>NC_080045.1:22716888-23029579 GCF_012489685.1 Lotus japonicus
AAGCAAAATTGGGACAAATAATATTGTGGAAATGAGATGTGTGTTGCTCGGTTCAACCACCATTCTATATATAGCATTAGGTCAAGGTAATTACAAATTGTCCAAGCCCACAAACTTTCTAGCATAGCTCATATACCCAAATACACATGGTCATCCAAACTATTCATAATACTCCCCCTGGATGACCATCCCTTAAGAATGTGCCTCATTAAAACCTTACTAGAAAAAATCCAGTGGGATAAAAATCTAGTGCAGGAAAAAGAGTACATCATTCTATAGTTCGTCTTTGTACATTACCTCATTAAAAACCTACAAGGAAAAACCCAATGGGAAAAAACATGGTTTGGGAAATAGAGTAAAATGCATTTTAATTGAAATTTTTGAGCTGACGAACTCCGATATTCCGCACAAGCTTTTCAAATGTTGTAGTTGGAAAAGCCTTCGTGAGTGAGGAAGACTTCAAGTTGTATCATATCTCATATGAATATCCTTCTTTAGTCTTGTGTTGTCTGCAAGGTGATGCACAAATCTCTGATGTAGAATTTTCTCATATTCAGATTTGGGCAATGAAACCCAAACTGGTTAAAAGCATGTTCCATTTTATCAATCAATGACCAATTCAGAACCAAACAACTATGCAATATCCTTGTTCACCTTTGGGGTATAGACTTCAAGTCCAAAGACTCTTATATTTTTGCAAATGAATTGCTTCTTTATATGTTGGCCAACCACACCCTTTCATATGGGTTCGATATTCTCACACTTATAATATTGAACGCTACTTCATTTGTCGACAATTTTTCAAATTCTTGGTTCCTTGTTTCAACTTGTAGAGATATAATCGATTGAGATATCTTTGTATCAATAATCACTGGTACCTGAACCTCTTCAGTAGGTTTAAACAGTTTTCATAATCTCTACGCTTTTCATGATAATTTTCCTCATAACAAGACCATCTTCCTTCTCCAAGATTTATCTTTGGAACAAAGTTTAGGCAGGCCTTAGCCTAATAAAATTTCAATAGAGAATGACATTTGCAGCATAAAGAAATTTAGAAATCTCTTTTAGTCAGAGAATGCATTCTTTTGAACTTTAGCTTCACATTATTGTGTGCGAATATATATAAGAATTCTACACAAATTGTTTTAGCTGCTTAGTTTTTCTTTCCCCTTGACGCCGAGAAATAATGATAAGTAAGATATGCAATATCTTCTGGTAATAGCTAAAATTAATAGCATAATCTCAGCTTTCTTTTAATCTCATCTAAGTTTTGTTTGCTGGACAACTGAGAACATATAACTCACATAAAAAGTTCTTAGATGAGAGATATTAGGTTCCGGACAATGAACGAATTCAATGGAGAGAATTATAATGACTTATTGGCTTGATGCATATAGATGTTGCTAGTCATCGCATGTCCAAAAAAAAGGACATTTGTTCTCTTAATAATTTTCTAGCTGTAAATAAGAAGCATTTAACTAAATATCTTTGCCAAATCATTTTAAATATGAACATGTGCAACTCGACATTCAAAATCATGTCACATACCAACTTGATCAAGGTTGGAAATTTCACTCTATCAAGGTCGATGCATCGATAAACACTGAATATGTGCACATGTATCACATCAAATATATTCAAGTGTGAGTTACCACCACATAGACTTCAATCTGACTCAGCAATCCAGAAATCATCAAGTTCTGGCGTGTATTTACAAGAGGATCATGCCATTTGAAGAACCCACACCTCCTTACCCTACCCTGCAATTTTGCCCAGAACAAATATTAGTTTTTTGATGTGAGAAAATTACATTTTAATTGAAGGTTTGTTTCAGAAAGTACCTGGTATTGTCCACACCCATAGAACCTTCGACCCAAATTTTCCTCTGTCCATGAAGTCCTTAACGGAGACAAAACCCCACAGTCACAGTAGAGAGTTCTATGAACAGTGGCATCATTGTAAGTGCTTGTCGAAGATTGGCTCCCATCGTTAACTCTTGTCATGCTTCTTCGTTCTCCTTTGATCTCTTATGGATTTTCGAATGGCCTTCGTGTTCCTCTTCTCACTTCTGGCCTTCGTGTTCCTCTTCTAGCCTTCGTCTTCCTCTTCTCTCTTATGGCCTTCGTTCGTCTTCCTCTTGTCTCTCCTTGCCGTCGTGTTCCTGCTCTCTTCTGAATCTAGAGCAAATGTGTAAGGCCCAAGTTTTAACGCTTTGGATAAGTGAATAAAATAAAAGAGTTATTTGATTAAGATAAATTTGGGAAGGAAAAAGGTTCAGGAAAAGTCCAAGAATGTATCGAAAAGAAATCGATAAGAGTTATAGCACGACTAACATACGCTTAGTCCTAGGTCAAAGGTATTAGTGAATAGTTAATTTACGCTTTAGGACACGATGGAAACTAATTTCAAAAATCCTCAGAGAAATGTTAGAACTTCTCTTTTCCGTCCTTAAACAAATCATTTCGATGCGAAATCCTGGAAAGTACGAACGTCAAATTCCAATTCTCGGAAGTTTGCCGAAACGGAATCCCTGATAGTTCGAGAAAACCTAAGATCGACAGACGATGAAGACTTTTTCTATTCGGAGCTGCAAAAGAAGATTCCACCCGCGCTCTCCTATTTCTCTCGTCAATCCTAATCTTTCTTCAGAAGGAAGTTTTCTCATCCGACGATCACTGCAAAAAGTAGTTTTTCGGGATAATCCGACTTACACCGACTTATGCCGATCTTGGATCTTTTGGTTTAATTCCAAGAATCCTGTTTTGAGTTCTGGAATTCTGTCGCCAGAACCTATCTTAGAATGCGCAGAGGAACGCGCAGGAAAAATCGGAATCGCAAAAAAATCATTTTTCCGTTTTTTCCAAAACCTATAAATAGCTCGAAAATTAGATTTTTTTGCAAAAAAACCCATTTTCCCCTCCCCCAAAACCGCGAGTTCCTAGAGAGAGAGAGAGATCCGGATCTTCGTTGTTTCTTGCCCGTTTGCTTCACCGATCGTCACTAATCGAAGACCTCGAGGTAGGTAATCTATACTCTCCTTCGAATCGTCGTTTCTGTCCATTTCTCCTGCGACTTTCTGAGTTCAAAATTTTGAGGTTTTTGAAAAACTGTTCAAATCAGCTGATTTCAGCGTCTAAACTTCTTCCCTGCATGCTCCTGAGCGTGTTCTGCGGATTAGATTTTGTCAAATGTCGACGAAATGCCGCCGGGATCAATTTCTACCCTAAATACCCATTTTTCGGCAAAGTCGCAACCTTTACGCTCTAATCTATCGACTTGGCTTAGTGCTAGTAGGATTTGTCGTCATAAACGTCGTTGTGGACGTCCCCATCCAATTTGTTTTTCAAAAATCCAATTTTGAAATTCTGAGCTAAAAATAATGACCAAACTACCCCTATATCAGTTTTCGATCCGAAAATTTTTCCGAGCCTAGAACCGTCTTAGTTACGGCTTATGTTAACCTAGGAACCAAGTTTGATCGAAGAAAAATCGACCCTCCCAATTAAGGAAAGTGGCCGAGAGCTATACCAAGGGGGGGAGGAAATCCGACTTTTTCGAAAACTTGTCTTAACGCGTTAGATTGTCGTACCACGGAGGTAGTAGTGTACCGTGTAACCCTAGGACTCTTTGATTGCTGAGTTTCTGACTTTTGGTGTTGATTTCTGTGATTTTTGCTTAAGGTTCGTTTGAGGAGATTCCCAGAAAACAAGGAGAAGAGCTTGAAGAACATTTCGAGGAGGAAGCTGGAAGACCCACCGGTGAGGGCTACTCTCTGAATTACTAGATAATGCTTTAGGTGTCGATGAAATTCGACTTGATTTATGTGTTATGCACCTAATTGCTAAATGTCTGAAATGATTTCTGAGGCTTCGGCCGAACTTGTTGAGTACTTGATGCCATGATATTGTGTGCTAAATGATTCACATGCTATGTGCTACATGGTTAACTTAGGATGTGTTGGAATATGCTGTTATGCTTTTGACTGAGCTGTTTTATTTATGCTATTCCACGTGCACCTGAGATTCTGAGGAGTGAGGATTGCGGGCAAGTCATGCCGAATTTTTATGAGATTTTGAGAAAGTTTAGAAGGACGAACGGAGTTCGGACCTTGTTATGTTTTAATGGATCGAGACCTTCTCAGGGAATTATTTGAGATTATGGGATCTCTGAAAACTCTTAGGAAGTATTATAAGATTAAATGAAATCTATTTTATCACGGAAATTCATAAGACATTAATAAATTTCTAAATCCTTTGAACAATAATAACATCCTTAGATAAGAGCATAGAGCTTGAGTATTAGTTTGGAAATATGAGAAGTGTCGTCGAGTCCAAGTTTTGAGGAACTATAAGTTTTCAAGTACTTCGGTACCTTTTCGCTCGATGAGCAGTTTATTGATTGGCTATCTAAAGTTTAGCCGGGAACCATGAGTTCCAAAGTATCTTCTTCTTCTTTTGATTAATTCATTTTGTCGCAGAATCGACGTTTGCCTTAGGGTAGGCTTTTTAGAGACAATAAGTTAGCTAGAACACGTGACGACGTGTCGAGTGAGGTCGGAGACGTTGTTTGGCTAATCACTTGCATTCATGCACTCATTTTGAGGTTAATACACGGCGTGATACCGGACCTCGGTGGATTCCAAAATGGTCATAAGACCCGGATTTCCATATTTAGGACACTACGGTGGTCCTCAGTAGCAGACGGAATGGCAGACCTACGGGTTCACTGCTGATCTGACTACTTTTGTGTGGTGTAAGAGACGCCCGAGCGGAATGGTCCCACTATGGCCGGTGTTAGGGCTGACTCGTTGGTGTCCATCCTTCTTCCGGAATGCATTTTGTTACCCAGCATTGCATTTCATGCAACATACATTCTGACTTGTTTGCTGAGTGTGATTGGTACTTGTTTACCCTAATTGAGGCATGCTAATTGTTATTATGATCTTTTATATTTTCTGCGATACATGCAACCCTAGGATGTTATCCCTAAACTCTAAGCCTGAGAGGCTAATAATTATTATCCCATATATATATATATCTGGTTTTATTATTTATATAATTCTTTGGAGTTGACCCTCGCGTCTGCTTTGTGTGTTTGGGCGGACTACGCCATTTGTCAGATGAGTATGGCGGACCGGTTCACGATGGTTCACCCTCCAGGGGAAACTAGGTTGAAGAAGCTTGATCAGGAGGACTACGGTTCAGGGGTGGTCGACCCCGCTGGCCACCGAGCGACTTACTCGAGATGGGATTAGTGTAGGAGTAGAGTCTTAGCTCTGACCGTCATTGTTTCTTTGGGGACAGAGTAGTTTCCCGCCTATAGCTTTTTGTGTGGTTCCTCTTCGGGGATCACAAAGAGTTGGTTGGGCTAAGAGGTCTTGTTTTAGGCCATCTGGGCTAACTCATTCTCATTTTGAGGGATAGTGTTGCGGACACTTGACTTTTCTTTTGGTTTGTACTTTTGCCTACGGGCGTTACTCTCTTTTACTTTCCGTCACTGGAGGTTTACTCGTGACGTGGTTTACAACTTACAGTGGGGGCTGTAATCATATTGTATATTAGTTCTGTTATCTTCGTTTTAGAGTTTCATCTCTTTCTGTCTTTACTTACATTATCGAAAAAAAATAATTCACGTTTTTCCGCTTAAGTATTTCTTTTTGGTTACTAAAGTGACGCCACCGAAATCGGGGTGTTACATTGTTAAGAGGAAGAAGAAGATGGTGATATAATTTAGGGTAAAAGAATCACGTGTTTGTCACTTGAATTTAGTGGCATCCTGGTGGACATGTGACAGAGACACGTCAATTAATGAAGCCATGTCAGTATCTGTCGTTAGCTTTCAGACGGCAAACTAACGGAAGGGGCGAATCTTCACATTTTGTAACATGAGGGAGGAAATCTAATCCTTTTAAACATGGGGGAGAAACTTCGCACAACGGTGAAACATGAGGGAGCAAAAGTGCAATTAAGCCTTTATTGTAGCTATTGGTTTTTTTAAATTTCCATGGTCCTTTCAATCAATTAATCATGGATCTAGTGTAACGCCCTGATTTCTCGAGTGTTACACAGTAACTAATTAACCAATTTTCGTAAAGAGTTTTCGTCGATTCATTTATTAATCTTCAATTAATGACAAACCTTTCATTTTACAAAAACTCTTGAAACATAACCTTTCCAAAAAACACGCGGAAGTAACCAACTTCGTAAAACTTTTTAAATAACCAACTGTAAAGAGTACGAAACAAAGGCCTGAATGAAAATAAAGATTACATCAAAACTTGTTCATTCGAATTTAAGCAATAAAATTGTTCGATACCAACACTTCGGAAACTCTCAACCCCAACAGAAAACAAAAGACTCTCAACCCAAACCCTATTCCTTAGCCTCTTCCTCTTCCTCTAAAGTGTAGTCGTCCTCCAGTATTGGCACGTCACGTAGCATCAACTCCCAAGAATGAGTCATCGCCATTATCTTCACGACCATCTACCCCCCCCAAACAAACACATAGCAAACAAGCAGGGTCAGGTCCAACAAAAGAATGATAATGACAAAATCAACAACAACATATATAATATAAGTACATTATATGTCTTTTATGGGAAAGAGTCAGTTACTAACGGAATCTCACTTCACACAACCCACCAAAACTTCCATGGCCATAATCACGATCATCCGCAGATGAACAAATCTCGGAGGGGACTCACCGTACAACCCTCAATCATGTGGGGGGACTCACCGTCCGCCAGACTCACCGTCCGTCCACAGAATCACAAGGCGACCGCAGTCAGCCAATCACGTGGGACTCACCGTACAACCCACAAAACACCCTCGCGTGCAAGGTACCATCGTTCTCATGGTCCATAGTCCTCACCAGACCTATGTCCAATTATTCACATTTACTTGCAAGCGAGTTTATTACACTTTTCTCTTTGTTAAGTCTCTAAAATCAATCCTAGAGTCTTATCATACTCTTTATACAACAACCTTCACAACACAACATTCACGGGTTACAAGGGAATTACGGCTAGGTGAGCGACCCTTGAACCATTAACTCAGAAAATAAATATAATCCACGTAAAGGAACGCAAGAACATTCACTCATGCATAATATATCATCGCAACTTCAACATATTGACCGCAGAAACAACTTTCACAAAAATAGAGCCACAGAATGCATCTTTCAACCAAAAATCACGTATGATACCTTTCTAGAAAGCTATTTTAAATATCTACAACTCTCTAGTTACACACTTGTTCATTTGAGTCCCAGAATTAGGTGATATTAGGCCTTAAAGCTAACTGTCCGGAACAGGAAGACAGCAGGTGTGACAGTTACTAAACACGACCCCCAGATCACATTACTAAACCAAAAATTATGATTTTTATATGTCTGGAAAGGTATTTCGAAAATCTACAACTTTCATTTTAATCACTTTTTCATTTGATGACCATAAACAGGTAAAAAGGGGCTCTGAAGTCCGCTGTCCAGTACAGGAAACTGGCAGCGAAACTCCCATGGCTCTATGGTTTTCAAAAATAATTTTCCTTCCTTCCCCTTTGATCATGGCAATCTTGGTACAGCCCCAACAACCCAAATATCTACTCAAAATTTCAGAACCAAACATTTAGCAAGGATCATGTTATAACAAGTGTAAAATAGCACAAAACTTAACAAATACCATGGCAACTCGCATAAAATCATAGATTCAGATCATAAACAACGTTTGAGGATCATATTCATGGCTTTTCAAGAGAAAAATTCCAGCAAGCAAGCATGTACAGGAAATCATGCAAAAACAGTCCAAAACTCAAGTTGTTTCTCATGGCAATTCATGGCATATTCCCTAAAGAACCTACCCATTCCTAGAACCAGCCCTTACCTTTGTCCTTAGGCTTGAAGAAAAGATGAAAGTGAAGAGCAAGGTTCTGGTTTCTCTCCTCTTCTCCCACGCGTGACCTTCCTCTCTCCCTCTCGCTCGCGAACTCCTTCTCCCTCTTGTGCGAACACGTCGACGGTGGTAGGGCTTGGGACGGTGACGGCTAGGGTGCAAGGGGAAAGTTTCTCTCACTCTTTCTCCTCTGTTTTACGTGTTTCAGAAGTGCACCAGGTTTCTTTCTTCAGAATAGTGTGAAAAGAAACCCTTTCCCTCCCAAGACCCTTCATAGCCTGCGTCCCCTCTCTTGGGCTAGGGTTTGTTTTCTTTCAAGCCCAACCCAAGTCAAAACCCTTGACCCCATCACTTAAGAACTTACTCAGAACTGAAACTAATCAAAAACCTCAGTCCTTTTTAGTAATATCACGATCACACTCGGAATTGAAAGGAAACACATCAATTAAATCCGCTGGTACTGTACAGCCAGGACCATCGTCACTAAACCGATGATATCTCGAGCTACAGAGGTCGGAATGACCTGATTCCACTTTGAGAATTTTCTAGACTTAAAGGGCTACAACTCTCATGAAGGAAGTTTTCCCAAATGAAGTCGTTAAGACCCTCTAAAAATTCGCACGAGTTGACAGTTCTAATCTGCCAGCTATCAAACATTAACTAAAACTTCAATTTTATTCGAACTTCCATAAAATTGTTCCAAATTGAACTTAGGGCCTTACATCTAGTGCTATAAAAACGGCCACAAATACACCTCAATGATCGAGTGCAAGTGTTGAGAATATTTACGAAATTCTCATATATAGTGTTCATAATTTTTTACATTGGTATGATGAAAATAACCTGCATTATGACTTCATGGATTTAACTTTGATTATGTAATTAAGGATGAAGACCCCTCTCCACGGATGATTCGTTCAGTTAGTGGCTAAAATTTTTGGTTAGTCATAAAACATAAAAAAATTAGCGATGAAGACCCCCGTGCATCGCACGGGTAACATCCTAGTTCATAACATAATCTCAGCTTTCTTTAATCTCATCTAAGTGTTGTCTGCTGGACAACGGAGAACACATAGCTCACAAAAAATTTTTCTTAGATGAGAGATATTAGGTTCCTGACAAGAACCAATTGCAATGGGGAGAATTATAATGACTCATTGACTTGATGCATATAGATGTTGCTACTAGCAACATCACATGTCCAAAAAGAATAAGGACATTTGTTCTCTTAATAATTGTCTAGCTATAAATAAAAAGCATTTAGCTAAATATCTTTGCTAGATCATTTCATACATGAACATGTGCAACTCGACATTCAAAATCATGTCACGTACCAACTTGATCAAGGTTGGAAATTTCACTCTATCAAAGTCGATGCATCGATAAACACGGAATATGTGCACATGTATCACATCAAATATATTCAAGAGTCATAGGGAATTCCCCTTATTTTGCCACAATTTTAATTTTTGGCTTTGAGAACAACAACTGAGAAATAGACTTTCGCGTCATAAGACTCGGATGGTCTAACCGGTCATATGTCAATCATAATCACTTCTTCCATATGAAGAACTTCGTTAATCAAAATAATGCTTCAATCAAATAATATTTTCTCGCATTATGAATCCTTCAGGGATTTCACATTTTTTCATTTAATCTTCATACTTTGATATCACCATTTGGGGAAATTGAAGAGCTCAAAATAGGAGAGACTCTAAATCACACTTGAATTCTCAACATTCTCCCCGTCAAGTGTGAGTTTCCACCACATTACCATAAATATTTGTTTGAGATTTCATCTACCTCTTCTGAAGAGTCATCATACAATATCGTATATATCATTACATGTCCTTCAGGGACGATTAATCATGCTTTCATAACATAAAACATATCACAACATTTGTTAATTCAGATGAAATATTTGCTTCAGGAAATATCTCAATCACAGTAATATATAAAATTGATCCAAAGCGCTTTTGGAGAACCTGTTGAAAAAGATATTTACTTCAAGAAATATCTCAATCACAAAAATAGATCCAAAATATTTCTATCATGAGTGAGATATGTTATGCATCATCGGATATCACTATCAATAATATAAAGATTGAAAAAAAAAATTCAAAACATATATGATTCAATAGAAAGAAAAAAAAACGTTGATAGTGAATAGTGAGTATTAAAAAAAAACTCATTGAATGCAATTGAAAAAAAAAATCAACGAATATGAAAAAAAAAAAAACAAAAACTGATCAGTTATGGCTTTACTGTGTTATCAATAACAGCTAAATAGAAAATGAATGCTATTAAAACACATTTAATAATTTTTTTTTTCAAAATCAAAAGGTAATCCATTGCATAAAGTCCATAGACCAGAAGCAAAATGTTACGTTTAATGAATGTTTTTTTTTTAATGGCATTAATATTAATAAACGTTTTTTCTTTTTTGTGTATTCTTCCTTCTGGCTATCTTACTTCTATTATAAGAAAGGACACAGACAGGCCATATATATGTCAATCAATAATTAAAGCAATTATACATGATATTATCACTATCTCCTTAATTTTGCATATACGGTACCTGGTATATGAAATATTATATCTCATGTATGTTTACCTTCCAGTTTTCTCTTATTCAGAATAACTAGCAATACCAAGCACCAGTACGGCAGTACTCTATGGCACAATTATAAAAATCTGAACTTTGATTTTCCTCAACCTCAGCCTTTGGTATATGCAACATTTTAGTTCTAGAGTTAGAACTTAGAAGCGCCAACTTAATATTATTTATCTGTAATCAAAGTTTCGTAAAACAATATGATAAAAAGGATCATGGAATCATTGGTTTTATCATGCAAGGCAAACAACTAAAATATTGCATATGAACGGAGGAAATCTTGATACTTATACTTTCACAATTTCTTTTGTGGAACATATTTCATGTTTATTTGTGCTTGAATCTTCTGGATTCAAATCTAGAATATATCATATTTGGATCTTCTGGAACCATATGTATATTATGGTATGGATCTTCTAGATCCATGACTAGAGTACATCATACCATGGTTATTCTGAACTCATAGTTTAAATTGTGTTCCAGATCTTCAATCTTCTAATGAATTTCAGGATTCATAAGAATTTTTTTTCTTCTAGATCGGATTCATAAAAAATTTCAAAGTGGGTTCTTCTGGAACCATGTGTGTATTACACTATGAATCTTCAGGATTCATATTTTGAACATACTCACTAGGATTCAAACTATATAGATGGAAACAAGATTAAAAAAATTGATACACACTTGCTTGATACTTGAGGAGATGAAGAACTTAATTCTTGAGGAGGAGATGAAGAACAATCGTGCTGATAACGTATTAAGAATAAAGTATAAGCATGAGATGGAAGAGAGAGGAGAAGAGAGAATGCAAGAGTGAGACAAGTGATTATGTCGAATGAGGTGTGGCTGATTGATGCAGTCTCCTTTATTTATAGCACTAGGACTAGGTCAATTACATGGAGATGAGATAATGGCCCAAGCCCATAGAGGAGATACATGGCCCAAGCCCATATGGTCATCTTATTCATAACAAATGGAAGGAAAATTAGTGGGAAATAACTTTCATTCCCATGAAAATGTAAGATTCCCTCTTTGAGATCAGAATAAAATTTATAAAATTATGTGTCACTTACATGCCTGAGAATCTGTCATACTCGGGAATAAAAAATTTAAAACTTTACCAAACTTGGGAATGTATTACATTTCAAACCTCACATTCCTCAAAATATTTTGAGATACCTCTCTAACCAGAGGCAGAGATAGGGGGTGGCATACAAATGCCATGCCACCACAATAATTTTGTAACTCTCTTAAAGAAATTAATAATGAACAATTTATTACATACCCTAAATTAAGTTAATGAACAATTTATTAATATGGTCGTACCTTATTTTCTTTGCGCGCATTTTCTCAAGATAGAGATTTTCTTTACTTAAATCTCAATATATAAACAATAAAAATTTGTGTATGCTCCATGATGGTAGACTACTAAAGTGAGATAGAAAGGGAAAAGAGATAAATACTTTAGATGACAACTAATAGTTTGTCAATTTTTTTAAGGGTTAAAAACTATATTCGTCCTTGAACTTTGAGCGAAATCTGAAAACCGTCCCTCGTCGGAAAATTATCTTAAAACCATCCTTAGACTTTCAAAAACAAATTGGACCCGTCCCTCCGGCAGCCTCAGCTCCGGCCAGTGGCTTATGTGGCTGTCCATGTCAATTAATGAGCCTATGTATAATTTTTATTATTGTTCAGGAGAGAGTTGGGTGGAAATGCAGAAGAAGGACGAGGATTTTGTTCAGAATTTCTTCAACGAGATTGGAATTGAAAGATGGGTTCTCAAAGTTTGGATGCACAACAACAAGAACACTTTTGGGAAGAGAGATGGTAGCAACGAAATCAACAACAACATCAACAATGCTGGTTTTGCAAAGAGCTCTTTTGCAAAGGAAAATCATGACCTTGTTATCAACAACAATAGCAACATCTCTGAAATCAATGGCAATGGGAATTGCAACCATGGTGCTGAGGATCCAATTCATCATCACTACCAGAACCATGGTGGAGCAACTGTTCGTGCTAATGGGTCATCTTGATCTTGAATCTTGATTAGAGTTTATTTGGGGATTTAGGGTTAATTTAGGATAATTGGGTTAATTCAGATAATTAGGAATTTTTTTTATTTTAAATATATAAAAAATTACATGAGGACTCATTGATTAAGGTGGACAGCCACGTAAGCCACTAGCCGGACTTGAGGCCGTCGGAGGGATGAGTCCAATTTGTTTTTTGAAAGTCTGAGGACGATTTTCAGATAATTTTCAGATATAAAATATATTTTAGTATTTTATATATCGGGTGAGTATCCATGTGTATGAATACATCAATATTCGTACCCGCTCCATTAATAAATGAATAGTAGAAATATCCATTAAATAAATCCGTGGATACCCGTGGGTGCGGGTAATTTTACCCATAACGGGTTTTTATCCGCGGGTATCCATGGGTGTGGGTAATTTTGACATCTTTAAAACAGACTCTACACAGTAATCCGTGCAACCTCATGTACCAAAGCATAGCCGGAGAAGTTTCTGGAATCCAGAAGAACGAGGTTGCAAATATAAAGAACGAATCCACGATCGAGAATCATACGATCACACAATTCACAACATTTTTTCTTCTCATCCGAAACCTTGCGAAGCAGGTATTCATCCGATTCAATCTTCCTTGCATTTTGATCACTGATTCTCAATTCATTGCATCGATCATACCACAATTGCCACGATCTTGTGTAGCAATTTCTATCAGCATTTAAACATTACATGTAATCCTCTATTTTCGTGTTGTTGATTTGGAAATGGTTGAAATTAGGGTTTGAATTTCCTCTATGATTATGAAAATTGTCATTGTAGTGTTTGATTTCGTTGAATTTCTACGATTTCAACATTGTCTTCAATAATTTGCTTACGTTTGGTGATAGATAAGGTGAATCAACAATCACCACCATGAGGGGGAGAAGCTACAGTTACAGTCCCTCACCTCCAAGGCGTTACGGCGGCCGAAGAAGGCGCAGTCCTAGCCCTAAGGGCCGCTACCGTGGAAGGGAAAGGGATTTGCCTACTAGTCTTCTGGTTCGGAACCTGCACAGAGATACCAGGTTAGACATGTTTCTATGGTTGGTATTTTGCATCTGATGAAATCATGGGTGTTGAAAGAGAATGATGGTGTAGGAAGAGCAGTGCTAGTGTTATTGCTTATGATTTGATTTGAAATTTTAACTGGAATGCTTGGTTTTGCAGGACAGAAGATCTGCATGGTCCCTTTAGCCACTTTGGTCCTATCAAAGATGTTTATCTGCCTCGCGATTATTATACTGGGTGAGTTTGTTTGAGTGTTTTCATTTGCTGAATCATGGTTTATTTGGTTTTGAAATATTTTTAGGCTTCTGTTCTCATGTTTATTTAGGGTCTCTGTTCATATAGTCTTAGGGGAAAAAGTGTTTAATGTTGTTTTGAAGATCTATTCGTTATTCATGAGAGCTTTGCACTGTATACTTTTTATGTTAGGAAATAGTTATGATTAGCATGTTTTTCCAGTGTAACTTGTCATAATCTGCTCTTTTTCCTATTCTGATGTGTTTTGAAAGTTAGAACAAGCGTTCTAAATGGAAGCGCTCTTTCTTTTATAATATCAGAAAAATGGATCAACTCCACTCTTATCCATTTTGAAAATTTCCATTCCTGACCTGGGATTTTGCAAAGATTTAGTGGTTTTTTGTGTGCATTTAGTTTTGTCACTGCTTTAACTGTAAGATTTAATACTCCAATCATTTTATGGGATTTGGTTGTTTTATTGAAAGAGTTGAAGACAAGAATGAAGTAGTGAGAGTTCTGTGTTGAAGACAAGAAAGAAGTAATAAGAGTGTCATGTTGAAGAAGACACCAATCAGGTAGTAAGAGTTCTATTCAGGTTGATGTTAGTGTACTTGGAGGATTCGGAAGGTTGAGTTTGAATTCATTGTGAAGAAGTTCAAGTCTTGAAGATTTTCATCTCAATACTTTGGCTTCTACAAGGTTAGCATTAATGTGGTGTTTATTATTGAATTCTATGGAGTTTGAGAGGTATGACTTGTGAGAGTTTGGAGTCTGGATTCCATTTGTGGATATCTGCAACCAACCCAGCTTCAGCATGCAGGTGTGTTTATTTATCACGCCACACATATGGTGTGTCTGATGATTTTGGATCTGATGGTACAGGAATCCAAGAGGTTTTGGGTTTGTTCAATATGTGGATCCCGCTGATGCTGCAGATGCAAAATATCACATGGACGGTCAAATTCTTCTTGGTCGTGAGTTAACTGTGGTGTTTGCCGAAGAAAACAGAAAGAAGCCTGCAGAAATGAGGGCAAGAGAGCGTCATAGGTAAGGATATAGATTGTTGATTGTTTGCTTATGATTGAATCAAATATTATCATGTCATTTTGAAATTGCTATTGTTTGAACTTTGAAGTGCTAGGGAGCGGTCATATGATTATAGGCGATCTCCGCGTGGGTATTCTCGTTCCCCGCGTTATGCACGGACCTATTCACGTAGTCCAGACTATACACCTTCTCCGAGAAGGCGGCGATATTCAAGGTATGTTGTTAAAGTTAGCTTTTTAACTGATTCTTCATTTGTGATGTATACTACTTGCAGTGTTGGCATTCTTAGAATGGCCTCCTTCATTATGATTCAGGTCAATCTCACCAAGAGATAGAAGGTATGGTAGGCGATCATACTCTGGTTCACCTTATGGATCTAGAAGCCGCAGCCGAAGTAGGAGTTACAGCAGAAGGAGCTATAGTAGAAGCATGAGTAGGAGTCCAGGCTACTCTCGGTGAACAACTTGACAAACTTGGTAAATGTGGTGGAAGATGTTGTAATTTTCATATGTTTCTGTTGAGGCTTGTGTGTTCAATGCTTCAGATCCACAGTAGTTAGTTAATCTGGTAGTCTGGATTTGTATTTGTCATGGTTGTCTTTCATTTTTATGATCTGGTGTTAACTTCTATTCGTGCTCTATTTTCAGTGCGGTTTTTGTTGAACTGCTTCTTGGACAAAGTTTTTTATGTGTATGCGTTATGGAATTTCATGGATGTGTTTATTCGGGGATTGGATTTGGCACCCCACTCATTAGAAATCTATTTTCCCACTTAAAAGTGAAATGTTACTTTGTATTTTGCACTGCCAGGTATGTAAATCCCGAATTAATTTCGGAATATAAAATTCCGAAATAATTAGGAACTTAGAAATCCGAAAATGAGGGTTTGAAATCTAGTAGTAAGGATGAGAAATCTAATCACCGTTTATTCTTCACCTCCCCTGTACTTCGATGAGCTTATTTCTGGGAATTTTAAGATGAAGGAAGTCGTTAGGATATAAAATGAATAGGAGGTAAAATTCAAGGACATGTGCAAAACAAAATATTGCGAAATGAAGACGAACCCCGCTAATACAGTCCCTAAGGTAGCGTTTGGTAGACCGGTGGAAACGGAACGAAACAGGACCCATGGGTTATGTTATGTGTTTGTCATGTTTTTTAGATGGAATGAAACGGGATAAAAAGCTCCACGATGGAACTAAAGGGAACGAAACAGAACTCTCTCTTAAAACTTTTGTATGGTAAAAAATACTCCTAATTTATATTTGAAATTTTTTGTATCTAAAAAATTTAAAAACATTTATAAAACTGAAAGCACTTATTATATTTGTAGACAAAGTTAAATGAAAATCTACTTTTTTAAAAAAATCGCTTAAAATAAAATTAATTATTTTTTCAAAATAAAATCACTTTTTGTAAGCAATGATAAAGGAGTCAATTGGAGTGCGATTGATTCGACTTATTTTGAAAAAATCACTTTTTTAATCGAAAAATCATTGTTTCAGTTGAAGCTGAAAATAAATTATTTGAAACAGTTACTTAAGCTTATCATGAAAGTCTATGATAATAGATGAGAGGAGATAAAAAAAAGTGATTTTTAATTAGAGTAGTGAAACACGAATCAACTTTTGCTTTTGTCAAAATCTCTAAACATGAAAAAAACTCTAGAGTTAAAAATTAATATTTTTTAATCTAAACAAACACAGTTAAAATAGCTTAAATAAATAATTAGGTTTCTGCTTTTTTGAATAGCATACTGAAACAACTTAAATAATATATGAGTGATTATTTTAAGAAATAAGTGATTATTAAATGAAGTAAGCAATATAAACGGTTTCTATGCATAATGTTCAATTGAGTTCAATTTATTTTCCTCAATCAAATATTAAACATGCAGGGTTATATACGTAATTAAAATCATGGTTCTGTTCTAATGACTTGAAGTTACCGAACACAACCGACAGAAATTATTGTCTCGTTCCATCTTGTTTTGTCCCGTTCCGTTTTGTTATGTCCTATTCCGTTCCGTCACCAAACGCTACCTAAAGGAACACAAAAAATAGTCCTAATTCTAATCCTAGAGGATCAAATATCGTATTTCTAAAAGTCCAAAGTCCAAGGAGAAGAAAAGTACAAGATGAACCTGGAAGAAGAGGTTAAAATGTACAAAGACTTCTCCTAAATAAAACTAAAAGAGATAATGTAAGGTTATGGTGGAGGAGCGTGTGGTGGCTGTGCAACTGGTCTGGGTTCGTCTCTTGGCGGGACTGAGGTTGACATGGAGAGGGTCAAGGTGAACAACCGAAGGATGATGGTGTGTGAGTGGTTCTTGATCAGGGACTGCCAGGGTTGGTAGGTCATGCGTCTCTTTGTTGATGGTATTGCGGAGGTGGTCAGCTATGGCCAAATCAGACGTCTCTTTTCACAATATGAGAAACTGGTGAATGTTTTCATGTAGAGAAATAAGAGGTTGGTTCGTCGTTTTTGTTTTCGTTCTGTGTGTTACCCTTCTATGAAGGTGGTTGTCGAGGCTATTAAATTTTTGGATGGTTTTAGAGTGAGTGAGGCATCTCTATTTGTGGCTTTGGGCTTTGGCTAAACATCCCATAAGACTACGACGGGTGCCATTTCCCTGGATCGTTTGGCTCCTCATAAGGTTGTTTGGGTTTTTGCTTGAACCTGACAAGACATTTTGTTGAGGGAGAGGAAGGGTGCCATTTCCTTGGTTAGGTTGTTCGGTTAACTTTTTGTTGCTATTAATCACTCGTTTATACTTTGTCTTATCTTGAGTTTTTTTTTTTTTTTTTCTCAAAGTTGTAATTAATACATCATTTTTCTTTCTAAAAACATAAAAAGATAGTGTGATTTTAAAAAAGAACTAGTTTAAAGATAAAAATTTATGGGTAATCCATGCGAGTCAATAATTTTTTTTACTAATTTATTGTTAGTAACTATTTTTCTTAATCCTAGAAAATTAAGTAATTATAATTTATAAATTGGGACAGAGAAAGTATGTTTTGAACAATAATTCCAAAAGTGTTAATCCTCTCCTTTTCATACAATAATGCTAATGCTACCTTTCGGTCAGATAATAATGTGAACCAACAATGATATATACACACCTTATGTTTTAAACACTTCATTTCCACCTATTTTTATTTCTATCTCTCTCCTCTTATCGTCTATCACATCTCATATTTTTTCTCTCTTACTTTTTCTTTTTTTCCTATCTCTCTCATCCTCCACCTCTTTCCACCTCATGTTAGAGGTGTGAACATAACATTATTCTAATGTGAACATATTGTAGTGCCGTGCTACATGCTCTTGCATATGACTTTCAAAAGCAAATTGAAATAATTGAAATAGTATGGTCATCACTGCAACCCAGCGGGTCCTTTGCTTTTTCTTTTTCTTTTTCTTTTTCTATTTGTTCTTTTTCTTTTTCTTTTTGTCGGCTGGATACTCAATTGCAATACATGGAATTGAACTGTGGAACCACGGGTTGACCCAAGAAAACAAAAGTTGACAACACACATGACTCACACGGAGCCAGGAATTTTGTGAAACCTCGGCAAAATTAAGTCTACACCTAACTGTCCGCACCTGACGTTTGACTCAGTATTTTAAATTGCAGTTGCGATTGCGGCCACAGTAGTGTTTGCAGCGTGATTTTTTTATTTGCATAGTGTAGCGTGTTAAAAAGTCAATAATTATGATGATATTATCATGCCTATTACTAATACATATTTAAAATGAGACCCAAAATCTCAATTAAATACAATATTAATTCCAAAATCTCAATACTATATGCATTCTAATTTCATTTAAAAAAGAAACAAACTTTTCTAAGAGATTCACGGTCCCACAAACAGTAAAAAAGAAACAACCTTTGTTTTCTTTATTTATAAGCCATTGTAATATTAATAAGCCACCCATATAACAAATGAGAAAATAAAATAAAAAGAGATACAAAGAGGAGGAAAACAGTAAGTAGCAGGGGAGAACAAAACAATAACAGGGTCAAAGCACGAGAAAAACAATAGAGCTTTTCCTCTCACTCTCTGTAACAGAGACAAAAAATAAAACTTCTTTTTCTCTCCTCTGTTCACCCTCTTATTGCCCCACCGACCCAAAATAGTAAAAAATAAAAACAGAACAGATCCGCAAAACAGAGACTTCAGGGAAAGGATAAATGAAATTTGGAGATGGAAACCTCTCACTCTCCACCCACCGCCTTTCTGCCTTTCAAGCTTTCACCTCTCACTCTCCATCTCTCTCACTGGCTCACCTTGATCTCCTCACCCACATTTCTCGACAGGCACAGCGCCTCACCCAAAGAGAAGCTTGTCCAAAGAATTTCATTTTTCTTTCCCCTAGAGCCTGGGCATAGGCCCAAGCTCGCCAGGCGGTGAATCCGCCCCTGCCACACTCTCCACCGAAAGTTTTGTTTCACTAGTATAAGAGTAGAAGAACTTGTAGAGTTTAAGGCACCAAATTAGAATCACCATTTAAGCATCCTTTGATAGATCTTGCTGGAAGGATCATCCATCCTATTCACCACTTAAATTGACGAGGTAAACTTTGAAATTATCACGTCTTAATTTATTGGTATTATACATATATATGCATGTTTTAAGGGCTTTATCTTATTTTGGAACTAAAGCACCCGATCCTAACCTACACGTCTCTAGTGCAGTAGGGCAATTCTAAGAACAAGAACCAGGTTATTATTTATATGCTCCCTTTTACCATTAACATTTAATGTATGTTATGCTATTTATAATTTGTTCTTTATGTTATAAAATATAAGTCATAGAAAAAACCAAAATTGCTGTAGCCAACACAGGGGTGGAACAGACTAAGTTATATATATCAAAATTGCTGTAGCCAACACCAAAATTGCGCTGCACAGTGAAAAACGATTCTGAATTTCTTACATAAATAATAACATTGTTTTGAAAATGAAAATAAAAACTTAAGATTTGAACTACAATAGATTTATTTTGTTGAACAGCAAATACAATTGAACCAATTTAAATAAAATCTCAATTGAATCCAACAAAGGCCCAATATTACAACAATATAATTCTGCAACAATAAGAGCTTCCTTATGCATTAGAGTTGTTGCTTGTTCTCCCTCATTGAATTCAAATCCATTGTACCTGCAACAATTTGGAAAATAATTAATAAAGAGAAAGAAAAAAACAGTATGCTAATTACGATGTGCATGATATACAGAATTATAAAATCTAAGATAAAAAATCTAACCAATCCTATTTTCTGTAAACCTTCTTCGTACACTACATTCCGAGTGCAATTAGAGACTACTCATTTGTCATCCACAATAAGCATCTTCAACCATTTTCTAGATTTAACTCTCGATAGGGCAACATATACCTACCATGCGTGAACATAGGCCTAGGAAGATATAATCTGACATTGGGTAAAGATTGGCCTTGGTCCTTATTTATAATCATAGCAAAACACACAGTTATAGGGAACTGCCTTCTTTGGAATTTGAATGGAAGGCTAGTGTTAGAAGGAGTTAAGCTCAATCTAGGTATATAAACCGGTTTACCTGGTTTTGTACCTGATAAAACTGTAGCAACAATAATATACAGAGTCAAAGCAGTAACCATCAATCTAGTGTCATTAAACAATCCAGTAGACTGATCTAAATTACAAATCAGCATGATAGGAACCCCAACTTTAATATAATTTAGAAATTCAGAAGTGGACCATTCTGCATCTATATCAGAATTTTCATTTCTAGGAATCTTCATATCTATATGGAGTATCATAACTCAAATATTCTGTTTCCTCTCTAGGAATCATAGGCAGCATGAAGTTGTTTACCTCTTCAACACTTTCAAGAATAGGTGCAAGGAGTGCCCTTTGTTCAAAATATTCATGGTTTTCCAAATTAGCAACAACATTTGGATATGAAAAATTTACTAATTCAAGTAAAGGATTATCGGACTCCCTTACCAACAAATCAGAGGGAATCTCTATAATAGAATCATCATTATCAATTGGCTTAATTATTCCATCCCATTACTTGAAGAAGTCAGTCTGCAAATTCTTTGATTTCCATAGCCGAAGAAGAGGAAGCAGCATGTTGTAATCTCATGTTGGTAATTAACTTCATTACTTTACAATACTTCCATAGGAAAAATTTATTCACAGCAGAAGAAACGATGTCAGATCTACTTTCTTTCAAAATAAATGTAAGACTTTGCCTGAAGTCTCCCCCCAAAACCACTACTTTTCCTCCAAAAGGTTTATCATAGCCAAAAGTTGCTCGCGTCTTCATAATGTCATTTAAAGTTCTGTCTAGAGCTTCGAAACAGTGCTTGTTCAAAATTGGGGCTTCATCCCAAATAATAAGACTCGCTTTTTGAAGCATCTCAGCTTTAGGAGAATCTTGTCGGACATTACATGTAGATAATTTGTGGATTGAAATAGGAATAGAAAATATAGAGTGAGCAGTTCTACCTCCGGGTAATAATAATGAACCATGTCCTGAACCTACTATTTTGCCTGTGCGCTGCACGGTGATGTTTACTATTATATTAGCTTTAACATGAAAGTGTTTTCAAGTAGAATGTTCTTACCCGTGCACGGTGAATTTTACTCTTATTATTTAGGCATGTACCAATACAAAGATTCAGAACAAAATTGATATACTAAAATCAATATTTGCAAATAGTTTAACTGCTAAAATTAAGAGACAAAGAAAAGATGAGCATTCAACAAAACAAAACCACAACGAATATCATACAACCCGCAAAATTGCACATAACTTTTATATATATATATATATATATTTACATTCACATTAGTTATAATTGTATATATTTATTTATAAAATAATTTAATTTAATGTTATATTTTTATTTAACATTAGTTATAATCTAATATTTTTATTAATGCCCGTTTACTAATTTTAAACAAACAATAAAATTAATAATATATTATTACTGTAATTTATTAGGAAATTATTTTTAATTTTAGATAATTAGCTATTATTAAAAAATAATAATAATAGCTTTGAAGTGCATATTTCTTCTAAAAACATAATGTAGTGGATTGTAAAATGTTCATTCTCGTGCTTTATATTTTTATTCCATAATTTTTATCCTAAATTATATATAATCATTTTAAAATTTTTAATACTCGCACAACATGTTTTCACTCTTTATAATTTTTTTAATTGCTTTACTAATGAATTTAGTAAAGCTGAAGAGGGGGGCGAGTTTTGAGAAAGAATACAGTGAGACATCGAGACGGTGAAGAGAGACAGAGAGCGAGAGATGGTTCAAGGGAAAGAGAGGAGGAGAAGGGAGGGTTGTGCGGAAGGATATGTGACGAGTTTCAACTCAGAATGAGTATCCGATAAAAGCTTGTTTGAAGGACTGGAACTTGAAAGTGGTGCAGGTTCCCAAAGAATGTTATGCATGGTTGAAGCATTAATGGTCTGCACATGGTAAATAAAAATATTTTGAATTTCAAATTCGAAGTTTTTAAAAAGAGAAGATGAAAAGAACAAACGGAGGTAGATTGAAAATATCTAAAACGAAGGGGAGAAGATTGTAAATTAAAAAGATATTAACTTTATAATTTTAAATTTTCCTAACCTACTGAATGTAAAATATTCATGTATTTTCTTTTTAAATCAACCAAATTAGTGAAGTTATATATATATATATATATAATTATATAAGAACAGAACAGAGAAATAACTTATATCTAACATATTTAGCATGTTCCTACTTCCCCATCAGGCTCTGATACCAAGAGGGGGTCGGAAGCAGAAGGAGGGGGATGAGATGAGGATTAAGAGAAGTAGGACGCCACCACGGAGGGGCTTCTAGCAGAAATTTAAATTGCAGAAATTAAAAGACAGGAATTAAAACAGGAGGCTCAGCCTTCCATAAACAGAATAATAAAACTGGAGGAAATATATTACATAAACATAGGTTACAAAAACTGAAAAACTGAAAAAGATTGAAGAAAGGAAAACTGAAAGAGAACTTACAGAAGGACTCTCAGTGTTTTCTCTCTCTATAACTCTCTATCTAGGCTATGCCAAACTCTGCCTAACAAAGCTCAGAAGATGCCTATTTAAAGAAAAATTTGGTCACTGTTTGAATAGTTCCGGTTGAATAGTTCCGGTAGACGGTACTATTTGACGGGCACTATTTGCTACAGTAAAAAGTTCTACTGTTGCTACAGTGGAATACAATAATTGAGATTGAATTATTACAAAACATAAAGATAAAAGACGACAAAGCTTTAGCAGAGGTCATCTTCACTTGATTCCAGTGTTTCCGGGACAAGATCTGACCCGAAAGAAGATTGTGAGGAAGTTTTCTGCTGAGGGGCCTTTGAGGATGAGGCCTGCTCCTTTGGCTCCTTTTCTTTCAATAATTGCAGAGCTGTTTGGAGATTCTTCAGCAAGTCTTCTTCTGTTGAAGCTCCTGCAAGGGCCGCTGTGATGTGGGCCTTTTGATTGAGCAAGAGACTAGATTGCGGATTGGCATGCTTAAGGCACTTTTGGTTAGACTTAAACCACTGATTGACATTCTCCTTATGAGCTTTGGAAGCATCAAAGACCTTCCACCATTTGATTAAGGGTTGTTTGTGGAGAATTGGTTGGGCTTTTGTCTTGAGACCATAACGCCAGGCAAATACCCAAGAAAGGGAAAAGATTGTGTAAAAATTCAAACAATCAGGATAATTGTTTAAATCTTTATTCCAATGCTTTAAAAAATGATTGTAACCCTCAAGAACTTCAGAGGGAAAGATTTCCGTAGTAGGTCCAAAGAAATCCCACCAAGAGTGAAACCAATTTGGAAAAGAATATTTGTTGGACCATTTAAAATAAATGAGCCAAGAGTGTTTGAAATTCTGATTTTGTAGACCAAGGATTGTATTCTCCCAAGCTTTCATATAGTCCCAATAGTTGAAACCTACAGGGTCAAAGTTCTGAGAGAATTTTTTGTAACCATTTGGATTAGGTCCAAAGTCAGTGGGACGAAGGACACGGAGAATTTGGAGTGTAGAATGAGTGATAAGGGAGTTATCAGATTTATCCCTAAAGTGTTTGATTTCTACACTGTTTGTATCTATAAGGATAAACTCATAGAAAATTTGGGATTTGTTTGGGTGAATGGGATCAAGGTGATTTGGGAAGAGTTTAATGCCAATTTTGTTGGCAAGGTCGACTCCTCCAGAGCTATCCCACCATTATGGTTCAATAAAAGTTTGGAATTTGGAGTTTATTTTGGCTAGATAACCGGTATTTTGGTTGGGTTGACTGGGTTGAGCAACAACGGGTTTTTTCCCGCAATGAGTTGCTAAGGTTTTGGTTTTATCAATGATGGCTTGGAGAGATTGAAGGTCATCATCTTCTTCTGTCATGCTAGCCCAGGATTTTTTGGGTAAATTGATGAGTCCCTGAGGAACATTATCCAGGCCTGCTTGTTTGAGGGCAAGGAGAGTTGGAATTGATAAAGCATAATCTGCTTTGGTTTGTTTTGGTTGGGGAGATTGATTTTGAGCAGTGGGCTCAGATTTTTGATTTTGGACAGTGGGTCCAGATTGATGGGCAGTGGGCCCAGAGAGGATTAAGTCAGAAATTGTAATACCTTTGTTCTTGTGAGAACCTCTGCCTCTTCCTCTGGATGAGGAAGAGCCTTTGGAGGCCATCTTATGATCTGCCCTGCAAATATTCACGAGTGAGGAAATCAGGGAGAGAATTTGAAGATCCTTTTATATATTCAATTTCAAAGTCAAAAACACTTAAAATAGCTTGCCATCTGGCGAAGATATGTTTTGAAGCTAAGTTTTTGACATCTTTTTGTAAAATCTCTTTGGCAGATTTGCAGTCCACCCGGACCAAGAATTTTTGATTGATCAAATCAGATTGAAATTTTGAAATAGACAAAACGATTGCTAAAACTTCTTTTTTGACAGTAGAATAATTCTGCTGAGCAGGGTTCCAATGCTTTGAAGTAAAAGCAATAATTTGTTCCTTGTCAGAAACCTTTTGTTTCAAAATGCCACCAAAACCGATATCAGAGGCATCAGTTTCAATAATTTTGAAAGCTTGAGGATTAGGGAGCTTCTTGACACGAAGTTTGATTTGTTTGACCACATTGGTATGAATATCGGACCAAGGTGGAGGATCCTTCTTGAGTCTTTCATGAAGGGGTTTGATTATGGTACTGAGTTGAGGACAGAAATCCGCAACATAATTGAGACAACCCAAGAATCTCTGTAATTGGGTTTTGTCAATGATTTGATCAGGGAATTTATCAGTGAACTCGATGGCTCTATTGATCGGAATGATGGTTCCTTGGTGGATATTGTGACCAAGGAATCGGATTTTGGTTTGGAACAAACTGACTTTTGTCTTGGAAACAGCCAAGCCATTCCTTTTGATTACAGAGATGAACGTATTGAGATGTTTGAAATGTTGATCAAGAGTTTGGGAAAAGATTAGAACATCGTCAATGTAGACAATAGTGAATTTGGAATAAGGATTGAAGATTTCGTTCATAATCCTTTGGAATTCAGAAGGGGCGTTCTTTAGCCCAAAAGGCATAACGTTCCACTCATACTGCCCAAAAGGAACAGTAAAAGCAGTTTTATACCTATCCTTCTCTTGCAATTGGATTTGCCAAAATCCAGATTTCATGTCGAATTTTGAAAAGACCTTAGCATCATGCAGTCTGGCTAAGAGATCTTTCTTGTTGGGGATAGGATATCTAATCCAACAAAGGGCTTGATTGAGAGGTTTGTAGTTAATAACCAGCCTAGGGGTTCCTCGTTCTATCTCAGCTTGTTTGTTGACATAGAAGGCTGCACAGGACCAAGGGCTCTTACTCCTGCGAATAAGTTTCTTTTCAAGGAGATCATTGATTTCCTTTTGGCAGAAATGAAGAAGTTCTTCATTCATTTGAATAGGTCTAGCCTTGGTTGGGATCTGTTTGTCTGAAAATTCTTTTTCATAAGGAAGTTCCACCATATGGCTCTTCCTTTCCCAAAAAGCGTTGGGTAGATCAGAACAGATGCTAGATTGAATATTTTCCAAAATATCCTCAATCCTTGAATTAACAGAAGGTTGTTGCAATTGTTCCTCAATGGTTCTGTAAGAGATTTCTTCCTTGAGGAAGTTGATCTGCTTCTCCTTGTAGGATATGACGTTCAAAGTCTTATCTATGGGAGGTTCAGAGAATTTGAACAAGATAGGTTGTCCAAGATGCTGAACAGTGATGCCGTTTTCGTCAGTATTATAGGGGAAGAGTTTCTTAATGAAAGGGGTCCCTATAATGATTTTTTGACTCAAATTTCTGACTAACAGAAATGGAGTTTCGATTTCAAGACTACCATTTTTGATGATAGCTGAGGGGATTTTATACTTGATCTTTAGTCTAGATCCTTCAGCAGCGCTGAGCTTCTCAGTTGTTTTCTCAAAATATCTGGTGGGAATGAGTCCCTCCGAGATACAACTGGAATCTGCCCCTGTGTCAAAGAGGGCAGGGATTTCGAGAACAAAATCTCCAATGAGGATTTTAACATGGATAAAGAATTTCTGAATGGTGACCTGGTTAATATTCTCCAGAAAGTCTTCGCAATTGTCGTTAGGAGCAGGATTGGAATCAGGTATAGAAGAATCATCTTCTTCATAATTTTTAGTCAGTTTCTCCAAAATAAGTTGCTGACTTTTTTGGATTTGCTTGAGACTTTTGACCTCAGTCTTGAGGGAATTGACTTCAAATTGAAGGTCTTGAATAGTAACGGGCTTGACCGTAGATTTCTCAAGACGCTTGAAAGTATCTCTAAGATTGAATTTATTGGTGGTTATAGGACTTTTGGGAGGCCTATCTTCAAGAGTAGATCTGAGGCGTTCCAAATAGATTTTCTTTTCCTCAGGATCAGGGATAGAATTAATAGCTCTGAAGAGAAGATCTTGTTCATTGGTCAAAGTGTTGATAGACAAGGTATTGACGGAAGATGATGATTGAGAATCATCATTCTGAATTTGATTTAGGTCTTCAGAGACCTCAGAATCCGAAGGATTAGATTCTTCTTCATCAGAAGTTTGAATGAGAAGATTGTTGATCTTGTCTTCAATTTCAGGTTCAAGATGAAGCTCAGAGATTCTCTTTTTGAGTCTGCAATACCTGCTAATATGGCCCGGCTTGCCGCAGTTGTAGCAGGTAACATCTTTTCCTTGAGAGGGTCTAGTCTCAGGAGGATTCTTTGGAATTTGCGAAGATTGGGGTTTTGATCTAGGCTTGGGTTTCCTATGATCATTCCTGCTAGATCTCTTTCTCCATTGTTGTTTGGGAGGAGGATCTTGCTTTCTGGGTTTAGGTTTCTTGGGACAACCTTGAATTCCAAATTGTTCGCAGAAAGTACCCAAATCCCTGCGATTTTGAGACTTCTCCTTAGTGAGTTGCTGTTGGATTTTGTCATCCTGACAGATTTTGAGAGCAACTCTTTGAATGATAGCTATGAGCTGTCCATAACTAAGGGTGTGATATGGGATTTCTCCCCCCGGATTTTGGCTTCTAAGTTTCTCACGAACTTTGTCGCCAAAAGATTTAGGAAGACCAGCCAGGAATTTCTCTTTCCAGAAGGCTTGTTGGCTGTCTTCACGGGTGTAAACTCTGGTTAGGAAGGTATCTTTATACCACCTGAAATCACCCAAAGATTTGCACTTAAGATTGGACAAAAGATCACCAGATCTGTCCTTGATGAGGGAAGGATCTCCAACAAAATGTTGGGCTATGGTGAAGATTAAGGAGTTGACGGCATCAGAGATGAATTTGCCATCTTCCATGATAGGATTACCTTCTTCATCAGTCTTGACAGCAGTCAAGATCTGATCCTTCTCGTCTTGAGTGAGATAATTATCCCACCAACCTTTGAGCTGGCCACAGAAACCAGCAACCAAGACTTCAACGATAAGAGATTCAGGACAATTGTTGGCGGTAACATAGGCAGTGGCTACCATAGTCATATTTTGGAGGATTTTGGTGATACCATACTCATTTTCACCATCAATGTTCCATTCATAGACATTGTTGGCACTGAAGCTTTTGAAGTTTGAAGATTCTTCTAAAAGAAGATCAGGAGCAGTAGCTCTAGGATAGTAGAGCTTGGTTTCTTTTCTCCACTGATTCTTAGAGTTGTGAATGACAGTATTGACAGGAATACTTTTGATAGATTGAACGTCAGATTGAATATCAGAATCAGACTCAACCTTACCATCTTCAATATTATTTACAGAAGTAGAGGTATTACGAGTAGAAGTACGAGTTTTTGGAGGAGGAGGAGCAGTAATAGTGGGATTAGAAACTGCTTCCGGAGTAGGTTCCGGAGTCTCAGGAGGTTCCGGAGTCTCAGGAATAACTTGTTTGAGAAGCTGAAGTTGCTCTACCACTTTTTGGAGGAGCTCATTGTCAGATTCCTTTTTTGCTCGAAGAGTTTGAGCCGAGTGTTTGGAACGGCTACTGATTTGAAAAGGTTTGAAAAGGGGTTTCTCAAGTTGACATCCTTTAGGGATATCAAGATTAGAAGAGGAAGGTTCAATCTTGACCTTTTCTTTTCCTTTCTTGGAAGAGGAATCCTGTACTTGGGATTCTCCAAGAATTTGAAGATACTTATTGGTGTAATTGGATTGTTCCATGAGGTCTTTGATGTCTTTTCCAGTGACATCCCCTTCTTCTTTTCTAGTCTTGAAGGGAGAAGCTAGGACAGGTGTAGATTGAGCTCCTTTAAGAAGGAAAGGAGTTTTAGGTGGCAGGTTAGAAAGGGTTTCTTTTCCATCTTTATGCTGCCATTTAACCATGTCAATTTGGAAGGGGTAAGATTTCCAATTCTTGTTGGCATAATCTTGAAACCATTCAAAAAAGAAGATGTTTTGCTGGGTTTTTTCAAGGAACCCGTAGAATTTTTCTTGGATCTTCTTTCTCTTTTCACCCTGATACTTTGCAAAGAACCATTTTCTTTGCTTAGTCCATCGGTCAGAGTAGAAATCTGCTTTGATACTTTCTTTGTCGATGACAAATTCAGTAGTGATTGCTCCAATGAAATCAGAAGTTTCTCCAGGGGTTTCTAGAGAAGAATACGTTGGAGATAAGTTGGATTGATGATCTTCATCACCCTTGTCATAGGTAGTCTTGACAGGAGTGGTATTGACATATCCAGCCAAATGGATAGTAGATCCGTCATGTGAGAGGGAAGGTCGAGCGCTAGACTCAGGCTGGTTCCTTCTAGTCATAGAAAAAGATCTTCTGGACATGGCAGATTGGAAATCATTTGAGGATGTCCTAATAGATCTAGGGATAGAGAAGGAATTTCTCCTATCAAAGATAAGATCTACTTGACCAGATTGGTGTTGGACGATTTCACGAAACTCAGGAGTTTCAACAGGTTGGGCTGGAGTAGCCTTTTCCAAAGACCATTTCTCTGGAAGGGTGATATCACTCCATTGGATGGTTTTGGGAACAATAACGTTTGCCTTATCATAATCTGTAAGGAAAAGAGTTGTTTCTCCGGATTTCTCACAATTGGTTCGCAAGAAATAAGATTTGATAGAGTTCATTACCTTGTATTGAACCCTGTAGATCAAAGAGATTGGTATGGAATCTTCTTTCATATCAAGGCCGTGAAGCTTGATATTTAGGAAGAGAACGTCAAGGATGTTTTTGTCTTCCAGACTGACAGTTAGATCTGGAAAGCAATTGAAAAAGATTGGTCCATTACTCAGGCTGGTTTCAACCGTTCCTAAGAGGGAGTCATGGAATTGATTATGTCTAATATCCCTAAGACAAAGAAGAACAGAGATGTCCAGAGACTTCCTAGTTAGGGGTTTGAGACCAACTTGAACACTACCTATGTGAAGATAGTTGAAGTTCTTGCTGATATGATCTTTGACGCTTTTCTCAGAAAGCAGATGGATTTCTTCATTATCAGATCTGAGCTTGTAGGTTTGCTCAACGGTTTTGATGATGAAGTCTGATCGTTTGAAAAAGGATCCGTTTGGTTTGTAGATCTCAGCATGAGAGATTTTAGGGATTTCCCAGTTGTCGAGATCTTGATTGATATCTTCAAAATGAATTTCTTCTTTGAAGACAGATTTGGATAATTGATTGGATTGATGAGGATGATCGATAGAAGAAGAAGAGGGTTGGGAAGATCTGAAAGAAAGTTTAGAAGAGAAAGAGCGAAGCATCATAGAAGACAGACCTTCCTTACCCGTAAGTATCATCGCCATCACCTGGTTCTATAGAAACAGATAAATAAATTAGAAATATAAGTTAGGTTCTGCGTTGTTCTTAATAGTTGAGCAGTATAGATCTGGATCAGACTTAAGCCACCACAAAAAGAAACTAAACAAGGACATTAAAAATATTCAGAACTTAATAACATGTCTGTAGTATGGCCAATATAGACTTACTGCCACACAGGGACTTACTGCCTTCAACGCCTCCGCTGCAGAGATGATCATAAGTCTGAATAGTAATAATCCTAGAAGGTTTTCAGAAGAGCTTTCATTTTAGTTTAGTTCAAAGTGTACTACCAGTCCAGATCCCGACCATAGTGCTTAATTATATAAGAACAGAACAGAGAAATAACTTATATCTAACATATTTAGCATGTTCCTACTTCCCCATCAGGCTCTGATACCAAGAGGGGGTCGGAAGCAGAAGGAGGGGGATGAGATGAGGATTAAGAGAAGTAGGACGCCACCACGGAGGGGCTTCTAGCAGAAATTTAAATTGCAGAAATTAAAAGACAGGAATTAAAACAGGAGGCTCAGCCTTCCATAAACAGAATAATAAAACTGGAGGAAATATATTACATAAACATAGGTTACAAAAACTGAAAAACTGAAAAGATTGAAGAAAGGAAAACTGAAAGAGAACTTACAGAAGGACTCTCAGTGTTTTCTCTCTCTATAACTCTCTATCTAGGCTATGCCAAACTCTGCCTAACAAAGCTCAGAAGATGCCTATTTAAAGAAAAATTTGGTCACTGTTCGAATAGTTCCGGTTGAATAGTTCCGGTAGACGGTACTATTTGACGGGCACTATTTGCTACAGTAAAAAGTTCTACTGTTGCTACAGTGGAATACAATAATTGAGATTGAATTATTACAAAACATAAAGATAAAAGACGACAAAGCTTTAGCAGAGGTCATCTTCACTTGATTCCAGTGTTTCCGGGACAAGATCTGACCCGAAAGAAGATTGTGAGGAAGTTTTCTGCTGAGGGGCCTTTGAGGATGAGGCCTGCTCCTTTGGCTCCTTTTCTTTCAATAATTGCAGAGCTGTTTGGAGATTCTTCAGCAAGTCTTCTTCTGTTGAAGCTCCTGCAAGGGCCGCTGTGATGTGGGCCTTTTGATTGAGCAAGAGACTAGATTGCGGATTGGCATGCTTAAGGCACTTTTGGTTAGACTTAAACCACTGATTGACATTCTCCTTAAGAGCTTTGGAAGCATCAAAGACCTTCCACCATTTGATTAAGGGTTGTTTGTGGAGAATTGGTTGGGCTTTTGTCTTGAGACCATAACGCCAGGCAAATACCCAAGAAAGGGAAAAGATTGTGTAAAAATTCAAACAATCAGGATAATTGTTTAAATCTTTATTCCAATGCTTTAAAAAATGATTGTAACCCTCAAGAACTTCAGAGGGAAAGATTTCCGTAGTAGGTCCAAAGAAATCCCACCAAGAGTGAAACCAATTTGGAAAAGAATATTTGTTGGACCATTTAAAATAAATGAGCCAAGAGTGTTTGAAATTCTGATTTTGTAGACCAAGGATTGTATTCTCCCAAGCTTTCATATAGTCCCAATAGTTGAAACCTACAGGGTCAAAGTTCTGAGAGAATTTTTTGTAACCATTTGGATTAGGTCCAAAGTCAGTGGGACGAAGGACACGGAGAATTTGGAGTGTAGAATGAGTGATAAGGGAGTTATCAGATTTATCCCTAAAGTGTTTGATTTCTACACTGTTTGTATCTATAAGGATAAACTCATAGAAAATTTGGGATTTGTTTGGGTGAATGGGATCAAGGTGATTTGGGAAGAGTTTAATGCCAATTTTGTTGGCAAGGTCGACTCCTCCAGAGCTATCCCACCATTCTGCTAAATATGTTAGATATATGTTAGAAGAGAAAGAGCGAAGCATCATAGAAGACAGACCTTCCTTACCCGTAAGTATCATCGCCATCACCTGGTTCTATAGAAACAGATAAATAAATTAGAAATATAAGTTAGGTTCTGCGTTGTTCTTAATAGTTGAGCAGTATAGATCTGGATCAGACTTAAGCCACCACAAAAAGAAACTAAACAAGGACATTAAAAATATTCAGAACTTAATAACATGTCTGTAGTATGGCCAATATAGACTTACTGCCACACAGGGACTTACTGCCTTCAACGCCTCCGCTGCAGAGATGATCATAAGTCTGAATAGTAATAATCCTAGAAGGTTTTCAGAAGAGCTTTCATTTTAGTTTAGTTCAAAGTGTACTACCAGTCCAGATCCCGACCATAGTGCTTAATTATATAAGAACAGAACAGAGAAATAACTTATATCTAACATATTTAGCAGAATGGTGGGATAGCTCTGGAGGAGTCGACCTTGCCAACAAAATTGGCATTAAACTCTTCCCAAATCACCTTGATCCCATTCACCCAAACAAATCCCAAATTTTCTATGAGTTTATCCTTATAGATACAAACAGTGTAGAAATCAAACACTTTAGGGATAAATCTGATAACTCCCTTATCACTCATTCTACACTCCAAATTCTCCGTGTCCTTCGTCCCACTGACTTTGGACCTAATCCAAATGGTTACAAAAAATTCTCTCAGAACTTTGACCCTGTAGGTTTCAACTATTGGGACTATATGAAAGCTTGGGAGAATACAATCCTTGGTCTACAAAATCAGAATTTCAAACACTCTTGGCTCATTTATTTTAAATGGTCCAACAAATATTCTTTTCCAAATTGGTTTCACTCTTGGTGGGATTTCTTTGGACCTACTACGGAAATCTTTCCCTCTGAAGTTCTTGAGGGTTACAATCATTTTTTAAAGCATTGGAATAAAGATTTAAACAATTATCCTGATTGTTTGAATTTTTACACAATCTTTTCCCTTTCTTGGGTATTTGCCTGGCGTTATGGTCTCAAGACAAAAGCCCAACCAATTCTCCACAAACAACCCTTAATCAAATGGTGGAAGGTCTTTGATGCTTCCAAAGCTCTTAAGGAGAATGTCAATCAGTGGTTTAAGTCTAACCAAAAGTGCCTTAAGCATGCCAATCCGCAATCTAGTCTCTTGCTCAATCAAAAGGCCCACATCACAGCGGCCCTTGCAGGAGCTTCAACAGAAGAAGACTTGCTGAAGAATCTCCAAACAGCTCTGCAATTATTGAAAGAAAAGGAGCCAAAGGAGCAGGCCTCATCCTCAAAGGCCCCTCAGCAGAAAACTTCCTCACAATCTTCTTTCGGGTCAGATCTTGTCCCGGAAACACTGGAATCAAGTGAAGATGACCTCTGCTAAAGCTTTGTCGTCTTTTATCTTTATGTTTTGTAATAATTCAATCTCAATTATTGTATTCCACTGTAGCAACAGTAGAACTTTTTACTGTAGCAAATAGTGCCCGTCAAATAGTACCGTCTACCGGAACTATTCAACCGGAACTATTCGAACAGTGACCAAATTTTTCTTTAAATAGGCATCTTCTGAGCTTTGTTAGGCAGAGTTTGGCATAGCCTAGATAGAGAGTTATAGAGAGAGAAAACACTGAGAGTCCTTCTGTAAGTTCTCTTTCAGTTTTCCTTTCTTCAATCTTTTCAGTTTTTCAGTTTTTGTAACCTATGTTTATGTAATATATTTCCTCCAGTTTTATTATTCTGTTTATGGAAGGCTGAGCCTCCTGTTTTAATTCCTGTCTTTTAATTTCTGCAATTTAAATTTCTGCTAGAAGCCCCTCCGTGGTGGCGTCCTACTTCTCTTAATCCTCATCTCATCCCCCTCCTTCTGCTTCCGACCCCCTCTTGGTATCAGAGCCTGATGGGGAAGTAGGAACATGCTAAATATGTTAGATATAAGTTATTTCTCTGTTCTGTTCTTATATAATTAAGCACTATGGTCGGGATCTGGACTGGTAGTACACTTTGAACTAAACTAAAATGAAAGCTCTTCTGAAAACCTTCTAGGATTATTACTATTCAGACTTATGATCATCTCTGCAGCGGAGGCGTTGAAGGCAGTAAGTCCCTGTGTGGCAGTAAGTCTATATTGGCCATACTACAGACATGTTATTAAGTTCTGAATATTTTTAATGTCCTTGTTTAGTTTCTTTTTGTGGTGGCTTAAGTCTGATCCAGATCTATACTGCTCAACTATTAAGAACAACGCAGAACCTAACTTATATTTCTAATTTATTTATCTGTTTCTATAGAACCAGGTGATGGCGATGATACTTACGGGTAAGGAAGGTCTGTCTTCTATGATGCTTCGCTCTTTCTCTTCTAAACTTTCTTTCAGATCTTCCCAACCCTCTTCTTCTTCTATCGATCATCCTCATCAATCCAATCAATTATCCAAATCTGTCTTCAAAGAAGAAATTCATTTTGAAGATATCAATCAAGATCTCGACAACTGGGAAATCCCTAAAATCTCTCATGCTGAGATCTACAAACCAAACGGATCCTTTTTCAAACGATCAGACTTCATCATCAAAACCGTTGAGCAAACCTACAAGCTCAGATCTGATAATGAAGAAATCCATCTGCTTTCTGAGAAAAGCGTCAAAGATCATATCAGCAAGAACTTCAACTATCTTCACATAGGTAGTGTTCAAGTTGGTCTCAAACCCCTAACTAGGAAGTCTCTGGACATCTCTGTTCTTCTTTGTCTTAGGGATATTAGACATAATCAATTCCATGACTCCCTCTTAGGAACGGTTGAAACCAGCCTGAGTAATGGACCAATCTTTTTCAATTGCTTTCCAGATCTAACTGTCAGTCTGGAAGACAAAAACATCCTTGACGTTCTCTTCCTAAATATCAAGCTTCACGGCCTTGATATGAAAGAAGATTCCATACCAATCTCTTTGATCTACAGGGTTCAATACAAGGTAATGAACTCTATCAAATCTTATTTCTTGCGAACCAATTGTGAGAAATCCGGAGAAACAACTCTTTTCCTTACAGATTATGATAAGGCAAACGTTATTGTTCCCAAAACCATCCAATGGAGTGATATCACCCTTCCAGAGAAATGGTCTTTGGAAAAGGCTACTCCAGCCCAACCTGTTGAAACTCCTGAGTTTCGTGAAATCGTCCAACACCAATCTGGTCAAGTAGATCTTATCTTTGATAGGAGAAATTCCTTCTCTATCCCTAGATCTATTAGGACATCCTCAAATGATTTCCAATCTGCCATGTCCAGAAGATCTTTTTCTATGACTAGAAGGAACCAGCCTGAGTCTAGCGCTCGACCTTCCCTCTCACATGACGGATCTACTATCCATTTGGCTGGATATGTCAATACCACTCCTGTCAAGACTACCTATGACAAGGGTGATGAAGATCATCAATCCAACTTATCTCCAACGTATTCTTCTCTAGAAACCCCTGGAGAAACTTCTGATTTCATTGGAGCAATCACTACTGAATTTGTCATCGACAAAGAAAGTATCAAAGCAGATTTCTACTCTGACCGATGGACTAAGCAAAGAAAATGGTTCTTTGCAAAGTATCAGGGTGAAAAGAGAAAGAAGATCCAAGAAAAATTCTACGGGTTCCTTGAAAAAACCCAGCAAAACATCTTCTTTTTTGAATGGTTTCAAGATTATGCCAACAAGAATTGGAAATCTTACCCCTTCCAAATTGACATGGTTAAATGGCAGCATAAAGATGGAAAAGAAACCCTTTCTAACCTGCCACCTAAAACTCCTTTCCTTCTTAAAGGAGCTCAATCTACACCTGTCCTAGCTTCTCCCTTCAAGACTAGAAAAGAAGAAGGGGATGTCACTGGAAAAGACATCAAAGACCTCATGGAACAATCCAATTACACCAATAAGTATCTTCAAATTCTTGGAGAATCCCAAGTACAGGATTCCTCTTCCAAGAAAGGAAAAGAAAAGGTCAAGATTGAACCTTCCTCTTCTAATCTTGATATCCCTAAAGGATGTCAACTTGAGAAACCCCTTTTCAAACCTTTTCAAATCAGTAGCCGTTCCAAACACTCGGCTCAAACTCTTCGAGCAAAAAAGGAATCTGACAATGAGCTCCTCCAAAAAGTGGTAGAGCAACTTCAGCTTCTCAAACAAGTTATTCCTGAGACTCCGGAACCTCCTGAGACTCCGGAACCTACTCCGGAAGCAGTTTCTAATCCCACTATTACTGCTCCTCCTCCTCCAAAAACTCGTACTTCTACTCGTAATACCTCTACTTCTGTAAATAATATTGAAGATGGTAAGGTTGAGTCTGATTCTGATATTCAATCTGACGTTCAATCTATCAAAAGTATTCCTGTCAATACTGTCATTCACAACTCTAAGAATCAGTGGAGAAAAGAAACCAAGCTCTACTATCCTAGAGCTACTGCTCCTGATCTTCTTTTAGAAGAATCTTCAAACTTCAAAAGCTTCAGTGCCAACAATGTCTATGAATGGAACATTGATGGTGAAAATGAGTATGGTATCACCAAAATCCTCCAAAATATGACTATGGTAGCCACTGCCTATGTTACCGCCAACAATTGTCCTGAATCTCTTATCGTTGAAGTCTTGGTTGCTGGTTTCTGTGGCCAGCTCAAAGGTTGGTGGGATAATTATCTCACTCAAGACGAGAAGGATCAGATCTTGACTGCTGTCAAGACTGATGAAGAAGGTAATCCTATCATGGAAGATGGCAAATTCATCTCTGATGCCGTCAACTCCTTAATCTTCACCATAGCCCAACATTTTGTTGGAGATCCTTCCCTCATCAAGGACAGATCTGGTGATCTTTTGTCCAATCTTAAGTGCAAATCTTTGGGTGATTTCAGGTGGTATAAAGATACCTTCCTAACCAGAGTTTACACCCGTGAAGACAGCCAACAAGCCTTCTGGAAAGAGAAATTCCTGGCTGGTCTTCCTAAATCTTTTGGCGACAAAGTTCGTGAGAAACTTAGAAGCCAAAATCCGGGGGGAGAAATCCCATATCACACCCTTAGTTATGGACAGCTCATAGCTATCATTCAAAGAGTTGCTCTCAAAATCTGTCAGGATGACAAAATCCAACAGCAACTCACTAAGGAGAAGTCTCAAAATCGCAGGGATTTGGGTACTTTCTGCGAACACTTTGGAATTCAAGGTTGTCCCAAGAAACCTAAACCCAGAAAGCAAGATCCTCCTCCCAAACAACAATGGAGAAAGAGATCTAGCAGGAATGATCATAGGAAACCCAAGCCTAGATCAAAACCCCAATCTTCGCAAATTCCAAAGAATCCTCCTGAGACTAGACCCTCTCAAGGAAAAGATGTTACCTGCTACAACTGCGGCAAGCCGGGCCATATTAGCAGGTATTGCAGACTCAAAAAGAGAATCTCTGAGCTTCATCTTGAACCTGAAATTGAAGACAAGATCAACAATCTTCTCATTCAAACTTCTGATGAAGAAGAATCTAATCCTTCGGATTCTGAGGTCTCTGAAGACCTAAATCAAATTCAGAATGATGATTCTCAATCATCATCTTCCGTCAATACCTTGTCTATCAACACTTTGACCAATGAACAAGATCTTCTCTTCAGAGCTATTAATTCTATCCCTGATCCTGAGGAAAAGAAAATCTATTTGGAACGCCTCAGATCTACTCTTGAAGATAGGCCTCCCAAAAGTCCTATAACCACCAATAAATTCAATCTTAGAGATACTTTCAAGCGTCTTGAGAAATCTACGGTCAAGCCCGTTACTATTCAAGACCTTCAATTTGAAGTCAATTCCCTCAAGACTGAGGTCAAAAGTCTCAAGCAAATCCAAAAAAGTCAGCAACTTATTTTGGAGAAACTGACTAAAAATTATGAAGAAGATGATTCTTCTATACCTGATTCCAATCCTGCTCCTAACGACAATTGCGAAGACTTTCTGGAGAATATTAACCAGGTCACCATTCAGAAATTCTTTATCCATGTTAAAATCCTCATTGGAGATTTTGTTCTCGAAATCCCTGCCCTCTTTGACACAGGGGCAGATTCCAGTTGTATCTCGGAGGGACTCATTCCCACCAGATATTTTGAGAAAACAACTGAGAAGCTCAGCGCTGCTGAAGGATCTAGACTAAAGATCAAGTATAAAATCCCCTCAGCTATCATCAAAAATGGTAGTCTTGAAATCGAAACTCCATTTCTGTTAGTCAGAAATTTGAGTCAAAAAATCATTATAGGGACCCCTTTCATTAAGAAACTCTTCCCCTATAATACTGACGAAAACGGCATCACTGTTCAGCATCTTGGACAACCTATCTTGTTCAAATTCTCTGAACCTCCCATAGATAAGACTTTGAACGTCATATCCTACAAGGAGAAGCAGATCAACTTCCTCAAGGAAGAAATCTCTTACAGAACCATTGAGGAACAATTGCAACAACCTTCTGTTAATTCAAGGATTGAGGATATTTTGGAAAATATTCAATCCAGCATCTGTTCTGATCTACCCAACGCTTTTTGGGAAAGGAAGAGCCATATGGTGGAACTTCCTTATGAAAAAGAATTTTCAGACAAACAGATCCCAACCAAGGCTAGACCTATTCAAATGAATGAAGAACTTCTTCATTTCTGCCAAAAGGAAATCAATGATCTCCTTGAAAAGAAACTTATTCGCAGGAGTAAGAGCCCTTGGTCCTGTGCAGCCTTCTATGTCAACAAACAAGCTGAGATAGAACGAGGAACCCCTAGGCTGGTTATTAACTACAAACCTCTCAATCAAGCCCTTTGTTGGATTAGATATCCTATCCCCAACAAGAAAGATCTCTTAGCCAGACTGCATGATGCTAAGGTCTTTTCAAAATTCGACATGAAATCTGGATTTTGGCAAATCCAATTGCAAGAGAAGGATAGGTATAAAACTGCTTTTACTGTTCCTTTTGGGCAGTATGAGTGGAACGTTATGCCTTTTGGGCTAAAGAACGCCCCTTCTGAATTCCAAAGGATTATGAACGAAATCTTCAATCCTTATTCCAAATTCACTATTGTCTACATTGACGATGTTCTAATCTTTTCCCAAACTCTTGATCAACATTTCAAACATCTCAATACGTTCATCTCTGTAATCAAAAGGAATGGCTTGGCTGTTTCCAAGACAAAAGTCAGTTTGTTCCAAACCAAAATCCGATTCCTTGGTCACAATATCCACCAAGGAACCATCATTCCGATCAATAGAGCCATCGAGTTCACTGATAAATTCCCTGATCAAATCATTGACAAAACCCAATTACAGAGATTCTTGGGTTGTCTCAATTATGTTGCGGATTTCTGTCCTCAACTCAGTACCATAATCAAACCCCTTCATGAAAGACTCAAGAAGGATCCTCCACCTTGGTCCGATATTCATACCAATGTGGTCAAACAAATCAAACTTCGTGTCAAGAAGCTCCCTAATCCTCAAGCTTTCAAAATTATTGAAACTGATGCCTCTGATATCGGTTTTGGTGGCATTTTGAAACAAAAGGTTTCTGACAAGGAACAAATTATTGCTTTTACTTCAAAGCATTGGAACCCTGCTCAGCAGAATTATTCTACTGTCAAAAAAGAAGTTTTAGCAATCGTTTTGTCTATTTCAAAATTTCAATCTGATTTGATCAATCAAAAATTCTTGGTCCGGGTGGACTGCAAATCTGCCAAAGAGATTTTACAAAAAGATGTCAAAAACTTAGCTTCAAAACATATCTTCGCCAGATGGCAAGCTATTTTAAGTGTTTTTGACTTTGAAATTGAATATATAAAAGGATCTTCAAATTCTCTCCCTGATTTCCTCACTCGTGAATATTTGCAGGGCAGATCATAAGATGGCCTCCAAAGGCTCTTCCTCATCCAGAGGAAGAGGCAGAGGTTCTCACAAGAACAAAGGTATTACAATTTCTGACTTAATCCTCTCTGGGCCCACTGCCCATCAATCTGGACCCACTGTCCAAAATCAAAAATCTGAGCCCACTGCTCAAAATCAATCTCCCCAACCAAAACAAACCAAAGCAGATTATGCTTTATCAATTCCAACTCTCCTTGCCCTCAAACAAGCAGGCCTGGATAATGTTCCTCAGGGACTCATCAATTTACCCAAAAAATCCTGGGCTAGCATGACAGAAGAAGATGATGACCTTCAATCTCTCCAAGCCATCATTGATAAAACCAAAACCTTAGCAACTCATTGCGGGAAAAAACCCGTTGTTGCTCAACCCAGTCAACCCAACCAAAATACCGGTTATCTAGCCAAAATAAACTCCAAATTCCAAACTTTTATTGAACCAGAATGGTGGGATAGCTCTGGAGGAGTCGACCTTGCCAACAAAATTGGCATTAAACTCTTCCCAAATCACCTTGATCCCATTCACCCAAACAAATCCCAAATTTTCTATGAGTTTATCCTTATAGATACAAACAGTGTAGAAATCAAACACTTTAGGGATAAATCTGATAACTCCCTTATCACTCATTCTACACTCCAAATTCTCCGTGTCCTTCGTCCCACTGACTTTGGACCTAATCCAAATGGTTACAAAAAATTCTCTCAGAACTTTGACCCTGTAGGTTTCAACTATTGGGACTATATGAAAGCTTGGGAGAATACAATCCTTGGTCTACAAAATCAGAATTTCAAACACTCTTGGCTCATTTATTTTAAATGGTCCAACAAATATTCTTTTCCAAATTGGTTTCACTCTTGGTGGGATTTCTTTGGACCTACTACGGAAATCTTTCCCTCTGAAGTTCTTGAGGGTTACAATCATTTTTTAAAGCATTGAAATAAAGATTTAAACAATTATCCTGATTGTTTGAATTTTTACACAATCTTTTCCCTTTCTTGGGTATTTGCCTGGCGTTATGGTCTCAAGACAAAAGCCCAACCAATTCTCCACAAACAACCCTTAATCAAATGGTGGAAGGTCTTTGATGCTTCCAAAGCTCATAAGGAGAATGTCAATCAGTGGTTTAAGTCTAACCAAAAGTTCCCTAAGCATGCCAATCCGCAATCTAGTCTCTTGCTCAATCAAAAGGCCCACATCACAGCGGCCCTTGCAGGAGCTTCAACAGAAGAAGACTTGCTGAAGAATCTCCAAACAGCTCTGCAATTATTGAAAGAAAAGGAGCCAAAGGAGCAGGCCTCATCCTCAAAGGCCCCTCAGCAGAAAACTTCCTCACAATCTTCTTTCGGGTCAGATCTTGTCCCGGAAACACTGGAATCAAGTGAAGATGACCTCTGCTAAAGCTTTGTCGTCTTTTATCTTTATGTTTTGTAATAATTCAATCTCAATTATTTTATTCCACTGTAGCAACAGTAGAACTTTTTACTGTAGCAAATAGTGCCCGTCAAATAGTACCGTCTACCGGAACTATTCAACCGGAACTATTCAAACAGTGACCAAATTTTTCTTTAAATAGGCATCTTCTGAGCTTTGTTAGGCAGAGTTTGGCATAGCCTAGATAGAGAGTTATAGAGAGAGAAAACACTGAGAGTCCTTCTGTAAGTTCTCTTTCAGTTTTCCTTTCTTCAATCTTTTCAGTTTTTCAGTTTTTGTAACCTATGTTTATGTAATATATTTCCTCCAGTTTTATTATTCTGTTTATGGAAGGCTGAGCCTCCTGTTTTAATTCCTGTCTTTTAATTTCTGCAATTTAAATTTCTGCTAGAAGCCCCTCCGTGGTGGCGTCCTACTTCTCTTAATCCTCATCTCATCCCCCTCCTTCTGCTTCCGTCTACCGGAACTATTCAAGTTCTTAATAGTTGAGCAGTATATATATATATATATAAAGTTTCAAAAATTAATTATAATTTTAAAGCCTTAAGATCATCACCAAAACAAGAAACCATAAAGTTAGAAGCAAATTTAAAAAGATCTTCAGTACAAGTTCCTAAAAAGCTTACTCACGACGAAATTATGAGTAAAATCCCTGAGGAATGGGTGTTCAAAAACTCATTACCTCAACCAAAGGTACATAATACTCAAGTAAGAGAATTATTTCAAGAAGGAACAAATCTGACTTTAAGAATGAATAAGTCAAATTCATTTAGTATTAGAACTCCTCAGCAATTATACAAAGTAGACCTTCCAAGATCTTCTGTATCCTCAAAATTTAAAGGGATAGATACAACTTCTAGCCCTAGTATAGCAACACCTGTATATCAAGATGAAGAGTCTAGTTCAAATAATTATTCTCCAACCCCATCCCAGATTAACATGTTAAGTAGGGTAAAATCTGATTTTGAAATAAATAAAGATTTCATTAGACAAGATTTTATGGCAGATTATAACAAAAGTAAGAGGTTATGGTACTTCAAAAATTTTAGTAAACAAGAGGTAGAGACCTTTAGAGCCTTATACTATAAGAAAATGGAAGTTTCTGAAATAAACATCTATTTTTTTGACTGGTTTGATAATTATTGCACCAAAAATGATATTAACTATCCTTTCAAAAAAGAGATAAACCCAGTTACAAAAATAGATACCATTTGGAAAACTCCTGATAATAATACTATTACCTCCGAATATCCTCCTCAGATTGGAGTAAAATTAGCAATAAAAGATGGTCAAGAAATTGAGGCGTCTCCCTATAAAGGAGAGGCTAATAAAATTCATCAACAATTAAACTTCACCAATACCATGTTAACAGTTATGTCAAAACAACTAGGAAGAATAGAGGTTCAAAAACCTGAACCCTTAGTTATACACAAGGAATCTCCTTCATCATTTACCCTAGGAAACCCTTTGCAAACTCCCATATTTAAAATCCCTCAATACACTAAGGAAGAATTTAATTCCTTTAATCTCTCTGGAAGCGTAGAAAAATTAAATGAAAAATTAAATAAACTCTCATTAAATCATTTAGAGAAAGATCTAAATATTAATAAAATTAGGAAATTTGGGCCAGAAAGTAATACAAAAGCTTACTATTCTAGACCCACCTATCCGGACATGAGATTCGAAGAACGAAGAGAATTTATTCAAAATACTTTTAGTGGAACTAGCCTCGACGAATGGAATATAGATGGCTTTAGTGAACAAAATATATTAGATATTACTCATCAAATGATCATGGCCGCTACGACCTATAGGGTCCATAACAACACAGATAGAAATGCAGCCTTAATGATTACTCATGGTTTCACTGGTCAATTACGAGGCTGGTGAGATAATATCATGACTGCTGAAGATAAACTAACCATATTAAATAAGAGAAAAGAAAATGGAGAAGAGGATGCTATAGCAACATTTGTATATACCATTATACCTTATTTCATAGGAGACCCTAGTATATTTAGAGAAAGAGCTTCAAGCCAGCTCTCTAATCTTTATTGTCCTACTATGTCAGATTACAGATGGTATAAGGATACCTTCTTTTCAAAAGTAACCTTAAGAGAAGATGGCAACAACGCCTTTTGGAAAGAGCGCTTTATTGCCGGATTACCTAGGCTAATGCAATCAAAAGTATTAACTAATTTATCCCTTTTTAATCAAGGAAATCCAGTAAATTTTAATTCTCTATCATTTGGACAACTTCATAATACTGTAGTTTATACAGGAATACAAGTATGTACTGATTTTAAACTTCAAAATAAGATGCAAAAAGATATGCAGATTTCGAGAAAAGAAGTAGGTAGCTTATGTGAACAATACGGAGTAGAACCTTTACAGGCTCCTAGTTCAAAAGCTAGACGAATTAATAAATCCCAAACAAAGCAATCTCAAGGCTATAAAAAGAGAAAGCCATTTCAAAAGAGATCATATGAACCAAATTCTTCGACTCAAAAGCCTACAATCAAGAAAGCTGTTGACCCAAAGAAAAAGAAAAATGTATGCTGGAAGTGTGGAAAGCCAGGTCATTATGCAAACAAATGTAAAACTCAACAGAAAATAAATGAGTTAGAACTAGATCAAAAAATTAAGGATAACCTTATTAGCGTTCTTATTAATACTGAGGATCCTCAGTATTCCTCAGAATATGAATATGAAGGAGATGAAGACCATGATGTAAACCTGGTAGAATATTCATCAGACTCTCATTCCTCTTTAGAAGAAGAAGAGAAAAAAGAATGTGTCAAGGGTAGTTCAGGATTCTGCGACTGTGTAGGATGCTTAGGAGAACTAAGAAGAAGTGTCAATATGTTAACCCAAGACCAAACCATGAGTCTAATTTCCATAATAGACAAAATGGAAGACTCTCCTTTAAGAGATGAGTTTTTACAACAATTAAATCTTCTTGTCAAAAAAGAAGAAACATTAAAAAAGGATATTAGTCCTCCAATAAATAGTATGAATGAAATTTTTAACAGATTCCGGCCCAAACCCACAATAACCTTGACGGACCTTCAAGAAGAAGTAAAAATATTAAAAGAAGAAATCAATCAACTTAAACAAAATGATCTCAACTTAGAATTCCGATTAATGGAATTAGCTGGAATAGAAATTATCAAAACCCAAGAGACTCTAGCCAGTACTTCAGAAACAAAACAACCTCATAATAAAAATGAAGAGGAACCAGACGAGAATTATATCAATCTTCTTAGTTTAGTTATAATTCACAAATGGCATTCTGAAATAACCTTAGTCATTAATGATTTTCAAATTAATATAGTAGCTCTGATAGATAGTGGCGCTGATATTAACTGTGTTCAAGAAGGATTAATTCCTACTCAGTTTTATGAAAAAACTAAAGAAGGAGTTAATAGTGCAAATGGATCAAAAATGAACATTCAATATAAGCTATCAAATGCTAAGATTTGCAAAAGCCAAGTCTGTTTTAGAACTTCTTTTGTATTAGTCAAAAATATGACAGAGCAAGTCATTCTAGGAACCCCATTCATTTGTCTTTTATACCCTATCAATAAAATAGATGGAAAGGGAATAGTTACACAAGTCTTAGGAAAAACTGTTACTTTTCCTTTTATAAAACCTCCACAAACAAAAGAACTACATCTATTAAGAGAAATCTCCACCACCAGAATAAATATGATTTCTAGAAAAAAGAAACATATTAATTCTTTACAAATAGAAATTAAATATTACAAAATAGAAGAACAACTTAAAAGATCTAATATTCAAAAAATTATTAAGAATTTTCAAGACATAATAGAAAAGGATTTATGTGATTTAAATCCAATGGCCTTTCATCATAGAAAGATACATACAATAGAATTACCTTATGTAGATGGGTTTAATGAGAAAGATATACCTACAAAAGCCCGACCTATTCAAATGAACGCGCAATATTTAAAGTATTGTAGAGAAGAAATAGGAGAATATCTCAATAAAGGGCTAATTCGTCCCTCCAAATCTCCTTGGAGTTGTACGGGATTTTATGTCATGAATGCCTCCGAATTAGAAAGAGGAGCCCCTAGGTTGGTTATTAATTATAAACCCCAATCAAAGTGTTAAAATGGATACGATACCCATTACCCAATAAGACTGATCTTATTAAAAGATTACATAAAGCAACAATATTCTCAAAATTTGATATGAAATCAGGATATTACCAAATTTCAGTGAGGGAAGAGGACAGATATAAAACCGCTTTTGTCGTCCCTTTTGGTCATTATGAATGGAATGTCATGCCACAGGGTCTAAAGAATGCACCTAGTGAATATCAAAACATCATGAATGATATATTTTATCCATATATGGATTTCACTATTGTATATTTAGATGATGTGCTAGTATTTTCAAAAGGTATAGACCAACATATTCAACATTTAGAAAAGTTTATAGAAATTATTAAAAAGAATGGATTAGTATTTTCAGCAAAAAAGATGAAAATCTTTGAGACTAAAATAAGATTTTTAGGTTATGAAATTCATCAGGGGCAAATTACCCCGATACAAAGATCATTGGAATTTGCAAAAAAACTTTCGTGATGAACTAAAAGAAAAACTCAATTACAGAGATTTTTAGGATGTGTTAACTATGTAGCAGATTTTATCCCTAATATAAGAATAATTTGTGCTCCTTTGTTCAAAAGACTCAGAAAAAATTCCCCACCTTGGACCGAAGAAATGAGCCACAGTGTTAGGGAAGTTAAAAAATTAGTACAAAGCTTACCCTGTTTAGGGATACCAGACCCAGAGGCCTCATTAATCATAGAAACAGATGCCTCAGAACTTGGGTATGGAGGGATACTTAAACAAGTCAAACCCCAGTTTGCAAAAGAACAAATTGTTACATATCATTAAGGGATTTGGCACCCAGCTCAACAAAAATATTCCACAGTCAAAAAAGAAATTCTTTCAATAGTTTTATGTGTTCAAAAATTCCAAGATGACGTTTTTAACAAAAAGTTTTTGATAAAAACTGATTGTAAAGCAGCACCTTCAGTCCTACAAAAGGATGTTCAAAATTTAGTTTCAAAACATATTTTTGCTAGATGGCAATCATTACTTTCTTGCTTTGATTTTGAAATAACTCATATTAAAGGAGACAATAATTCCCTTCCAGATTTCCTAAGAAGAGAATTTTTACAGGGAAAGCATGAGTGAGAAACCAAAATCAAAAGACCAATATGGACCCCCACTGGGTTCGTCATCATCATCAAACTCAAAAGCAATTGCAGCAACACCTCTTAAGATTGCTGCGTCCTCAACACCAGCTACCCCTTCAAAATCTTCTCAAAGACTCACTACCTCCCAAATGGTCAAGACACCTCCTCAAAAAGCCTCCTTAGTCCCACTGACTAACAAATATACAGTATTAACTCAAAACTCTTCAAAATCCCCCGTCAAACCAGAACAAACCGAATATCTAGAAAAACCAGAAGGTTTGCCATCCCTCATTATAGAAAAAGAATATTTCAATTTAAATCCAAGGGAGATAGCCACCCAGATATTTTCTCCTAACTTTCATTATGTCCCAGGACACTCTAAAAAGACCAGATTATTCTATGAATTCATTCTCGTCGATTCTGATTCCATAGAAGTCACCCATAATCCAGATAAGCAAGGAGAAATAGCTTTCTCCAAAATCAAAATTCTCAAAGTTCTTTCAGCCCAGGACTGGAATGCTCCCCTTCATTACTTCAAACAGTTTTCCAGACAGTTTGATCCTCCTAGTTATAATTGCTTTGATTATATGGATGCTTGGTATCACACTTTGTATCTCAGACCATTTCAACATTCCTGGTTCATCTGGTTTCAAAAGGGAATTTCTTTAAAATTTCCACAGTGGTTTAGAGTCTGGTTCAATCAAATAGGACTAGATGAGTTTATCTTTCCTGAAGAAGTTAAACCATTATTCAAATACTTTGTTCAAAGAACTAATTTCATCATGGAAGACCAACTCCTGATGTTCACAGCTTCTCAAGCCATCTCCTGGATTATAACTTGGGACTGGAAATCTGTTCAAATTTTTGAAGACACTGAGCTCTATCAACTTTATCGTATTTTTAGAATAAAGTGGTGGGCAAAATTCAATATTTCCTTAATTCAACAAACCAAGATTGAAGTATGGGTAAGGACTTATCATCTTACTCAACAAAGCAAGAAACAGTTGTCATCTACACCCATCCCCCAACTTACTCAAGAAGCTTCATTTTTGCAAGAAAAATCAAAAACATGGCAGAATTAGCATCGGCCAGCTCGCCAGAAGAATTCCAAAAAAGATTGGACATGGTATCTGGGAGTCAAAAGTCGGATTCAGATACTTCATCAGTCAATAGTCAAAATTATCTTCAAGATAATGGAGATGACTGTTTGGGAATCAATTATCATCCATTTACCTGATAGGTAACCAGATATGATTGCAAAAGACAAAGGGGTCATCATCAAGATTCTTCATCATGGCAGACAAAGAATCTGCTTTTATCATTATTAAAGTTCCTACTTTTGTAACTATAGTTACTTTGTGTAAACCGTAGTTACTTTTGAAATAACCATAGTTACCTTTATGAAAACCAGAGTTACTTTTCAAAAGTAACCATGGTTATAGTTTGTATAAATAGGAACCTAAGAGCTGGAAGAGGGGCATCGGGTTCTTTCCCTAGCTCTCTTCTCTCTCTCTCTCTATATATCTTCTATATTTTGGTATGCTTGTAACTTTGATATTTGAATAAGAAAAGCTTGTTTCAGTAAGTTCTTCCTCTGATTTCTCTTCTCTTCAATTACTCTTTATTATTACTTAAATTACTCTTTATTATTATGAACTGCGAGAAAAAACTCTGGTATCAGAGCCTTTTCCCGTGAGGGAAGGGTTCTGGGATCAGACTGGTTGTTCCTGGTTTGCAAATCTGTTGTTTCTTTTAAGCTTTTCTCTACTGAAAGTTTTATTAATCAACACCCTATTCCTATCTTCAAACTTAAGACTTAGTGTGAGGTATCCCTGGAGTCTAGTGGTCCCGGCAGTAAAGCCTGATAGGTTGTGAGACCGTTGGTTTAGCTAGATTGGGAAGAAGCATTATCACTCTTAAGATTTTAAAGATAAAAATATGGCTAGGTTAATCAAAACTTTAAGTGAATTAAGTTTAGGAAAAAACAACAAGATTACAATTCCATCAACATCCACAGCTGGTTCTAGTAACCAAGATCAAGATCTCTCTACGGTAGCTCAACAAGAATTAGAAATAGCCTCCATAGAAAGGGCACTTCAAAACTGGTCAATCCCTATAGTCAAGAAAAAAGAGATATACAAGCAACATACTTTATTCAACAGATCAGATGATTCTATCTTTACCATAGAATGTTGTCAACACAGTTCTGATCATTCAAGTACTATAAAATTATTAAATGAAGACGTCTTAGATCAACATATTAAAGACGGCTTTAATTTTATTCATGTAGGTTTAATACAAGTAGCTGCAAAACCTAATTTTCGTTTAGGGATTAACTCTTCTATAATTGTAATGTTAAGAGATATGAGACTTTTAAAGCTTCAAGATTCATTAATAGCAGTGTTAGAATCAAATCTTCATGATGGCCCTGTTTTCTTTAACTGCTATCCAAATTATGCCATGAATCTTCAAAATAGTTGGACTAGAAATGCTATACAATTAGATTTATTAGCAAATAATGATATATTCGAAGAGGAAAGCGATCCTTTCTCAATAATATATAGAGTATACTACAAAGTTTCAAAAATCAATTACAATTTTAAAGCACTAAGGTCATGACCAAAACAAGAAACCATCATGTTAGAAGCTAACTTAGAAAGATCTTCACTACAAGTTCCTAAAAAACTTACGCATGAAGAAGTTATAAGTAAAATTCCTGAAGAATGGGTATTTAAGAATTCTTTACCCCAACCAAAAGTTCATAATACTCAGGTTAGAGAATTATTTCAAGAAGGAGCAAATCTGGCTTTAAGAATGAATAGATCAAACTCATTCAGCATAAGAACTCCTCAACAATTATACCGAGTAGACCTACCAAGATCTTCGGTATCATCAAAACTAAAGGGAATAGATACAACTTCTAGCCCTAATATAGCAACACCTATATATCAAGATGAAGAATCTAGTTCAAATAACTATTCTCCAACCCCACCTCAGATTAACATGATGAGTAGGGTAAAGACTAGTTTTGAAATAAACAAGGATTTCATTAGAAAAGAATTTATGGCCGATTATAATAAAGATAAAAGAGTATGGTATTTCAAAAATTTTAGTAGACAAGAAACTTAAACTTTTAGAACCTTATACTATAAGGAAATAGAAGTTTCTGAAATAAATATCTATTTCTTTGATTGGTTCAAAAATTACTGCACAGACAATACCATTAACTATCCTTTCAAAAAAGATATAAACCCAGTTACAAAAAAAGATACTGTTTGGAAAAGTTCTGATAATAATACTATTACCTCAGAATATCCTCCACAGACTGGAGTAAAACTAGCCATAAAGGATGGTCAAGAAATTGAAGCTTCTCCTTATAAGGCAGAAGCCAATAAAATTCATCAACAATTAAACTTTACCAACACCATGTTAACAGTCATGGCAAAACAACTAGGAAGAATAGAAGTTCTAACACCTGAACCCTCAGTTATACAAAAGGAACCTCCTTCGTCATTTACGTTAGGAAATCCTTTACAAACCCCTATCTTTAAAATTCCTCAATACACTAAGGAAGAATTTAATTCGTTCAACCTCTCAGGAAGTATAGAGAAATTAAAAGAAAAATTAAACAAACTCTCATTAAATAATTTAGAAAAAGATTTAAATATTAACAAAATTAGAAAATTTGGGCCAGATAGTAACACAAGAGCTTATTATCCAAGACCTACCTACTCTGATATGAGATTTGAAGAAAGAAGAGAATTTGTTCAAAATACTTTTAATGGAACCAGCCTCGATGAATGGAACATCGATGGTTTTAGTGAACAAAATATATTGGATATTACTCATCAAATGATTATGGCCGCTACGGCCTATAGGGTTCATAACAATACAGACAGAAATGCAGCATCAATGATTACTCATGGCTTCACTGGTCAGCTACGTGGCTGGTGGGATAATATCATGACTCCTGAAGACAAATCAACCATATTAAATAAGAAAAAAGAAAATGGAGAAGAAGATGCCGTCGCAACATTAATATATACCATTATACTACATTTCATAGGAGATCCTAGCATCTTTAGAGAAAGGGCTTCAAGCCAGCTTTCTAATCTCTATTGTCCTACCATGTCAGATTATAGATGGTATAAGGATACCTTTTTTTCAAAAGTAACCTTAAGAGAAGATGGCAACAACGCCTTCTGGAAAGAGCGCTTTATTGCTGGATTACCTAGATTAATGCAATCAAAAGTATTAAGTAACCTATCTCTTTTTAATCAAGGAAATCCAGTAAATTTCCATTCCCTATCATTCGGACAACTTCATAACACTGTAGTTTATACAGGAATACAAGTATGTACTGACTTTAAACTTCAAAATAAAATGCAAAAAGACATGCAAATCTCAAGAAAGGAAGTAGGTAGTTTCTGTGAACAATATGGAGTAGAACCTTTACAGGCCCCTAGTTTAAAAGCTAGACGGATCACTAGATCTCAAACAAAACAATCTCAAGGCTACAAAAAGAGAAAGCCATTCCAAAAGAAACCCTATGAACAGAGTCCTTCGACTCAAAAACCTTCAATCAAGAAAACTCCCCCAAAGAAAAAGAATGTATGTTGGAAATGTGGGAAGCCAGGTCATTATGCAAACAAATGTAAAACTCAACAAAAAATAAATGAGTTAGATTTAGATCAAAAGATTAAAGATAGTCTAATAAGTGTTCTAATTAATAATGAAGATCCTCAGTATTCTTCAGAATATGAAGGAGATGAAGACCAAGATATAAATCTGGTCGAATATTCGTCAGATTCTCATTCCTCTTCAGAAGAAGAAGAGAAAAAAGAATGTATCAAAGATAGCTCAGGATTCTGTGATTGTGCAGGATGCTTAGGACAAAATGTCAATACATTAACACAAGATCAAACTATGAGTTTGATCTCTATAATAGATAAAATGGAAGACTCTCCTTTAAGAGATGAATTTTTACAACAATTAAATCTTCTAGTCAAAAAAGAAGAAAACTTAAAAAAGGATATTAGTTCTCCAGTAAATAGCATGAATGAAATCTTCAATAGGTTTAGACCTAAACCAACAATAACTTTGTCTGATCTTCAAGAAGAAGTGAAAATATTAAAGGAAGAAGTCAATCAGCTTAAGCAAAATGATCTTAGTTTAGAATTCAGGTTAGTGGAATTAGCTGGAATAGAAATTATTAAAACCCAAGAAAATCTAGCTGGTACCTCAGGAACAAAACAAATTCATAATAAAGGAGAACCAGAACTAGACGAACCAAACGAAAATTACCTTAATCTCCTTAGTATAGTTATAACTCATAAATGGCATTCTGAGATAACCTTAGTTATTAATGATTTTCGAATCAACATAGTAGCCTTAATAGACAGTGGTACGGATATTAATTGCATCCAAGAAGGATTAATTCCTACTCAGTTTTACGAAAAAACTAAGGAAGGAGTCAATAGTGCAAATGGAACTAAAATGAATATCCAATACAAACTATCAAATGCTAAGATTTGTAAAAACCAAATCTGTTTCAGAACCTCTTTTGTATTAGTCAAAAATATGACAGAACAAATCATTTTAGGAACCCCCTTCATTTGTCTTTTATATCCTATAAACAATATAGATGAGAAAGGAATAGTTACTCAAGTCTTGGGAAAGACTGTTACTTTTCCCTTTATAAAACCGATCTTATCAGAAGATTACACAAATCAACAATATTCTCAAAATTTGATATGAAATCAGGATATTACCAAATTTCGGTGAGGGAGGAAGACAGATATAAAACTGCTTTTGTCGTCCCTTTTGGTCATTATGAATGGAATGTCAAGCCACAAGGCTTGAAAAATGCACCTAGTGAATACCAAAATATCATGAATGATATATTTTATCCTTACATGGTTTTCGCCATAGTATATCTAGATGATGTTCTTGTATTCTCAAAAGGTATAGACCAACATATTCAACATTTAGAAAAATTTATAGAAATCATTAGAAAAAATGGTTTAGTAGTTTCAGCAAGAAAGATGAAAATCTTTGAAACCAAAACCAGATTTTTAGGTTACGAAATTCATCCAGGACAAATTACCCCAATACAAAGGTCTTTAGAGTTTGCAAAAAACTTTCCAGATGAATTAAAAGAAAAAACACAATTACAGAGATTCTTAGGATGTGTTAATTATGTAGCAGATTTTATCCCTAATATAAGGACAATTTGTGCCCCCTTATTCAAACGACTTAGGAAAAACTCCCCTCCATGGTCTGAAGAAATGAGCCATAGTGTCCGGGAAGTCAAGAAATTAGTTCAAAGCCTACCTTGTTTAGGAATACCAGATCCAGATGCCTCATTAATTATAGAAACAGATGCATCAGAATTAGGATATGGTGGGATACTTAAACAGGTAAAACCCCAGTCTTCAAAAGAGCAAATTGTTAGGTACCATTCGGGAATTTGGCACCCAGCTCAACAAAAGTATTCCACAGTCAAAAAAGAAATTCTTTCAATAGATCTATGTGTTCAAAAATTTCAAGATCATGTTTTTAATAAAAGATTCTTGATAAAAACTGATTGCAAAGCAGCACCTTCAGTTTTACAAAAGGATGTTCAAAACCTAGTTTCAAAACATATTTTTGCTAGATGGCAATCTTTACTTTCCTGCTTTGATTTTGAAATAACTCATATCAAAGGAGTAATAACTCCCTTCCAGATTTTCTAACAAGAGAATTTTTACAGGGAAAACATGAGTGATATAAAACCCAAATCAAAGGATCAATATGGACCCCCACTGGGTTCGTCAGCATCATCATCAGGATCAAAAGCAATAATAGTAACCCCTCTCAAGGTTGCTGGATCTTCAACACCAGCCACCCCTTCAAAATCCTCTCAAAAACTCACCACAGCTCAAATTGTCAAAACACCTCCCCAAAAGACTTCATTAGTCCCATTAACCAATAAATATACAGTATTAGCTCTAAACCCCTCAAAATCCTCTATCAAAACCGAGCAAACCGAATATCTGGAAAAGCCAGATGGTGAGCCATCCCTCATTATAGAAAGAGAACATTTCTCTTTAAGAACTAAAGAAATAGCCACTCAAATATTTCCTACCAACTTTCATTATGTCCCTGGACATCCCAAAAAATCCAGATTATTTTATGAGTTCATTCTAGTAGACTCTGACTCCATAGAAGTTACCCACACTCAAGACAAACAAGGAGAAATAACTTTCTCCAAAATCAAAATCCTCAAAGTCCTCACAACTCAGGACTGGAATGCTCCTCTTCATTATTTTAAGCAGTTCTCTAGGCAGTTCGACCCTCCTAGTTATAACTACTTTGATTATACAGATGCCTGGTATTTTGCCTTGTATCTCCGTCCTTTTCAACACTCTTGGTTCATTTGGTTCCACAAAGGAATCTCCTTAAAATTTCCTCAGTGGTTCAAAGTTTGGTTTTGCAAGGTAGGTCTCGATGAGTCCATCTTTCCTGAAGAAGTCAAACCGTTGTTCAAATACTTTGTCCAAAGATCAAATTTCATTATGGAAGATAAACTCCTCATGTTCACCGCTTCTCAAGCCATCTCCTGGATCTTAACCTGGGATTGGAGAACTGTAGAAATCTATGAAGATACAGAACTCTACCAGCTCTACCGTATTTTCAGGATAAAATGGTGGGCAAAATTCAATATCTCTTTACTTCAACAGACAAAAATTGAAGCCTGGATAAAACTTATCAGCTTACTCAGCAAAGCAAGAAACAACTGTCAACTACCCCTGTTTCTCGTCTCACTCAAGAAAGTTCATTTCTCCAAGAAAGATCAAGGCTCATAGCCGATTTAGCCTCGGCCGGTTCTCCCGAAGAATTTCAAAAGAAGATAGATATGATGAGTCAGAAATCGGGCTCAGATACTTCATCAGTCAACAGTCAGAACTACCTTCAAGAAAATGAAGATGACTGCTTAGGCATCAATTATCATCCATACACGTAAAGACAAAAGGTCATTATCAGCCCTTCTCATCATGATCAAGAAAGAATCTGCTTTTTAGTATTGGCCGACAAGGAATCTACTTTCATTATTAAAGTTTCCATTATTAAAGTTACTTTTTCATTAACTGTAGTTACTTTTATGTAAACCAGAGTTACTTTCGAAAGTAACTATGGTCAGAACTTGTATAAATAGGTAGCTAAGTAAGAGAATAAGGCATCGGGTTTTTCCCTACCTCTCTCTCTCTCTTTCTCCCTTCCACCCTAGTATGTTTGTAATTTCAGAAGTTCATCTTTGAATAAAAGCTTGTTTCATATTTCAGTAAGTACTCTGTCATTTCATTATATACAATATACAATGTTTTACGTTTTCCGCAAGTTCTGGTATCAGAGCCTTTTCCCGTGAGGGAGGGGTTCTGGAATCAGACTGGTTGTTTCTGGTTTGCAAATCTGTTGTTTCTTTTAAGCTTGTATATAATGAAATGACAGAGTACTTACTGAAATATGAAACAAGCTTTTATTCAAAGATGAACTTCTGAAATTACAAGCATACTAGGGTGGAAGGGAGAAAGAGAGAGAGAGAGGTAGGGAAAAACCCGATGCCTTATTCTCTTACTTAGCTACCTATTTATACAAGTTCTGACCATAGTTACTTTCGAAAGTAACTCTGGTTTACATAAAAGTAACTACAGTTAATGAAAAAGTAACTTTAATAATGGAAACTTTAATAATGAAAGTAGATTCCTTGTCAGCCAATACTAAAAAGCAGATTCTTTCTTGATCATGATGAGAAGGGCTGATAATGACCTTTTGTCTTTAAGTGTATGGATGATAATTGATGCCTAAGCAGTCATCTTCATTTTCTTGAAGGTAGTTCTGACTGTTGACTGATGAAGTATCTGAGCCCGATTTCTGACTCATCATATCTATCTTCTTTTGAAATTTTTCGGGAGAACCGGCCGAGGCTAAATCGGCTATGAGCCTTGATCTTTCTTGGAGAAATGAACTTTCTTGAGTGAGACGAGAAACAGGGGTAGTTGACAGCTGTTTCTTGCTTTGCTGAGTAAGCTGATAAGTTTTTATCCAGGCTTCAATTTTTGTCTGTTGAGGTAAAGAGATATTGAATTTTGCCCACCATTTTATCCTGAAAATACGGTAGAGCTGGTAGAGTTCTATATCTTCATAGATTTCTACAGTTCTCCAATCCCAGGTTAAGATCCAGGAGATGGCTTGAGAAGCGGTGAACATGAGGAGTTTATCTTCCATAATGAAATTTGATCTTTGGACAAAGTATTTGAACAACGGTTTGACTTCTTCAGGAAAGATGGACTCATCGAGACCTACCTTGCAAAACCAAACTTTGAACCACTGAGGAAATTTTAAGGAGATTCCTTTGTGGAACCAAATGAACCAAGAGTGTTGAAAAGGACGGAGATACAAGGCATAATACCAGGCATCTGTATAATCAAAGTAGTTATAACTAGGAGGGTCGAACTGCCTAGAGAACTGCTTAAAATAATGAAGAGGAGCATTCCAGTCCTGAGTTGTGAGGACTTTGAGGATTTTGATTTTGGAGAAAGCTATTTCTCCTTGTTTGTCTTGAGTATGGGTAACTTCTATGGAGTTAGAGTCTACTAGAATGAACTCATAAAATAATCTGGATTTTTTGGGATGTCCAGGGACATAATGAAAGTTGGTAGGAAATATTTGAGTGGCTATTTCTTTAGGACTTAAAGAGAAATGTTCTCTTTCTATAATGAGGGATGGCTCACCATCTGGCTTTTCCAGATATTCGGTTTGCTCGGTTTTGATAGAGGATTTTGAGGGGTTTTGAGCTAATACTGTATATTTATTGGTTAATGGGACTAATGAAGTCTTTTGGGGAGGTGTTTTGACAATTTGAGCTGTGGTGAGTTTTTGAGAGGATTTTGAAGGGGTGGCTGGTGTTGAAGATCCAGCAACCTTGAGAGGGGTTACTATTATTGCTTTTGATCCTGATGATGATGCTGACGAACCCAGTGGGGGTCCATATTGATCCTTTGATTTGGGTTTTATATCACTCATGTTTTCCCTGTAAAAATTCTCTTGTTAGAAAATCTGGAAGGGAGTTATTACTCCTTTGATATGAGTTATTTCAAAATCAAAGCAGGAAAGTAAAGATTGCCATCTAGCAAAAATATGTTTTGAAACTAGGTTTTGAACATCCTTTTGTAAAACTGAAGGTGCTGCCTTGAAATTTTTGAACACATAGATCTATTGAAAGAATTTCTTTTTTGACTGTGGAATACTTTTGTTGAGCTGGGTGCCAAATTCCCGAATGGTACCTAACAATTTGCTCTTTTGAAGACTGGGGTTTTACCTGTTTAAGTATCCCACCATATCCTAATTCTGATGCATCTGTTTCTATAATTAATGAGGCATCTGGATCTGGTATTCCTAAACAAGGTAGGCTTTGAACTAATTTCTTGACTTCCCGGACAGTATGGCTCATTTCTTCAGACCATGGAGGGGAGTTTTTCCTAAGTCGTTTGAATAAGGGGGCACAAATTGTCCTTATATTAGGGATAAAATCTGCTACATAATTAACACATCCTAAGAATCTCTGTAATTGAGTTTTCTCTTTTAATTCATCTGGAAAGTTTTTTGCAAACTCTAAAGACCTTTGTATTGGGGTAATTTGTCCTTGATGAATTTCGTAACCTAAAAATCTGGTTTTGGTTTCAAAGATTTTCATCTTTCTTGCTGAAACTACTAAACCATTTTTTCTAATGATTTCTATAAATTTTTCTAAATGTTGAATATGTTGGTCTATACCTTTTGAGAATACAAGAACATCATCTAGATATACTATGGCGAAAACCATGTAAGGATAAAATATATCATTCATGATATTTTGGTATTCACTAGGTGCATTTTTCAAGCCTTGTGGCATGACATTCCATTCATAATGACCAAAAGGGATGACAAAAGCAGTTTTATATCTGTCTTCCTCCCTCACCGAAATTTGGTAATATCCTGATTTCATATCAAATTTTGAGAATATTGTTGCTTTGTGTAATCTTCTGATAAGATCGGTTTTATAAAGGGAAAAGTAACAGTCTTTCCCAAGACTTGAGTAACTATTCCTTTCTCATCTATATTGTTTATAGGATATAAAAGACAAATGAAGGGGGTTCCTAAAATGATTTGTTCTGTCATATTTTTGACTAATACAAAAGAGGTTCTGAAACAGATTTGGTTTTTACAAATCTTAGCATTTGATAGTTTGTATTGGATATTCATTTTAGTTCCATTTGCACTATTGACTCCTTCCTTAGTTTTTTCGTAAAACTGAGTAGGAATTAATCCTTCTTGGATGCAATTAATATCCGCACCACTGTCTATTAAGGCTACTATGTTGATTCGAAAATCATTAATAACTAAGGTTATCTCAGAATGCCATTTATGAGTTATAACTATACTAAGGAGATTAAGGTAATTTTCGTTTGGTTCGTCTGGTTCTGGTTCTCCTTTATTATGAATTTGTTTTGTTCCTGAGGTACCAGCTAGATTTTCTTGGGTTTTAATAATTTCTATTCCAGCTAATTCCATTAACCTGAATTCTAAACTAAGATCATTTTGCTTAAGCTGATTGACTTCTTCCTTTAATATTTTCACTTCTTCTTGAAGATCAGACAAAGTTATTGTTGGTTTAGGTCTAAACCTATTGAAGATTTCATTCATGCTATTTACTGGAGAACTAATATCCTTTTTTAAGTTTTCTTCTTTTTTGACTAGAAGATTTAATTGTTGTAAAAATTCATCTCTTAAAGGAGAGTCTTCCATTTTATCTATTATAGAGATCAAACTCATAGTTTGATCTTGTGTTAATGTATTGACATTTTGTCCTAAGCATCCTGCACAATCACAGAATCCTGAGCTATCTTTGATACATTCTTTTTTCTCTTCTTCTTCTGAAGAGGAATGAGAATCTGACGAATATTCGACCAGATTTATATCTTGGTCTTCATCTCCTTCATATTCTGAAGAATACTGAGGATCTTCATTAATAATTAGAACACTTATTAGACTATCTTTAATCTTTTGATCTAAATCTAACTCAATTATTTTTTGTTGAGTTTTACATTTGTTTGCATAATGACCTGGCTTCCCACATTTCCAACATACATTCTTTTTCTTTGGGGGAGTTTTCTTGAATGAAGGTTTTTGAGTCGAAGGACTCTGTTCATAGGGTTTCTTTTGGAATGGCTTTCTCTTTTTGTAGCCTTGAGATTGTTTTGTTTGAGATCTAGTGATCCGTCTAGCTTTTGAACTAGGGGCTTGTAAAGGTTCTACTCCATATTGTTCACAGAAACTACCTACTTCCTTTCTTGAGATTTGCATGTCTTTTTGCATTTTATTTTGAAATTTAAAGTCAGTACATACTTGTATTCCTGTATAAACTACAGTGTTATGAAGTTGTCCGAATGATAGGGAATGGAAATTTACTGGATTTCCTTGATTAAAAAGAGATAGGTTACTTAATACTTTTGATTGCATTAATCTAGGTAATCCAGCAATAAAGCGCTCTTTCCAGAAGGCGCTGTTGCCATCTTCTCTTAAGGTTACTTTTGAAAAAAAGGTATCCTTATACCATCTATAATCTGACATGGTAGGACAATAGAGATTAGAGAGCTGGCTTGAAGCCCTTTCTCTAAAGATGCTAGGATCTCCTATGAAATGTAGTATAATGGTATATATTAATGTTGCGACGGCATCTTCTTCTCCATTTTCTTTTTTCTTATTTAATATGGTTGATTTGTCTTCAGGAGTCATGATATTATCCCACCAGCCACGTAGCTGACCAGTGAAGCCATGAGTAATCATTAATGCTGCATTTCTGTCTGTATTGTTATGAACCCTATAGGCCGTAGCGGCCATAATCATTTGATGAGTAATATCCAATATATTTTGTTCACTAAAACAATCGATGTTCCATTCATCGAGGTTGGTTCCATTAAAAGTATTTTGAACAAATTCTCTTCTTTCTTCAAATCTCATATCAGAGTAGGTAGGTCTTGGATAATAAGCTCTTGTGTTACTATCTGGCCCAAATTTTCTAATTTTGTTAATATTTAAATCTTTTTCTAAATTATTTAATGAGAGTTTGTTTAATTTTTCTTTTAATTTCTCTATACTTCCTGAGAGGTTGAACGAATTAAATTCTTCCTTAGTGTATTGAGGAATTTTAAAGATAGGGGTTTGTAAAGGATTTCCTAACGTAAATGACGAAGGAGGTTCCTTTTGTATAACTGAGGGTTCAGGTGTTTGAACTTCTATTCTTCCTAGTTGTTTTGCCATGACTGTTAACATGGTGTTGGTAAAGTTTAATTGTTGATGAATTTTATTGGCTTCTGCCTTATAAGGAGAAGCTTCAATTTCTTGACCATCCTTTATGGCTAGTTTTACTCCAGTCTGTGGAGGATATTCTGAGGTAATAGTATTATTATCAGAAGTTTTCCAAACAGTATCTTTTTTGTAACTGGGTTTATATCTTTTTTGAAAGGATAGTTAATGGTATTGTCTGTGCAGTAATTTTTGAACCAATCAAAGAAATAGATATTTATTTCAGAAACTTCTATTTCCTTATAGTATAAGGTTCTAAAAGTTTCAGTTTCTTGTCTACTAAAATTTTTGAAATACCATACTCTTTTATCTTTATTATAATCGGCCATAAATTCTTTTCTAATGAAATCCTTGTTTATTTCAAAACTAGTCTTTACCCTACTCATCATGTTAATCTGAGATGGGGTTGGAGAATAGTTATTTGAACTAGATTCTTCATCTTGATATATAGGGGTTGCTATATTAGGGCTAGAAGTTATATCTATTCCCTTTAGTTTTGATGATACCGAAGATCTTGGTAGGTCTACTCGGTATAATTGTTGAGGAGTTCTTATGCTGAATGAGTTTGATCTATTCATTCTTAAAGCCAGATTTGCTCCTTCTTGAAATAATTCTCTAACCTGAGTATTATGAACTTTTGGTTGGGGTAAAGAATTCTTAAATACCCATTCTTCAGGAATTTTACTTATAACTTCTTTATGCGTAAGTTTTTTAGGAACTTGTACTGAAGATCTTTTTAAGTTAGCTTCTAACATGATGGTTTCTTTTTTTGGTGATGACCTTAGTGCTTTAAAATTGTAATTGATTTTTGAAACTTTGTAGTATACTCTATATATTATTGAGAAAGGATCGCTTTCCTCTTCGAATATATCATTATTTGCTAATAAATCTAATTGTATAGCATTTCTAGTCCAACTATTTTGAAGATTCATGGCATAATTTGGATAGCAGTTAAAGAAAACAGGGCCATCATGAAGATTTGATTCTAACACTGCTATTAATGAATCTTGAGGCTTTAAAAGTCTCATATCTCTTAACATTACAATTATAGGAGAGTTAATCCCTAAACGAAAATTAGGTTTTGCAGCTACTTGTATTAAACCTACATGAATAAAATTAAAGCCGTCTTTAATATGTTGATCTAAGACGTCTTCATTTAATAATTTTATAGTACTTGAATGATCAGAACTGTGTTGACAACATTCTATGGTAAAGATAGAATCATCTGATCTGTTGAATAAAGTATGTTGCTTGTATATCTCTTTTTTCTTGACTATAGGGATTGACCAGTTTTGAAGTGCCCTTTCTATGGAGGCTATTTCTAATTCTTGTTGAGCTACCCTAGAGAGATCTTGATCTTGGTTACTAGAACCAGCTGTGGATGTTGATGGAATTGTAATCTTGTTGTTTTTTCCTAAACTTAATTCACTTAAAGTTTTGATTAACCTAGCCATATTTTTATCTTTAAAATCTTAAGAGTGATAATGCTTCTTCCCAATCTAGCTAAACCAACGGTCTCACAACCTATCAGGCTTTACTGCCGGGACCACTAGACTCCAGGGATACCTCACACTAAGTCTTAAGTTTGAAGATAGGAATAGGGGGTTGATTAATAAAACTTTCAGTAGAGAAAAGCTTAAAAGAAACAACAGATTTGCAAACCAGAAACAACCAGTCTGATTCCAGAACCCCTCCTTCACGGGAAAAGGCTCTGATACCAGAACTTGCGGAAAACGTAAAACATTGTATATTGTATATAATGAAATGACAGAGTATCTCAATAAAGGATTAATCCGCCATTCCAAGTCCCCTTGGAGTTGCACGGGATTTTATGTCATGAATGCCTCCGAATTGGAAAGAGGAGCACCCTTTAAAAACCAATAACCACCAGTCTGATCCCAGAACCCTTCCCTCACGGGAAAAGGCTCTGATACCAGAGTTTTTTCTCGCAGTTCAAAATAATAAAGAGTAGTTGAAGTAATAATAAAGAGTAATTGAAGAGAAGAGAAATCAGAGGAAGAACTTACTGAAACAAGCTTTTCTTATTCCAATATCAAAGTTACAAGCATACCAAAATATAGAAGATATATAGAGAGAGAGAGAGAAGAGAGCTAGGGAAAGAACCCGATGCCCCTCTTCCAGCTCTTAGGTTCCTATTTATACAAACTATAACCATGGTTACTTTTGAAAAGTAACTCTGGTTTTCATAAAGGTAACTATGGTTATTTGAAAAGTAACTACGGTTTACACAAAGTAACTATAGTTACAAAAGTAGGAACTTTAATAATGATAAAAGCAGATTCTTTGTCTGCCATGATGAAGAATCTTGATGATGACCCCTTTGTCTTTTGCAATCATATCTGGTTACCTATCAGGTAAATGGATGATAATTGATTCCCAAACAGTCATCTCCATTATCTTGAAGATAATTTTGACTATTGACTGATGAAGTATCTGAATCCGACTTTTGACTCCAAGACACCATGTCCAATCTTTTTTGGAATTCTTCTGGCGAGCTGGCCGATGCTAATTCTGCCATGATTTTTGATTTTTCTTGCAAAAATGAAGCTTCTTGAGTAAGTTGGGGGATGGGTGTAGATGACAACTGTTTCTTGCTTTGTTGAGTAAGATGATAAGTCCTTACCCATGCTTCAATCTTGGTTTGTTGAATTAAGGAAATATTGAATTTTGCCCACCACTTTATTCTAAAAATACGATAAAGTTGATAGAGCTCAGTGTCTTCAAAAATTTGAACAGATTTCCAGTCCCAAGTTATAATCCAGGAGATGGCTTGAGAAGCTGTGAACATCAGGAGTTGGTCTTCCATGATGAAATTAGTTCTTTGAACAAAGTATTTGAATAATGGTTTAACTTCTTCAGGAAAGATAGACTCATCTAGTCCTATTTGATAGAACCAGACTTTAAACGACTGTGGAAATTTTAAAGAAATTCCCTTTTGAAACCAGATGAACCAGGAATGTTGAAATGGTCTGAGATACAAAGTGTGATACCAAGCATCCATATAATCAAGGCTTAATTGCACTTTTGGTCCCCCAACTATTGCCTTCCTGTGAAAATCGTCCCCAAACTTCAAAATTAGCAAAACACGTCCTCAAACTATACATGTTGTTGCACTTTTGGTCTGCCGTTTGCCTTCCGTGAGAAAACTAACGTGGGAAGCTGATGTGGATCCCTCACACGTGTCTCACGTGACTTTTTTCAGAGAGCTTGATGACTGTACAAGTCACATGCTTCTCACGTGACTCTAAAAGGCTCCAACGGTCATCTCCCTCCTCCATCGTCTTCTTCACCATGGAACCCTTAAAAGAGTCACGTGAGAAGCATGTGACTTGTCCCGTCATCAAGCACTCTGAAGAAAGTCACGTGAGACACACGTGAGGGAGCCACATCAGCTTCTCACGTTAGTTTTCTCACGGAAGGCAAACGGCAGACCAAAAGTGCAACGACATGTATAGTTGGAGGACTTTTTTTGCTAATTTTGAAGTTTAGGGACGATTTTCGCAAGAAGACAATAGTTAGGGGACCAAAAGTGCAATTAAGTCTATAATCAAAGTAATTATAACTAGGAGGATCAAACTGTCTGGAAAACTGTTTGAAGTAATGAAGGGGAGCATTCCAGTCCTGGGCTGAAAGAACTTTGAGAATTTTGATTTTGGAGAAAATTATTTCTCCTTGCTTATCTGGATTATGGGTGACTTCTATGGAATCAGAATCGACGAGAATGAATTCATAGAATAATCTGGTCTTTTTAGGGTGTCCTGGGACATAATGAAAGTTAGGAGGAAATATCTGGGTGGCTATCTCCCTTGGATTTAAATTGAAATATTCTTTTTCTATAATGAGGGATGGCAAACCTTCTGGTTTTTCTAGATATTCGGTTTGTTCTGGTTTGACGGGGGATTTTGAAGTGTTTTGAGTTAATACTGTATATTTGTTAGTCAGTGGGACTAACGAGGCTTTTTGAGGAGGTGTCTTGACCATTTGGGAGGTAGTGAGTCTTTGAGAAGATTTTGAAGGGGTAGCTGGTGTTGAGGACCCAGCAATTTTAAGAGGTGTTGCTGCAATTGCTTTTGAGTTTGATGATGATGACGAACCCAGTGGGGGTCCATATTGGTCTTTTGATTTTGGTTTCTCACTCATGCTTTCCCTGTAAAAATTCTCTTGTTAGGAAATCTGGAAGGGAGTTATTGTCTCCTTTAATATGAGTTATTTCAAAATCAAAGCAAGAAAGTAATGATTGCCATCTAGCAAAAATATGTTTTGAAACTAAATTCTGAACATCCTTTTGTAGGACTGAAGGTGCTGCTTTACAATCAGTTTTTATCAAAAACTTTTTGTTAAAAACGTCATCTTGGAATTTTTGAACACATAAAACTATTGAAAGAATTTCTTTTTTGACTGTGGAATATTTTTGTTGAGCTGGGTACCAAATCCCTGAATGATATGTAACAATTTGTTGTTTTGCAAACTGGGGTTTGACTTGTTTAAGTATCCCTCCATACCCAAGTTCTGAGGCATCTGTTTCTATGATTAATGAGGCCTCTGGGTCTGGTATCCCTAAACAGGGTAAGCTTTGTACTAATTTTTTAACTTCCCTAACACTGTGGCTCATTTCTTCGGTCCAAGGTGGGGAATTTTTCTGAGTCTTTTGAACAAAGGAGCACATATTATTCTTATATTAGGGATAAAATCTGCTACATAGTTAACACATCCTAAAAATCTCTGTAATTGAGTTTTTTCTTTTAGTTCATCTGGAAAGTTTTTTTGCAAATTCCAATGATCTTTGTATCGGGGTAATTTGCCCCTGATGAATTTCATAACCTAAAAATCTTGTTTTAGTCTCAAAGATTTTCATCTTTTTTTGCTGAAACTACTAATCCATTCTTTTTAATAATTTCTTTAAACTTTTCTAAATGTTGAATATGTTGGTCTATACCTTTTGAAAATACTAGCACATCATCTAAATATACAATAGTGAAATCCATATATGGATAAAATATATCATTTATGATGTTTTGATATTCACTAGATGCATTCTTTAGACCCTGTGGCATGACATGTTAAGTTCAAACGTGTTACAACGTGTTTCAATCTTATTTTGATCCTAACAATTTTTATAAATACTTTTCTCTACTAAAATCTAATTCCAGATGTTAATGACAATTTTCAGGAAATATATATTATAAGGTCACATGCTTCAACGAATATGTCTAAGCCTTATAAGGAAAAAGAAGTTTACGCAAGATATGACCGCATCGTCCAGTAAACGAGGAAGACACTTATGCTGTATCGTTTCATGCCACGTCATACCTCAGAATTTCAGAAGAAGCCTTTGAGCGGGAAAGTCAAAATTGTATCTCAACTATTCGCCCCATGCTTTAGTCAGAAGGAAACTAATCCGGTCACGTGCAAACTGATTTACCTTTTAAGAGAGAAGTCTCGATGACCAATGAAAAGGAAAAAGGACAACACGTCAACATCACTTTTCCAAAATGTCTCTCTTCTGCAAAGTAGCCCAAAGCTATCACCACCTACTAGCTGACAAAGTACACCTTTTTGGCTAAAGGATAGCTTTGAACAGCAGCATGCATTTAATGAAGCTATCAACCGGAGATTTGAATCAACGGTTAGATGACACTCACAACGGCTACAAACAACGGCCAGATTTTGTGTCTCAACGGCTACACAACTAGCAAGATCATATATAAAGGACATATCTGAAGATTGAACAAGAAGAAGAGACGAGAAAAATTTATTGCAAGAAAAGAAAGAACTCAGAGCAATTACTCCAAACATTCTTCAAAGCATTAAAAGCTCACAACCGATTTCCTAAGAGTCAAATCCGATCTCATACCTCTGCTAAATCAAGAGAGAATACCAAACCTTAAAAGAGTCAAACCTCTTCTCTTACTTCTCTCTTAGATTCTGAACTCTTGTGTGTTCCAACGTCCTTTCAGAACCCAAAACACTTGAGAGTTCCAGTGCCATAAATTGTCTACACCAACTCTTTTGAGAAGAGATTTCTTGTAGAGCCAAACAATCTTGTTGATTGTAGGAGGAGTCCTGTACAATACTTGGAGAAGTCCGTGATAATACTAGGAGGAGTCCTGTACAATACTTGGAGAAGTCTGTGATAATACTTGGAGAAGTCCTGTCTAATACTTGTATTGGAGAAGTCCTTGATACTTGCTAGTGAAAATCTTGGTGGTGGCCAAGTACTGGACGTAGCCCAATCGTTTAGGGTGAACCAGTATAAATTCCTGTGTGCTGATCGTTCTGCTTTATTTACTTACTTCCGCTGCACTAAACGGTTTTTGAAAAGTCACCAGAACAGTTTTCTTAAGAACTTATCTTCTTTTCATAAACCATAGTTTTAACAAGTAATTTTTAAGAACACAATTCAAACCCCCCTTTCTTGTGTTATTTATTTACATATCAATTGGCATAAGAGCTTAGGCTCTAGAACTAACATCTTAACAGGTGTAGAGTAAAGATCCTTGGCAGAAGATCAAGCTATCGCTACGGGCTCATCCACCAACAAGCCTCCTTTCTTTGATGGAACCGATTATTCCTACTGGAAGACGCACATGCAACTTTTCATAGAATCCTCAAGCTACAAGTTGTGGGATATCATTGAAAATGGCAACATCGTCTATAAAGATGACGCTGGTGAACCCATCAAGAAAGATCAGCTGACGGAAGCTCAACGCAAAGACTATCAACTCAATTCAAAGGCAAAACTATTTCTCTTATGTGCCTTAAGCAAAGCTCAGCTGGACAAAGTTGATGGACTCGCAACTGCCAAAGAAGTATGGGAAGCTCTAGGGCTTGCCTATGAAGGTACAACAAATGTACGTCAAGCCAAAGTAAGTTTACTAGTGGCTGAATATGAAACCTTCAAAATGAAGGAAAATGAAACCATTGATGAAATGTTCGCAAGATTTCAAACCATTATCAATGGTCTTCGAAATCTCGATCGCACATACGCACACATTGATCAAATCACGAAAATACTGAGGTGCCTTCCTAAAAGATGGAGACCCAAAGTTACTGCTATCCAAGAAGCAAGAGATCTTAGCACACTAAAACTTGAAGATCTCCTGGGATCTCTGAAGGTTCATGAGATTGAACTTTCTCAAGATGAAAGCCTAAAGAAGCAGAAAAGCATCGCCTTCAAAGCTAACATGTCCAAGAACAGTCAGACGAAAGAAATGTCTGATGAAGAAGATTCCTCAGAAGAACTGTCCGATGATGAGCAAGCACTGTTCAACAGAAAGGTGAAAGCACCTCAACTGCAAACAAAAGCAACATTACATGTTTCGAATGCAAAAAGCCAGGTCACATCAAACCAGACTGGTCTAGACTAGCAAAAAAGCCTGTCAGGAAACAATTCTACAAGAAGAAGAAAGCTCTAGTAACTGGCTGGGATGATTCTGAAAACAACTCTGAAGATGACGAGGAAGAAGAAGATGAAGAATCTCTATTCGCTCTCATGGCTTCAGTAGATGGATCAGATGATGATGAAGATGATGAGGTAAGATCTGAAAACCTTGAAGAAGAGTTTAATGAACTGCTTGAACATTCTTACACTTTATCTGAAAAATACAAGAACCTGAAGAAACAGTTTTCCAAGTTGCAAAAAGAACATGAGAAAGTTTTAAAAGAAAAAGATTCCATTATTCATGAAAATGAGTTTTTAAAGAAACAAGACTCCACAATGGAAGTATCTGCTTTAAAGAAAAGAATCAAAGTTTTGATTGATGATTTATCTACTTTCACAATAGGGCATGACAACTTAGTTAAACTATGTGGAAACAGTAGAGACTTATATGATAAAAGTGGTCTGGGTTTTGACAACAGTAAACCGTCTAATGAAACTATGTCTGATATATCGTTTACTTCTTCTATTGATAGTGAATCTAAATTTGTTGTGAACTGTTCAATAGAAAGGGAAGGAAAGAAAATCTTCTAAGAGAAGAAGATTCCTCCCAAGCGTGCAACTAACCCTATAGGACCCAAGAAAATCTGGGTACCTAAGAAATCAATAATTCCTGTTGCAGATTTACTTAACAGAACGAAGGAAACGCCAACAATGGTACTTGGACAGTGGATGCTCGCGTCATATGACGGGAGAAAAGTCTATGTTCCCCAAGATTCAAGTTAGATCTGATGGTGGATTTGTAACCTTTGGTGGAAATCAAAAAGGATTCATTGTTGGAGAAGGTACTGTTGGTAAGGAACCTCTTCCAGTAATTAATAATGTCTTATTAGTTGAAGGGTTAAAACATAATCTACTTAGCATAAGTCAATTATGTGATAGTGGGTTCACTGTTTCCTTTAATAAAGTAAAGTGTAGTGTTACTGATTCCGATGACAAAATCATCTTTGAAGCTCAGAGACAAGGGAATCTATATAAGACGAACTTGGAAAACCTAGCAAATCAAAATGTAACTTGTCTAGTATCATCAGAGGATAATTCATGGCTTTGGCATAGGAAGCTAGGGCATGCATCCTTAAGGACCATTACTAAAATCATAAGTAATGACTTAGTACGTGGTTTGCCAAAACTATCTATTAAATCTGATGCTACATGTTCTGCATGTACTCAAAGCAAACAGCATCGTACCTCCTGTCGTGCTAAAAACTTTGTCAGTACTAGCAAACCTCTGGACCTCTTACATATGGATTTGTTTGGTCCCACTAGGGTAGCTAGTGTTTCTGGAAAAAGATTTTGTTTTGTCATTATCGATGACTACACAAGATTCTGTTGGGTCTACTTCCTAAGAAGCAAGGATGAAACATTCCAAGCATTCAAGATCTTCAGCAAAAGAGTTCAAAATGAAAAGGGCTACTGCATCACAGCCATTCGCAGTGACAGAGGAGGAGAGTTTGTGAATGAAGATTTTGAAAATTTCTGTGCACAAGAAGGTATCAGCCATCAGTTCTCAGCTCCAAGGACACCACAGCAAAACGGTGTAGCTGAACGAAAAAACAGATCGCTTCAAGAAATGGCAAGGACAATGCTCAGTGAAACTTCCCTACCAAAGTATTTCTGGGCTGAAGCTATTGAAACTGCATGCTACATTCAGAATAGAATATCTATGCGACCCATGTTGAAAAAGACTCCATATGAACTATGGAAAGATAGAAAGCCTACTGTATCGTACTTTCATCCATTTGGATGCAAGTGTTACATTCTCAACACCAAGGACAACATCGGAAAACTTGACAAAAAGTCTGATCAAGGAATTCTCCTTGGATATTCTTCTCACTCCAAAGCCTATAGAGTTTACAACTCAAGAACAAAAGTTGTTGAAGAATCTATCAATGTCAAGTTCGATGATAGTTCAATCAAGGCCGTTGATCGTTTAGAAAGAGATTTTCTCAATCTAGACCTATCAGATCATGATGAAGCAGATGACGACACAACAAGAGCTCAACCATCAGAATCAGTTCATGAAGATCAATCTCCGTCACCTCCTGGTACTATTCCTGAACAGTCCGACCAAGTCATGACTTCAAGCGGAATCTCACTTCCAAAGGAGTGGAAGTACAGAAGTGATCATCCACCAGAGCAAATCATTGGAAGTGTATCAGAAAGAGTAAAGACCAGATCAGCATTCAGAGAAGAATCAAACAGCTCATTCATCTCGGAGATTGAACCAAAGAACGTTGAAGAGGCTCTACAAGATGAAGGATGGATTCTGGCTATGCAAGAAGAACTAAATCAATTTGAAAGAAGTCAAGTATGGACCCTAGTTCCAAGACCAACTGGAAAATCTATCATTGGTACTAAATGGGTCTTCAGAAACAAGATGGATGAAAATGGGAAAGTCACTAGAAACAAAGCGAGACTAGTAGCACAAGGTTACAACCAACAAGAAGGAATTGACTACACTGAAACGTTCGCACCAGTTGCAAGAATTGAAGCAATAAGGATACTCCTAGCTTTTGCATGTCAACACTCCATCAAGCTATATCAAATGGATGTCAAAAGCGCCTTTCTGAACGGAGTAATTGAAGAGGAAGTCTATGTGAAGCAACCTCCAGGCTTTGAAGAACCATCCACTCCAGACTACGTGTACAGGTTGAAGAAAGCTCTGTACGGTTTAAAACAAGCCCCAAGGGCTTGGTATGATCGTCTAAGCAACTTTCTCATGAAGAATGGTTTTTCAAGAGGAAAGATTGAAAACACCCTCTTCAGGAAGCAATTGAAGGACGACTACATCCTTGTACAATTGTATGTTGATGATATCATCTTCGGTGCAACCAGCGATAAACTGTGTAAAGAATTTTCTACTCTCATGCAAAGTGAATTTGAAATGAGTATGATGGGAGAACTGAAATTCTTTCTGGGACTTCAAATCAAGCAAGAGAAAGACAAGATCTTCATACATCAGTCCAAGTACATAAAGGATATGCTCAAGAAATACAACATGCACAAGTCAAATGAGATGAGTACTCCTATGTATCCCAACACTGTTCTGGACAAAAGTGATGAAAGCTCACCAGTTGACCCAACATCATACAGAGGGATGATTGGTTCACTTCTTTATTTAACGTCCAGCAGACCAGACATAATGTTTAGTGTTTGTCTATGTGCAAGGTTTTAGGTAAACCCACAGCAATCTCATCTTAGTGCTGTTAAGCGAATCTTTAGATATTTAATTGGTACTGCTAATCTTGGTCTATTATATGAGAAAGGTGAAGATTTCAGGTTGAAAGGATTTTGTGATGCGGATTATGCTGGTGATCGAGTTGAACGGAAAAGCACTAGTGGAGGATGTCACTTTCTGGGAAACTGTTTAGTATCCTGGACAAGTAAACGTCAAAGCACTATTTCCTTATCCACTGCTGAAGCTGAATATGTGGCAGCAAGTTCTTGTTGTACACAACTCCTATGGATAAAGCATCAACTTGAGGATTACAACATTCATGAAAACAAGATACCTCTTTTATGTGATAACACAAGTGCCATCAATATTGCCAAGAATCCAGTTCAGCATTCAAGAACAAAGCACATTGAGATCAAACATCATTTCATTAGAGATCTTGTGGCAAAGGGAAACATTGATATATCTCATATACACACAGAAGATCAACTTGCTGACATACTCACGAAACCTCTTTAAGAAGGCAGATTCTCAGATCTAAGAACAAGGATAAATATGCACTCTGCTCAATAAAAGGTATGGAAACAAAGGTTTCTATTTTGCAGGTTTCGCTCTTCGAAGAACATCCGCACTGTTCTGTCTCCTCACTATTCAACCAGTAGATCAAATCGTTCAACAACTCTTCGTTCAATGAAGTTGCTCTCAGGAAATCTATATCGTTTGGTTAACAGCTGGCAAAGACATTGTTTAGTTCAACGCATCATTACTCTTGCATGTGCTACAACAGTGAACTTTGAAAGGTCTCATCACATTAAATGCGAAGCAGTTATCTCCCTTACTTTTAACGCGCGTGGTCTCAACTGCCCAATTGTTTAATAGTTTCCCTCTCATAAAAAGAAAACCGCCATCTGCACACTACCCAAAACTGCCATTCCTTATTCCAAATCAAATATATCGAAAAGGTTTCCTTCTCTCTCTTTCACCTCACTTCATTTGACATTTACTCTCTCTCTCTTCCAAGTAAAGAAACCCTAAGCCTTCTCTGCAACTTCCTCTCATTCCCAAATGGCCGGAGTTCTTGCTACCTCTTCCAAAGCCCCTTCCAAATCTAAGGCCCCATCCAAGAAAGGTGGTAAAACACCTCACTCTGCTGAAGAAATGGAGATCATCCAGAGGAGATCAGAGAGGATCAACCGCCAACGCTCTGTTCAACTCAAGGAGGTTGGAGCCGTGAAAACTGAGAAACTGGGTGACAACTCTCTTGTGTCCCCAAGGTACTTTGATTTGAAGGTGTTTGCCTTCGTGAAGATGGCTGGGCTTGCAGACTTACTTCATCAGGACTGGGAGACGGTGTACACCATGGCTCAGCGCGAGGTGTATGTGCCTTTGGTAAAGGAATTCTATGACTGTGCCGTTGTGATAAATCACAGACAAGTCATTAAGTCCAAAGTAAATGACAAGATCATCTCAGTGACTCTCAACGACATGGCTGAAGCACTGAATGTGAAGTTGGAAGTTGGTGAAAAATATTCCCCAAATTGGTTTGCGAAAGTTAATGACTGGAAGTGCATTTGGAAGAACCAAGAGGAACCACTGACTGTGGAAGTGGGCAATCTCATTGATGAGGTAAAGTTCAACAATGCTGTGATTAGCAAGGTTGTCTTACCAAAGGATGGTGCAAGAAATTATGTAAATGCGCATGCAAGGTACGCACTGTACAAGATCTTGAAAAGAGTGAAAATTAACCCTGCACACTTGATGTGGAACTACTTGATCAACTATCTGGAGAAAAGCCAAGGATACCTTCCTTTTGGCTCGCTGCTGACCGTTATTTTCGAGAAGAAAGGTATTATCAAAGAGTTTCTGGAATTAGAGGATCGCTTGAATGAAGATGTGATTTTTCCTTCACCGATCAGACTGGGAGATGTGAGCAAGATGAACATTCCCTTTGATTCCTCTGATGTTCCTGAAGAATACTTGCCCAGAACAAGGAAAAACACCAGAGGAAAAGAAAAGGTATCTGATGAACAAACTGTCCAGACAAGGAAGAAAAATCTGACAGAACTGTCCGATGTGTCAAAGAAGGAACCGTTGAAGAGAATCGTTCCTGCAGCTCTCCGCATCGCACCGTTCCCTGAGGACGAGGAAGAACAGTTTGTTCGAATCAAGATTGTGAAGAGTGGTGAACCATTGCATTCTCAATCTAACCCCATCGCTTCAAGAACCAGATCAGGAAAAGGCTCTCCGCCTGTCAAGAATGCTGAACCCAAAAAGCTAAAGAGATTGAGGAAGCAATTTGAAGAATCTCAAGTCACTGTTGAACCACAACCTGCATGTCAGCAAAGGAAGATTTTCTCTGCTGAACCTGAGGAGCCCTTCTTTGATGAGGACATTGTTCTTCACACAAGGTTAGTAAACTCTCTCTTACCTTATCAAGAAATTCCTTCTGAAATGTCCAACAAAGAATTTCTGGATTCACTGTTTGTTCACAATACTCAAACACCACACTCCTCTCCAACACATTCACAACACCACACTGAACCATTGCCAAAACTCCCACCAAACACAAACCTCAATGAACCCTTGACTGAAACAACAAATGAACCACTCACATCTCAACCAAACTCTACCATGAACACTGTTTTCATCACTGACCAAACTGCCGTTGCACAAGAGAATGCCTCTGCATTCCAACTTGTTCAATCTTTGCCTAAGTCATTGATTGCCGATGAGCTTATGACTTCTACTCTCAAACCGTTCACGAAAGCAAGCACTAAGAAGGCAAGCAGATCCGGTACTGTTCTCTATTTTTCTCAAGCAAGAAAGAGGCGCCTTCAGACGCTAGTGTCCTCTGCTATCCAACGCAGACGCACCTTGAGGACTACCAAGGGATCATTCAAAAGCTACCTAAACCTTCTGGCAAGAAAGATTGACAAGTCTTCAAGCAATCAGCTCACCGCTACATGGAAACGACAAGAGGGTGACAACTACTTGTTCCAACTTCACGCTTGCAAAGTTCCTGATCTAGAGTTCTGGAAATTGAGTGTCTCTGAGGGATATGTTGGTACTCTGCCATATTCTCTCATGAATCGGACCTCCGCGCTCTCACTGAATTTAGGGGGAGCATAAATTCTTTTTACTCTTGATCATTATCCTTTTCAATAAAAATTGTCATTATCAAAAAGAGGGAGATTGTTAAGTTCAAACGTGTTACAACGTGTTTCAATCTTATTTTGATCCTAACAATTTTTATAAATACTTTTCTCTACTAAAATCTAATTCCAGATGTTAATGACATTTTTCAGGAAATATATATTATAAGGTCACATGCTTCAACGAATATGTCTAAGCCTTATAAGGAAAAAGAAGTTTACGCAAGATATGACCGCATCGTCCAGTAAACGAGGAAGACACTTATGCTGTATCGTTTCATGCCACGTCATACCTCAGAATTTCAGAAGAAGCCTTTGAGCGGGAAAGTCAAAATTGTATCTCAACTATTCGCCCCATGCTTTAGTCAGAAGGAAACTAATCCGGTCACGTGCAAACTAATTTACCTTTTAAGAGAGAAGTCTCGATGACCAATGAAAAGGAAAAAGGACAACACGTCAACATCACTTTTCCAAAATGTCTCTCTTCTGCAAAGTAGTCCAAAGCTATCACCACCTACTAGCTGACAAAGTACACCTTTTTGGCTAAAGGATAGCTTTGAACAGCAGCATGCATTTAATGAAGCTATCAACCGGAGATTTGAATCAACGGTTAGATGACACTCACAACGGCTACAAACAACGGCCAGATTTTGTGTCTCAACGGCTACACAACTAGCAAGATCATATATAAAGGACATATCTGAAGATTGAACAAGAAGAAGAGACGAGAAAAATTTATTGCAAGAAAAGAAAGAACTCAGAGCAATTACTCCAAACATTCTTCAAAGCATTAAAAGCTCACAGCCGATTTCCTAAGAGTCAAATCCGATCTCATACCTCTGCTAAATCAAGAGAGAATACCAAACCTTAAAAGAGTCAAACCTCTTCTCTTACTTCTCTCTTAGATTCTGAACTCTTGTGTGTTCCAACGTCCTTTCAGAACCCAAAACACTTGAGAGTTCCAGTGCCATAAATTGTCTACACCAACTCTTTTGAGAAGAGATTTCTTGTAGAGCCAAACAATCTTGTTGATTGTAGGAGGAGTCCTGTACAATACTTGGAGAAGTCCGTGATAATACTAGGAGGAGTCCTGTACAATACTTGGAGAAGTCCGTGATAATACTTGGAGAAGTCCTGTCTAATACTTGTATTGGAGAAGTCCTTGATACTTGCTAGTGAAAATCTTGGTGGTGGCCAAGTACTGGACGTAGCCCAATCGTTTAGGGTGAACCAGTATAAATTCCTGTGTGCTGATCGTTCTGCTTTATTTACTTACTTCCGCTGCACTAAACGGTTTTTGAAAAGTCACCAGAACAGTTTTCTTAAGAACTTATCTTCTTTTCATAAACCATAGTTTTAACAAGTAATTTTTAAGAACACAATTCAAACCCCCCTTTCTTGTGTTACTTATTTACATATCATGACATTCCATTCATAATGACCAAAAGGGACGACAAAAGCGGTTTTATATCTGTCCTCTTCCCTCACTGAAATTTGGTAATATCCTGATTTCATATCAAATTTTGAGAATATTGTTGCTTTATGTAATCTTTTAATAAGATCAGTCTTATTGGGTAATGGGTATCGTATCCATTTTAACACTTTGTTTAGGGGTTTATAATTAATAACCAACCTAGGGGCTCCTCTTTCTAATTCGGAGGCATTCATGACATAAAATCCCGTACAACTCCAAGGAGATTTGGAGGGACGAATTAGCCCTTTATTGAGATATTCTCCTATTTCTTCTCTACAATACTTTAAATATTGCGCGTTCATTTGAATAGGTCGGGCTTTTGTAGGTATATCTTTCTCATTAAACCCATCTACATAAGGTAATTCTATTGTATGTATCTTTCTATGATGAAAGGCCATTGGATTTAAATCACATAAATCCTTTTCTATTATGTCTTGAAAATTCTTAATAATTTTTTGAATATTAGATCTTTTAAGTTGTTCTTCTATTTTGTAATATTTAATTTCTTTTTGTAAAGAATTAATATGTTTCTTTTTTCTAGAAATCATATTTATTCTGGTGGTGGAGATTTCTCTTAATAGATGTAGTTCTTTTGTTTGTGGAGGTTTTATAAAAGGAAAAGTAACAGTTTTTCCTAAGACTTGTGTAACTATTCCCTTTTCATCTATTTTATTGATAGGGTATAAAAGACAAATGAATGGGGGGGTTCCTAGAATGACTTGCTCTGTCATATTTTTGACTAATACAAAAGAAGTTCTAAAACAGACTTGGCTTTTGCAAATCTTAGCATTTGATAGCTTATATTGAATGTTCATTTTTGATCCATTTGCACTATTAACTCCTTCTTTAGTTTTTTCATAAAACTGAGTAGGAATTAATCCTTCTTGAACACAGTTAATATCAGCGCCACTATCTATCAGAGCTACTATATTAATTTGAAAATCATTAATGACTAAGGTTATTTCAGAATGGCATTTGTGAATTATAACTAAACTAAGAAGATTGATATAATTCTCGTCTGGTTCCTCTTCATTTTTATTATGAGGTTGTTTTGTTTCTGAAGTACTGGCTAGAGTCTCTTGGGTTTTGATAATTTCTATTCCAGCTAATTCCATTAATCAGAATTCTAAGTTGAGATCATTTTGTTTAAGTTGATTGATTTCTTCTTTTAATATTTTTACTTCTTCTTGAAGGTCCGTCAAGGTTATTGTGGGTTTGGGCCGGAATCTGTTAAAAATTTCATTCATACTATTTATTGGAGGACTAATATCCTTTTTTAATGTTTCTTCTTTTTTGACAAGAAGATTTAATTGTTGTAAAAACTCATCTCTTAAAGGAGAGTCTTCCATTTTGTCTATTATGGAAATTAGACTCATGGTTTGGTCTTGGGTTAACATATTGACACTTCTTCTTAGTTCTCCTAAGCATCCTGCACAGTCGCAGAATCCTGAACTACCCTTGACACATTCTTTTTTCTCTTCTTCTCCTGAAGAGGAATGAGAGTCTGATGAATATTCTACCATGTTGACATCTTGGTCTTCATCTCCTTCATATTCATATTCTGAGGAATACTGAGGATCCTCAGTATTAATAAGAACGCTAATAAGGCTATCCTTAATTTTTTGATCTAGTTCTAACTCATTTATTTTCTGTTGAGTTTTACATTTGTTTGCATAATGACCTGGTTTTCCACACTTCCAGCATACATTTTTCTTTTTCTTTGGGTCAACAGCTTTCTTGATTGTAGGCTTTTGAGTCGAAGAATTTGGTTCATATGATCTCTTTTGAAATGGCTTTCTCTTTTTATAGCCTTGAGATTGCTTTGTTTGGGATTTATTAATTCGTCTAGCTTTTGAACTAGGAGCCTGTAAAGGTTCTACTCCGTATTGTTCACAGAAGCTACCTACTTCTTTTCTCGAAATCTGCATATCTTTTTGCATCTTATTTTGAAGTTTAAAATCAGTACATACTTGTATTCCTGTATAAACTACAGTATTATGAAGTTGTCCAAATGATAGAGAATTAAAATTTACTGGATTTCCTTGATTAAAAAGGGATAAATTAGTTAATACTTTTGATTGCATTAGCCTAGGTAATCCGGCAATAAAGCGCTCTTTACAAAAGGCGCTGTTGCCATCTTCTCTTAAGGTTACTTTTCAAAAGAAGGTATCCTTATACCATCTGTAATCTGACATGGTAGGACAATAAAGATTAGAGAGCTGGCTTGAAGCTCTTTCTCTAAATATACTAGGGTCTCCTATGAAATGAAGTATAATGGTATATACTAATGTTGCTACAGCATCCTCTTCTCCATTTTCTTTTCTCTTATTTAATATGGTTAGTTTATCTTCAGCAGTCATGATATTATCCCACCAGCCTCGTTATTGACCAGTGAAACCATGAGTAATCATTAAGGCTGCATTTCTATCTGTGTTGTTATTGACCCTATAGGCCGTAGCGGCCATGATCATTTGATGAGTAATATCTAATATATTTTGTTCACTAAAGCCATCTATATTCCATTCGTCGAGGCTAGTTCCACTAAAAGTATTTTGAATAAATTCTCTTCGTTCTTCGAATCTCATGTCCGGATAGGTGGGTCTAGAATAGTAAGCTTTTGTATTACTTTCTGGCCCAAATTTCGTAATTTTATTAATATTTAGATCTTTCTCTAAATGATATAATGAGAGTTTATTTAATTTTTATTTTAATTTTTCTACGCTTCCCGAGAGATTAAAGGTGTAACACCCCGTTTTTAATTCAAATAATGTTGGTATTTTATTTTAATTAAGATTATATTGTATGGTGGTTTAATAGGTGATATAATAATACTTTAATGAAATAAAATATTTTTTTGTGATGCTGGGTGTGTTTTATGAAATGGAAGAGAGTTAGGGGGTGAAAGTTAGGATTAAAAATAGAGACAAGGACTAGGAGAGATTTTAGGATTTTTAGTTTAGCCCTTGAGGAATTAGGTTTAGATGGTTTAATAAGGATGGGGAAGCAGCTATAGAAAAGAAAGAAGAGGACGCGTGAAAGAAGAAGAAAAAGAAAGAAGAGGACGCGTGAAAGAAGAAGGAAGAGGAAAGGAAGAGAACTAGGGTTCATCATCAATCACGGTAAGGGTGTGAGCTTTATCCTATAATTGTAGTATGATGATAGGTTGATGTAGAGCCATGCCTAGGCACCCTGAATTCGGAATTTTCGAAATTTGATTTTGAGGTAGAAGTGTTCCTGTCAGTTTTCTGTGCTGGACAGGGAACTTCTTGGTCCGATATCACCCAGTTCTAGCGTTCAAATAACAATTTGGTAAACTAAGAAATTGTAGGGTTTTTAATCGGCTTTCCAGGCGTATAAATAATGTAATTTTTGGTTTAGTAATGAGTTCTAGAGATCGTTTTTAGTGACCGATGTACCTGCTGTTTCTGTCAGTTTCTGTGCTGGACAGCGAACTTCGTGGTCTGATATCACCCAGTTCTAAGGTTCAAATGAAAATTTGGTAAACTAAGAAATTGTAGGGTTTTTAATCAGCTTTCTATGCGTGTAAAGAACGTAATTTTTAGTTTAGTAATGAGTCCTGGAGATCGTTTTTAGTGACCGATGTGCCTGCTGTTTTTCAGAAAACGGATTACTGTACTTGTTTTTCAGAAAATTATTACTGTATCTGTTATTTAATTTGGGTACTCTTTTGAATTTTGGATATATGGATTATGGTGATTTATTTGAATTGGTGAAAATGAATATTTTGAATTCCCTAAGATGAATTATTGGAATTGGTTGTTGATGAAGTGAGAATTGTTGTATTGCTGTTTTGCAAATGTGATTATTTGTTAACAGGTTGAAGTGTTGTTTGAGCAAATATGATGAGATTTTCATTATGGAAAGTGATGAAGAAATATGCTATATAATGCATGTATAGAGTTGAGATGTTTGCACAAATACACTTCATACAGTCAATAGACATGTCTGCTAGTTACTGCGGTGCTAGAGAGTGTTCCAGAACCCGGTGACAGAGGTATGTCTGCTAGTTACTGCGGATCTAGAGAATGTCCCTAAACCGGGGTAGTTCTAGAAGTCTGATAGACTTTATTTGGTGGTTAACTGTTCTGTGTGAACGCGGTGATACCGCTAAGGTTAACAATTGGTACCACATGCATGTGCATTAGAGTCACACATTGAGTCTCACGTTTTTGAGTGGTCCTATGTGATGGAAGAAATATAAGAACTGTGATAGTTGTTGTTGGTGAATATATGTGAATGATGTTGTTAGTAAAAGTTTGGATGACGTTTACTTTGTTAAAGATATTTTATTGTGGAACAAAGTTGCTAAGTAGAACTGTCTTTGGAAATAATGAGTAAGGAAAGTATTATTGTGAAGAGAAAGTTTTTATAATGTAAACTTCTGTATTTTTCTTTCATTACCTGTTATTATGCTTAATTATATGATGAAGTTCTCACCCTTCTGTTGGAATGATGTTCTATGCGACATCGTACAGGTACAGGTGCTAGTGGAGCATCTCATGAGAAGTAGACAGAGAGCTATATACTGTTATTTAGATAGTTATCTAGTAGTATGAGGGTCAATTGCTCTGTATGTAACATTGGGGGACGTGGTTTAATAAATTATTTTGATGAGAGTAATTGACAACTCTTTTTGGTTCTTTCTTTTGTAAACTTGAGTTACATGGAGTTGACGTTTTTGGATGGCCATAATGCCTATACTTCTTTTACTGAATTTTTTTTTATTGAAGTATGTCTGGAAGATGATTTTTTGATGATTCTATTTATTTCCGTTGTGCAATGCATAAAAGATGAAGTATGATTATTTTATGAAATATTTTGATCTAAAGTTTGAGAACGTGACATATGTTATTGAGGAGATATGTAGTCTTGGAATATTTTTGTAATGCTCTCTTCGAATATGCGTATAATCACTCTGATGTAAGTTTAAAATAAACAAGGGGATTAGAGGGTGTTACATTAGTGGTATCAGAGCAATGGTTGGTCAATGACCAAGTTTTTAGTCTAATATATATTCTAATACTTGCTGATACTCGATATGTGTAAGTAGCACTATCGAGCTGTTGTTTGATAAGAGGTGTTGGCTGTTTGGAGATTGAGGAAAATGGTTGCCGGAAGGAATGATGAAGCTATCGCTGAGGCATTGGCAATGTTGGCTGGCGCCATTGGGCAAGGTCAGCAAGCGAACCTTGGGAACCATAATCAGGATGAATTCCGTGCTTTGGGAAAGTTTCAGAGGAACAATCCGCCAACCTTTGAAGGAGCATACGACCCTGACAAAGCACAGGCATGGCTGAAAGCAATTGAGAAGATCTTTCGAGTCATGAATTGTACTGATGCGCAGAAGGTGCAGTTTGGCACCCATATGCTTGAGAAAGAAGCTGAAGATTGGTGGGACAACACTGTTCAGAGGTTTGAAGGTGATGGGATGGAGATTACTTGGGATCTTTTCAAGGGTGCATTTCTGGAGAAGTACTATCCAGAAGATGTGCGTGGAAAGAAGGAAATTGAGTTTCTTGAACTGAAGCAGGGTAATGGAACCGTTTGCGGAGTATGCTACAAAGTTTGAGGAATTGATTAAGTTTTGTCCCCACTACAATACTGCCGAAGCGGAAAGATCTAAGTGTAACAAGTTTGTGAATGGTTTGAGACCTGAGATCAAGAAGGCTGTGGGATATCAACAGATTATCCGATTTTCTGATCTGGTTAACAGGAGTAGGATATATGATGAGGATAGCAGGGAAAGTGCTGCTCACTACAAGTCTTTGAAAGAAAAGAAAGAAAAGGGGCAATTCAGAGGGAGACCGTATGGGAATCCTGCTGATAAGGGTAAACAAGAAGCTGGTCATGACAAGAAGCCGAGTGGGGGAGGAGCTCCTAATCCGGTTAGGTGCTACAAGTGTGGTGTTGAAGGACATCGTTCTCCTGAATGTCCCAATTCAGAAGTAACATGCTTTAAGTGTGGCAAGCTGGGCCACAAATCCTTTGAGTGCCGAGAAGGTAAAACTGTGGCATGCTACAAATGTGGAGAGCAAGGTCACATCAGTACTAATTGTGACAAATCCAAGAAGGATCCTGCAAGGGGGAAGGTGTTTGCTTTATCTGGTGCTGAGACTACTGCTGAGGATAGACTAATTCGAGGTACGTGCTTTATTAATGGTACATCTTTGATTGCCATTATTATTATGGGTGTGATGCATTCTTTATTTCATTGGAGCTTGAGAGTCAGATGAGGGAGTCCTACCCCGAATTGTTCGTTTAAGGAAATTTTCGAGGGCGAAAATTCTTAAAGTGGGGGAGAATTGTAACACCCCGTTTTTAATTCAAATAATGTTGGTATTTTATTTTAATTAAGATTATATTGTATGGTGGTTTAATAGGTGATATAATAATACTTTAATGAAATAAAATATTTTTTTGTGATGCTGGGTGTGTTTTATGAAATGGAAGAGAGTTAGGGGGTGAAAGTTAGGATTAAAAATAGAGACAAGGACTAGGAGAGATTTTAGGATTTTTAGTTTAGCCCTTGAGGAATTAGGTTTAGATGGTTTAATAAGGATGGGGAAGCAGCTATAGAAAAGAAAGAAGAGGACGCGTGAAAGAAGAAGAAAAAGAAAGAAGAGGACGCGTGAAAGAAGAAGGAAGAGGAAAGGAAGAGAACTAGGGTTCATCATCAATCACGGTAAGGGTGTGAGCTTTATCCTATAATTGTAGTATGATGATAGGTTGATGTAGAGCCATGCCTAGGCACCCTGAATTCGGAATTTTCGAAATTTGATTTTGAGGTAGAAGTGTTCCTGTCAGTTTTCTGTGCTGGACAGGGAACTTCTTGGTCCGATATCACCCAGTTCTAGCGTTCAAATAACAATTTGGTAAACTAAGAAATTGTAGGGTTTTTAATCGGCTTTCCAGGCGTATAAATAATGTAATTTTTGGTTTAGTAATGAGTTCTAGAGATCGTTTTTAGTGACCGATGTACCTGCTGTTTCTGTCAGTTTCTGTGCTGGACAGCGAACTTCGTGGTCTGATATCACCCAGTTCTAAGGTTCAAATGAAAATTTGGTAAACTAAGAAATTGTAGGGTTTTTAATCAGCTTTCTATGCGTGTAAAGAACGTAATTTGTAGTTTAGTAATGAGTCCTGGAGATCGTTTTTAGTGACCGATGTGCCTGCTGTTTTACAGAAAACGGATTACTGTACTTGTTTTTCAGAAAATTATTACTGTATATGTTATTTAATTTGGGTACTCTTTTGAATTTTGGATATATGGATTATGGTGATTTATTTGAATTGGTGAAAATGAATATTTTGAATTCAATAAGATGAATTATTGGAATTGGTTGTTGATGAAGTGAGAATAGTTGTATTGCTGTTTTGCAAATGTGATTATTTGATAACAGGTTGAAGTGTTGTTTGAGCAAATATGATGAGATTTTCATTATGGAAAGTGATGAAGAAATATGCTATATAATGCATGTATAGAGTTGAGATGTTTGCACAAATACACTTCATACAGTCAATAGACATGTCTGCTAGTTACTGCGGTGCTAGAGAGTGTTCCAGAACCTGGTGACAGAGGTATGTCTGCTAGTTACTGCGGAGCTAGAGAATGTCCCTAAACCGGGGTAGTTCTGGAAGTCTGATAGACTTTATTTGGTGGTTAACTGTTCTGTGTGAACGCGGTGATACCGCTAAGGTTAACAATTGGTACCACATGCATGTGCATTAGTAAAATCACTCTGATGCATAAAAGATGAAGTATGATTATATTATGAAATATTTTGATCTAAAGTTTGAGAACGTGACATATGTTATTGAGGAGATATGTAGTCTTGGAATATTTTTGTAATGCTCTCTTTGAATATGCGTATAATCACTCTGATGTAAGTTTAAAATAAACAAGGGGATTAAAGGGTGTTACAAAAGGAATTAAATTCTTCCTTAGTGTATTGAGGGATTTTAAATATGGGAGTTTGCAAAGGGTTTCCTAGGGTAAATGATGAAGGAGATTCCTTGTGTATAACTAAGGGTTCAGGTTTTTGAACCTCTATTCTTCATAGTTGTTTTGACATAACTGTTAACATGGTATTGGTGAAGTTTAATTGTTGATGAATTTTACTAGCCTCTGCTCTATAGAGAGACGCCTCAATTTCTTGACCATCTTTTATTGCTAATTTTACTCCAATCAGAGGAGGATATTCGGAGGTAATAGTATTATTATCAGGAGTTTTCCAAATGGTATCTATTTTTGTAACTGGGTTTATCTCTTTTTTGAAAGGATAGTTAATATCATTTTTGGTGCAATAATTATCAAACCAGTCAAAAAAATAGATGTTTATTTCAGAAACTTCCATTTTCTTATAGTATAAGGCTCTAAAGGTCTCTACCTCTTGTTTACTAAAATTTTTGAAGTACCATAACCTCTTACTTTTGTTATAATCTGCCATAAAATCTTGTCTAATGAAATCTTTATTTATTTCAAAATCAGATTTTACCCTACTTAACATGTTAATCTGGGATGGGGTTGGAGAATAATTATTTGAACTTGACTCTTCATCTTGATATACAGGTGTTGCTATACTAGGGCTAGAAGTTGTATCTATCCCTTTAAATTTTGAGGATACAGAAGATCTTGGAAGGTCTACTATGTATAATTGCTGAGGAGTTCTAATACTAAATGAATTTGACCTATTCATTCTTAAAGTCAGATTTATTCCTTCTTGAAATAATTCTCTTACTTGAGTATTATGTACCTTTGGTTGAGGTAATGAGTTTTTGAACACCCATTCCTCATGGATTTTACTCATAATTTCGTCGTGAGTAAGCTTTTTAGGAACTTGTACTGAAGATCTTTTTAAATTTGCTTCTAACATTATGGTTTCTTGTTTTGGTGATGATCTTAAGGCTTTAAAATTATAATTAATTTTTGAAACTTTATAGTATACTCTATATATTATTGAGAAAGGATCACTTTCCTCTCCAAACTCTATGAATAAAATTAAAACCATTTTTAATATGTTGATCTAGAATGTCTTCATTTAATAATTTTATAGTACTTGTATGATCAGAACTATGTTGACAACATTCTATGGTAAAAATAGAATCATCTGATCTATTAAATAAAGTATGTTGTTTATAAATTTCTTTTTTCTTGACTATAGGGATTGACCAATTTTGAAGTGCTCTCTCTATTGAAGCTATTTCTAATTCTTGTTGAGCTATTCTAGAGAAATCTTGATCTTGGTTGCTAGAACTAGCTGTGGTTGATGATGGAATCATAATCTTATTGTTTTTCCCCAAACTTATTTCACTTAAGGTTTTAATTAATCTAGCCATATTATTATCTTAAGGAACGTAAGAGTGATAATGCTTCTTCCCAATCTAGCTAAACCAATGGTCTCACTACCTATCTCAGGCTTTACTGTCAGGACCACTAGACTCCAGGGATACCTCACACTAAGTTCTTAAGACCTTAACGATAATAACAGGGGTGATTAATGACCACGGTAAGCAGAAACAAATTTTTAGAAAAATAATAGATTAAAAACCAATAACCACCAGTCTGATCCCAGAACCCTTCCCTCACGGGAAAAGGCTCTGATACCAGAGTTTTTTCTCGCAGTTCATAATAATAAAGAGTAATTGAAGTAATAATAAAGAGTAATTGAAGAGAAGAGAAATCAGAGGAAGAACTTACTGAAACAAGCTTTTCTTATTCAAATATCAAAGTTACAAGCATTCCAAAATATAAAAGATATATAGAGAGAGAGAAGAGAGCTAGGGAAAGAGCCCGATGCCCCTCTTCCAGCTCTTAGGTTCCTATTTATACAAACTATAACCATGGTTACTTTTGAAAAGTAACTCTGGTTTTCATAAAGGTAACTATGGTTATTTCAAAAGTAACTACGGTTTACACAAAGTAACTATAGTTACAAAAGTAGGAACTTTAATAATGATAAAAGCAGATTCTTTGTCAGCCATGATGAAGAATCTTGATGATGACCCCTTTGTCTTTTGCAATCATATCTGGTTACCTATCAGGTAAATGGATGATAATTGATTCCCAAACAGTCATCTCCATTATCTTGAAGATAATTTTGACTATTGACTGATGAAGTATCTGAATCCGACTTTTGACTCCCAGACACCATGTCCAATCTTTTTTGGAATTCTTCTGGCGAGCTGGCCGATGCTAATTCTGCCATGATTTTTGATTTTTCTTGCAAAAATGAAGCTTCTTGAGTAAGTCGGGGGATGGGTGTAGATGACAACTGTTTCTTGCTTTGTTGAGTAAGATGATAAGTCCTTACCCATGCTTCAATCTTGGTTTGTTGAATTAAGGAAATATTGAATTTTTCCCACCACTTTATTCTAAAAATACGATAAAGTTGATAGAGCTCAGTGTCTTCAAAAATTTGAACAGATTTCCAGTCCCAAGTTATAATCCAGGAGATGGCTTGAGAAGCTGTGAACATCAGGAGTTGGTCTTCCATGATGAAATTAGTTCTTTGAACAAAGTATTTGAATAATGGTTTAACTTCTTCAGGAAAGATAGACTCATCTAGTCCTATTTGATAGAACCAGACTTTAAACCACTGTGGAAATTTTAAAGAAATTCCCTTTTGAAACCAGATGAACCAGGAATGTTGAAATGGTCTGAGATACAAAGTGTGATACCAAGCATCCATATAATCAAAGTAATTATAACTAGGAGGATCAAACTGTCTGGAAAACTGTTTGAAGTAATGAAGGGGAGCATTCCAGTCCTAGGCTGAAAGAACTTTGAGAATTTTGATTTTGGAGAAAGCTATTTCTCCTTGCTTATCTGGATTATGGGTGACTTCTATGGAATCAGAATCGACGAGAATGAATTCATAGAATAATCTGGTCTTTTTAGGGTGTCCTGGGACATAATGAAAGTTAGGAGGAAATATCTGGGTGGCTATCTCCCTTGGATTTAAATTGAAATATTCTTTTTCTATAATGAGGGATGGCAAACCTTCTGGTTTTTCTAGATATTCGGTTTGTTCTGGTTTGATGGGGGATTTTGAAGAGTTTTGAGTTAATACTGTATATTTGTTAGTCAGTGGGACTAACGAGGCTTTTTGAGGAGGTGTCTTGACCATTTGGGAGGTAGTGAGTCTTTGAGAAGATTTTGAAGGGGTAGCTGGTGTTGAGGACCCAGCAATCTTAAGAGGGGTTGCTGCAATTGCTTTTGAGTTTGATGATGATGACGAACCCAGTGGGGGTCCATATTGGTCTTTTGATTTTGGTTTCTCACTCATGCTTTCCCTGTAAAAATTCTCTTGTTAGGAAATCTGGAAGGGAGTTATTGTCTCCTTTAATATGAGTTATTTCAAAATCAAAGCAAGAAAGTAATGATTGCCATCTAGCAAAAATATGTTTTGAAACTAAATTCTGAACATCCTTTTGTAGGACTGAAGGTGCTGCTTTACAATCAGTTTTTATCAAAAACTTTTTGTTAAAAACGTCATCTTGGAATTTTTGAACACATAAAACTATTGAAAGAATTTCTTTTTTGACTGTGGAATATTTTTGTTGAGCTGGGTACCAAATCCCTGAATGATATGTAACAATTTGTTGTTTTGCAAACTGGGGTTTGACTTGTTTAAGTATCCCTCCATACCCAAGTTCTGAGGCATCTGTTTCTGTGATTAATGAGGCCTCTGGGTCTGGTATCCCTAAACAGGGTAAGCTTTGTACTAATTTTTTAACTTCCCTAACACTGTGGCTCATTTCTTCGGTCCAAGGTGGGGAATTTTTTCTGAGTCTTTTGAACAAAGGAGCACATATTTGTAAGACCTGGATTTGCAGAACAAGTTAATTTCCGACTCACGCGTAGAATCAGTGTAAGCGTGACAGGAGTTTGATGTTTGAGAAAGATTAATGAAGAAGAAAGTTCAGGAATTGCTTGAGGAATGTTGCGTAGTTGCTTTCGGAGTTAGTGCGAGTCGTCTGCACACCTGCCTTATGGCGAGCATGTCCAGAATAGGTTATTTCACTTCTAGAGCAACGTTTCAAGTGAGATTTCAAATCTTTGGAAAATTTAAAGATTCTCTTTATTTTTCCTTCGACCAGCGTTTCATTTCGGAACCCTGTACTGTACGCACGATAGTATTCACTTTTCGGAAGTCCGATGACGCTAATTTCTTTGCTTCGAAACCCTAGATTCGAGCGCTGAATGAAGACTTTTTCTATTCGGGACTTCTAACGAAGTTTCCATTCGCGTGGCCCGATTTCTTTCGACGTTTCCAACCTTTCTTCAGAAGGAAGTTTCTTCATCCGACGTCAAACGCAAAAAGTAGTTTTGCGACATATTTCAACTCATACTACGTTCAAGCCATTTTCTCACTTAAATGAACCCGATGCAAGTATCGCCCTTTCTTGGATCGATACTTAGATTAATTGCATAATATGACAACGTCATATTTGTTCTAATTGTCTCACAATTATTCTTTAGCTTAGTTTCTACTCATTTCTTGATTCATGGATCATTTTATTTTGCTCAGAGTGATTCAAATTTATATTTTATCGTTTCATAGAGTTCCTCATAATTTTTGGGATAATAATATATCACCCTTATATTTTTATCTTAACTCTATGAGTTAAATCATTCAGTGTCTAAATCAATCTGTACCGATTAATAAATATCTCATCCTTTTTACTTGGCCTTTCTTGCTCCACGTCTTTCATGTTGGCCAATCCATTCATTTTACCACATGTTTCTACTTTGTTCATTCCAAATTTCTTTCCCTGGCAGAATGCGCACACCGTAGTCCCTCTTTTTCTCTTATTCACGTCTTCTTTTCCTCACCACTCTCTTTACTCTCATTTTCAATTGGTTTCTGCAGCAATTTATAATCCTTGTTCCTTTCATCTTGTTCTCATCACCAACCTCATCTCGTTCATTTTCTTTGTGGCAGCGCCCACACACAACTGTGCCTTTTTCCTTCATGATCAAGCCACCACCTTGGTTCTCTCTTCACCCACGCAAGGCACAAACCACCACCACCTCTAAGGCATTTTCATGGTAAAACCTCTTCTCCTTTTTATCATGTTTTTAATGGGTAAAGATTGAGTTTTGATTTGTTATGCTTTTTCAAAAATGACTTTCATCCAAAGTGCTTTTACAATTGTTGTTCCCTATCACTGGATCTATAGATTTCACTGATTAGTTTTCTAAAAAGTTGTTTTTTTTAGTTAAGTGATTTTGGGATTTTAATGATTTTAATTTAAGCCTTGATTAGTTATTTTTAAATGTTAAAAATGGCTTTGGAAGTGATTTGGGGAAAAAGGAAAATTTATACATATTTATGACATGTGTTTTGGGTTTGGAAAATCAATTCTGAAACTTGTTTTTATTTAGTGAAAATCATAAGTTAAGTTTATGGTGACAAAACTTTGGGCTTAAACACAAGAGGTTGAGAAGTTTTGGGTTAAACTGGAGTTTTAAAAGTATTGGGGTCTGTTTGATAAATTTATTAAAGATCGAGGGTTGAAAAATAACTTACCTTTATATGAGGACCTTTTCGTGATTATGTGCTTATCAAGGGACTATGGTTGAATTACTTAAAAGTTGAGGACTGGTTTGCAAAATGGGTATTTTTTAAGGACCTTTCTTTAAAACTCACAAATATTTTATCTTTGGACTTTAGTCCTTGAAACATAAAGTTTGTGCATTTAGCCTAAGTGAGCTAGAAAGATTGGCTAAGTTTGTTCTGGAACTTTAGATGTGACTTTAGAGGCTAAGGTTTAGTATGTGAACTTGCGAAGGGTAAGAAGGACGGAAGCGCTTGACGACGAAGCCAAAGAACAAACGGAAGTGAGCCAACACGGGAAAGCAAAGATATGACTGGATTTGATTTGAGTCGCAACTTAGTAAGGAAAGCGCCAAAGGTTAGGGCAACTTGCTATTTAGCTATGATTGCATGATAGGCGTCGATAAACTCGACTTATGCTTTATCTGATGTTGTTAATGATGATGAGTTGTTGTTATGATGTTTTACATAACTTGTGATATTGTGATATTGTTGGATTGTGCGTTTTGACGCGACTTCGGAGTGGAGATTCATTGATCTGGTGATCTTTGATATTTCGGGTTGGATGAACAACCCTAGGCAAGTTCAAATATGGGATTTGAGACTTAGCCATTTGTTGGGATTCGGTTGAATACTTAGACTTTCCCCAGGAAACTTCTTTTGGAGGGTTTTTGGAAACTTAGAAAGATTAGAATTTGGAAAACTAGAGACTTTGGGAGACTTAGACTTTGAGAATAAGTTATTTTTACTAAACGAATAATTATAGGGAACCTAAAGGAGAAAATGATTGCGAAAGACGGGGAAAAGTCAACTTTGGTTGTGGGTTTGGAGAGTTTTGGAATTGGGGAAGCCACTAAGGTGAGCTATGGTGATGATTGAAAGTCACCGAGTACTCTAGTACTCCTGGTAGTGTTGTTCGAGTCGTGTTGTATTGACCGGCACAGACTCTGGGCTTTGTTTGTGGGTTTTGTGGTGGGAGTTGTGTTGTATTGACCGACACTAACTCCGAGTCGTGTTGTATTGACCGACACTGACTCTGGCTTTGATTTTGGGTTTTGTTGTTGGGGTTGTGTTGTATTGACCGACACTTAGTGCTCTTGTTGTTTGGGCTGTGTTGTATTGACCGACACTAGACCCTTGTGTATTCTTGTTGGTGGAGTTGTGTTGTCTTGACCGACACTTACTCCGAGTTGTGTTGTATTGACCGACACTAACTCTTGGGTTGTTTCGAGTTTGGGTTTGAGCTAAACACTTATGTGGTGAGGACGATTCGATGTTTGGCTAACCATATTGCATCAATCGGGTGAATAACGGGAATGGTTCACCTGTGCATCTCATGGTGAATAACGGGAATGGTTCACCACTGCATTTAATGATGAATAACGGGAATGGTTCATCATACGGTGAATAACGGGAATGGTTCACCAAGGATGAATAACGGGAATGGTTCATGCAGGATGAATAACGGGAATGGTTCATCCATAGTGAAGAACTGGAATGCTTCACTTGCGGCGAACGGGAACGCGTCACAATCCGGATCATATTGTGCATTTCACGCATACATTCATTCTGACTGGAATCGTGTGCTGTTTGATTTATTGAAGCATTGTTAGAGCCATAACATGCTAGGATTGTTTATATATATATATCAACATATATATCTATACCCCATATCACATGTTGAGTGTATATCTACTTATTTCCGTGAGTTGACCCTAGCGCCTTGGCTTTGGTTGCATGTTTGTGTTTGGGCGGTCGGATTGCTGCCAGATGTCGACGGTGGATTGGATTTCGATGGTCTCTCCCTCGGAGGGGGATCAGGTATGAGTTGGTGGACCGTCATGCCCCCACCGCTTGGGTGATCTATCTTGTGGGTCATCGGGTGACGTACCGGGGAAGGGTCATGGAGGACCGGACTGACGAGCGTGGACGTCTGACGAAAGGAGCTTTACGACGCATGGAGCTGAGCTTCAACTTGCCGACTTCAGTTCGCTGTGGACTCGGTACTGGGATGGTAGGTTTAGGCAGGCGTCATATTTTGTGTAGAGCTCTGATTCGTTTTGCTTTTGGGACAGGGTAGGTTCCCGACGCATGACTTTTGTGTGGTTCTCTTACTGAGGGATCACAGTGAGTCAGTCGGACCATAGGGGTCTTTGCTTAGGCCATTTTGAGGCCGACTTTCTCCTAGTAGTTTGTAATTATAATTTTCTCACTTACACTTCTGGGTCTGTATACATTTGCCTACGGGCACACTGCTTTGGAGTCACTGCGAGTGCGCGTGACGTGGAAGTGCAGTTGAGGCTGTACATGTTTATATTTGATGTATATTGGTTAGTTTAGTGGTTGGGCTATGTCTTTATTTCCTATTGATTGATTTAAAAGGAATCAAACGGAAAAAAAAATTACCTGTTTTCCGCGTAGAGTTTATTTTTGGTTACTAATGTGGCACCTGGAAATCGGGGTGTTACATTGTGGTATCAGAGCTTAGTCGAGTCTTTTGGGAGTCTTTCGGGAATAGGTCTTCTGTGCTAGGTTGTGTGACTCTGCAAAGAGTGAAAATTGATTGTCTGCAGAGCGATTTTCGCTCTAATTGTTTGCGTACTACTTAATCGGATTGAGTGGTTTGTCTAGTGCTACCGTATGGTTAGTACTAATCGGACGTTTGATGAGACATAGGATGGTGGACCTTAACCGGATGGCGGAGGCAATAGCTACACTGATCGAGGCAATGATGAACCAGGCTTCGGAAGACGCTTACATGCGCGCTGAAGAGGCTGCACGTGAGCATCATCAACGACTGATGGCGACAGCAATGTATCAACAAAGAGGAATGAACCGAACAAGAGCTGGGGGACCAATAAGGTCAGGTTCCCAAGGCTATAACGGAAGGGAGAGTTACCGTCAGTGGGGACCGTATCAGCGTCCCGAGGGAAGGGATCTTATCTCAAGAGCGTACGAACCAACAACTGCTGATACTAGAGGGAAGCCAGTTGGTGACAAAGTTGTGATATGTTTTCGTTGCGGAAAGTTTGGGCATTTTGCTAACAAGTGCTCAGTGATTGGACGGAGATGCTTCAAGTGTAACCGAGAGGGGCATCTAGCTGTGAACTGCAAGACACTCCAGGGGGAAATGTCTGATAGTAAGATGAAAGGGAATGATGCTACCGAAGGGACAGGAAACAAGACTTCGGGAAAAACAGTGACGTGTACAGGTGCAAGAAAGTGGGGCACTACAGTATCAAGTGTCCAGACGGGGGATCTCTATGCTTCAACTGTGGGGAAAGCGGGCACTATGCCAGTAGGTGCAAGATCAAGGAAAGTCTATGCTTCAATTGCAACCAACCGGGACATTTTTCTAGAGATTGTAAGGCACCCAAGGGCGAATCATCAGGGAATGTTGGGAAAGGAAAACAACTTGCTACAGAGGAAAGGATTCATACCAAGGAGGGGGCAAGAGCTGAGGAGTTGAACGAGGAAGGACGTGGGAACGATGGTAATATTTTAACTGTTCTTTTATTCTAGAATAACTTACTCTTTTATCTTCGAAGCGAGTGTGACGCGCCTAACTTGTATTTACTACTTAGACTATGATCTTATGATTATTATCCCTAGCAGGACCTTATTCGAAGTTGCTCGTGTTTTAACTATAGAAGTTACACGAGGTTGGGAATAGCACACTTAGTCTAGAAAGTAGTCTTCCACCGATGCGATTATGAGGAAGCTAGTAGCTGAAGAACGAATCTTAGGGAGATTCCGTATGGGTAGTATACGTGTTATGTTGAGGGTGTGTAGTTCCGTAGCGGGATCATTAAAGGATTTAGTATCAGGATATTTGTGACTACTGGAGGATAGGAACTCATTGACTGTTCCAGTGGGTTTTTCTAAATTTCCACCTTCGATGTATTAGGCCTGATCAACCTTATATTGAGGGGGTGATATTCGGAATCACAGCTGGTTATGGACTTTGATAGAAGGATGTGTAAGATGAATTTGAATTGATTGAGGATTAGTCGGATTTGGGAGGAAAGTTCGTGTTAAGCATTTGATTGTAAAAGATTAAGATTTAAATCTTTGGAAGTCGATGAGTGTCGTATAGACATTGATTGGTTAGTTCGTGTGATTACTCCAAGTAGAGGTAGACTAAGTCAAGAGATTTAATGCTGGAAAAATATTAAGTAGTTTCTCGGAAGTTATGGAGTCATAGGTTATGTGATTGCTGAGTGGAATTGTTAGAGACTAAATAGGTTGGATTTAATCAGGTTTTAGATGATAGCTTGATGGTAGCAAGATTGAGAAAAATTAACTCTGAACTAGATTGTTATAGTCGAGTTCGAGGAATAAGTTTTGCTAAGCGTTTGATTAATATGTGGAGACATTATAGTCTTAAGAGATGAATTTTCACTTGAAAAGTGTTGAATTAATGATTAAGTTGGAAAGTTTTAGCATAAGTTGAATACTTGAGGTTGTTGATATGGATTCCAAAGAAATATGTTAAGATTACTAAGTGAGATTTACTAAGTTGGATTGAAATCTTAGGGTTAAGATTGATCTTGAGAGTCGAGAATCGCGTACGAGTAGGAGATCTTATGGTTGTAGGTGTGACAATAGGAGTTGAATCTTAGAAGATTGAAGACCTGAAGGTGAGTTTCGGGTTAAGACCATTGAGGTATAATATAAGAGTGATCTTGAAGTAAAGGAATTCTGGGTTGTGTAGAGTGTTAAGGTTGGTTATAAGTTGGTGATCGATTGATGTTGATTATGAGGTTGCGGACATAATGAGCCATGTGATAAGATTTGAATGATGTTAGCATAATAAGTTGTGAATGTGAAAGCATGACGACACTGGTCAGGTCGTTTGGATAAGTGAAGGAGTTATAGTTTTTAAGAAACGGATATTCATTTAAGAAGTATTGAAGGATTAAAGGTCATTAGAGAACCAAACTTGGTGAAGGTTTAGGTTTTAAATCTATGAATGTCTGTCTAAGGTGTGTAGGACTCGAAGTTTGTCAGAATTTGATTGAGAGATTAAGAAGTTGATTGACGAGATGGTGATTGAGTGACAAAAAGGAAAGTGTTAGTATTAAGATGAATACTTGAAGTTGTTATGTTTGGACAAGTTTCTTAGAGCCTAAGAGTGAATGAAACTTTGTTATGGATTTTGGTGATGCACATTACGGGTAACAAGTGAATTTTACTAAGTTGAATGAGAATCCTAGGGCTAAGGTTGACCTAGTGAGCTGAGATTTATGTACATTTAAGAGATTTAGTGGTGTTAGCGGTTACGATAAGAGTTAAATCTCAGAATGTTGAAGGATTGGATGATAAAATGAATAGTTAAGTCCTTTGGGGTATAGTTATGATTTAATCTTCTAGAGGATAAGTCTCGATTTGTGCGAAGTGTTAGGGATTTCAGTAAGTGTAAATAGGTTTCAGTGAGGGAAGTTTTGAGGAAGAAGACGATAATAATGGATTGTTAGATATTAAGAGGAGGATTGTCTTATAAGTTGTTGATAAATTGATGTTGAAGGGGATAAGATTAGTGAAGGACAAGGAATAAGGACATAAGTCGAGTTTTAATTCGAATAGTGACTAAGTAGAAGTTTGATTTCTTGGTGTGTGTAAAGATAGTTACGAAGTTGGAGGTGTTTTAATGGACTAGCAGTTTCCAAGGGGATGAATCGTCTAGGAGTTATCGAACGAACAAGTGGAGTTTTGGATTGTAGATGAAGATCACAAGGACAAGTTGAGTATTAATTTTTAGATGATAGAGAGGCACCGAGTTTAAGAAGAATTTCGGACGACCGAAAGTAAAGAAGTAAGTGGCTAAGGTTGTGCGACTGCACGGAGTGCCAACCGGTATCATTTCAAGCAGAGATCCGACGCAAGTACTCGAGTCAGACGACATGAAGTTGAATGATGGTTTGTCTTTTGAGACGCCGACAGTTAGCAGTGGGGATAGAAGAGTGAAACAATTAAGGGGAGAACAGATTGCTTAAGTAAAGGTTATGAGGAACAATGACACAGGCAATACTACATGAGAATTGGAAGATAAGATCGAGGAACTGTATTCCGTACTTTTCGCAGAACTCTGAGTTTCGAGGACGAAACTTTCTTTTTGGAGGGGAGTATTGTAAGACCTGGATTTGCAGAACAAGTTAATTTCCGACTCACGCGTAGAATCAGTGTAAGCGTGACAGGAGTTTGATGTTTGAGAAAGATTAATGAAGAAGAAAGTTCAGGAATTGCTTGAGGAATGTTGTGTAGTTGCTTTCGGAGTTAGTGCGAGTCGTCTGCACACCTGCCTTATGGCGAGCGTGTCCAGAATAGGTTATTTCGCTTCTAGAGCAACGTTTCAAGTGAGATTTCAAATCTTTGGAAAATTTAAAGATTCTCTTTATTTTTCCTTCGACCAGAGTTTTATTTCGGAACCCTGGACTGTACGCACGATAGTATTCACTTTTCGGAAGTCCGACGATGCTAATTTCTTTGCTTCGAAACCCTAGATTCGAGCGCTGAATGAAGACTTTTTCTATTCGGGACTTCTAACGAAGTTTCCATCCGCGAAGCCCGATTTCTTTCGACGTTTCCAACCTTTCTTCAGAAGGAAGTTTCTTCATCCGACGTCAAACGCAAAAAGTAGTTTTGCGACATATTTCAACTCATACTACGTTCAAGCCATTTTCTCACTTAAATGAACCCGATGCAAGTATCGCCCTTTCTTGGATCGATACTTAGATTAATTGCATAATATGACAACGTCATATTTGTTCTAATTGTCTCACAATTATTCTTTAGCTTAGTTTCTACTCATTTCTTGATTCATGGATCATTTTATTTTGCTCAAGTGATTCAAATTTATATTTTATCGTTTCATAGAGTTCCTCATAATTTTTGGGATAATAATATATCACCCTTATATTTTTATCTTAACTCTATGAGTTAAATCATTCAGTGTCTAAATCAATCTGTACCGATTAATAAATATCTCATCCTTTTTACTTGGCCTTTCTTGCTCCACGTCTTTCATGTTGGCCAATCCATTCATTTTACCACATGTTTCTACTTTGTTCATTCCAAATTTCTTTCCCTGGCAGAATGCGCACACCGTAGTCCCTCTTTTTCTCTTATTCACGTCTTCTTTTCCTCACCACTCTCTTTACTCTCATTTTCAATTGGTTTCTGCAGCAATTTATAATCCTTGTTCCTTTCATCTTGTTCTCATCACCAACCTCATCTCGTTCATTTTCTTTGTGGCAGCGCCCACACACAACTGTGCCTTTTTCCTTCATGATCAAGCCACCACCTTGGTTCTCTCTTCACCCACGCAAGGCACAAACCACCACCACCTCTAAGGCATTTTCATGGTAAAACCTCTTCTCCTTTTTATCGTGTTTTTAATGGGTAAAGATTGAGTTTTGATTTGTTATGCTTTTTCAAAAATGACTTTCATCCAAAGTGCTTTTACAATTGTTGTTCCCTATCACCGGATCTATAGATTTCACTGATTAGTTTTCTAAAAAGTTGTTTTTTTTAGTTAAGTGATTTTGGGATTTTAATGATTTTAATTTAAGCCTTGATTAGTTATTTTTAAATGTTAAAAATGGCTTTGGAAGTGATTTGGGGAAAAAGGAAAATTTATACATATTTATGTAGTCGTGGCCGAGCCTATGACATGTGTTTTGGGTTTGGAAAATCAATTCTGAAACTTGTTTTTATTTAGTGAAAATCATAAGTTAAGTTTATGGTGACAAAACTTTGGGCTTAAACACAAGAGGCTGAGAAGTTTTGGGTTAAACTGGAGTTTTAAAAGTATTGGGGTCTGTTTGATAAATTTATTAAAGATTGAGGGTTGAAAAATAACTTACCTTTATATGAGGACCTTTTCGTGATTATGTGCTTATCAAGGGACTATGGTTGAATTACTTAAAAGTTGAGGACTGGTTTGCAAAATGGGTATTTTTTAAGGACCTTTCTTTAAAACTCACAAATATTTTATCTTTGGACTTTAGTCCTTGAAACATAAAGTTTGTGCATTTAGCCTAAGTGAGCTAGAAAGATTGGCTAAGTTTGTTCTGGAACTTTAGATGTGACTTTAGAGGCTAAGGTTTAGTATGTGAACATGTGAAGGGTAAGAAGGACGGAAGCGCTTGACGACGAAGCCAAAGAACAAACGGAAGTGAGCCAACACGGGAAAGCAAAGATATGACTGGATTTGATTTGAGTCGCAACTTAGTAAGGAAAGCGCCGAAGGTTAGGGCAACTTGCTATTTAGCTATGATTGCATGATAGGCGTCGATAAACTCGACTTATGCTTTATCTGATGTTGTTTATGATGATGAGTTGTTGTTATGATGTTTTACATAACTTGTGATATTGTGATATTGTTGGATTGTGCGTTTTGACGCGACTTCGGAGTGGAGATTCATTGATCTGGTGATCTTTGATATTTCGGGTTGGATGAACAACCCTTGGCAAGTTCAAATGTGGGATTTGAGATTTAGCCATTTGTTGGGATTCGGTTGAATACTTAGACTTTCCCCGGGAAACTTCTTTTGGAGGGTTTTTGGAAACTTAGAAAGATTAGAATTTGAAAAACTAGAGACTTTGGGAGACTTAGACTTTGAGAAATAAACTCATAACCTGACTAATCCAATTCGAACGTTTTTACTAAACGAATAATTATAGGGAACCTAAAGGAGAAAATGATTGCGAAAGACGGGGAAAAGTCGACTTTGGTTGTGGGTTTGGAGAGTTTTGGAATTGGGGAAGCCACTAAGGTGAGCTATGGTGATGATTGAAAGTCACCGAGTACTCTAGTACTCCTGGTAGTGTTGTTCGAGTCGTGTTGTATTGACCGGCACAGACTCTGGGCTTTGTTTGTGGGTTTTGTGGTGGGAGTTGTGTTGTATTGACCGACACTAACTCCGAGTCGTGTTGTATTGACCGACACTGACTCTGGCTTTGATTTTGGGTTTTGTTGTTGGGGTTGTGTTGTATTGACCGACACTTAGTGCTCTTGTTGTTTGGGCTGTGTTGTATTGACCGACACTAGACCCTTGTGTATTCTTGTTGGTGGAGTTGTGTTGTATTGACCGACACTTACTCCGAGTTGTGTTGTATTGACCGACACTAACTCTTGGGTTGTTTCGAGTTTGGGTTTGAGCTAAACACTTATGTGGTGAGGACGATTCGATGTTTGGCTAACCATATTGCATCAATCGGGTGAATAACGGGAATGGTTCACCTGTGCATCTCATGGTGAATAACGGGAATGGTTCACCACTGCATTTAATGATGAATAACGGGAATGGTTCATCATACGGTGAATAACGGGAATGGTTCACCAAGGATGAATAACGGGAATGGTTCATCCATAGTGAAGAACGGGAATGCTTCACTTGTGGCGAACGGGAACGCGTCACAATCCGGATCATATTGTGCATTTCACGCATACATTCATTCTGACTGGAATCGTGTGCTGTTTAATTTATTGAAGCATTGTTAGAGCCATAACATGCTAGGATTGTTTATATATATATATCAACATATATATCTATACCCCATATCACATGTTGAGTGTATATCTACTTATTTCCGTGAGTTGACCCTAGCGCCTTGGCTTTGGTTGCATGTTTGTGTTTGGGCGGTCGGCCTGCTGCCAGATGTCGACGGTGGATTGGATTTCGATGGTCTCTCCCTCGGGGGGGGATCAGGTATGAGTTGGTGGACCGTCATGCCCCAACCGCTTGGGTGATCTATCTTGTGGGTCATCGGGCGACGTACCGGGGAAGGGTCATGGAGGACCGGACTGACGAGCGTGGACGTCTGACGAAAGGAGCTTTACGACGCATGGAGCTGAGCTTCAACTTGCCGACTTCAGTTCGCTGTGGACTCGGTACTGGGATGGTAGGTTTAGGCAGGCGTCATATTTTGTGTAGAGCTCTGATTCGTTTTTCTTTTGGGACAGGGTAGGTTCCCGACGCATGACTTTTGTGTGGTTCTCTTACTGAGGGATCACAGTGAGCCAGTCGGACCATAGGGGTCTTTGCTTAGGCCATTTTGAGGCCGACTTTCTCCTAGTAGTTTGTAATTATAATTTTCTCACTTACACTTCTGGGTCTGTATATATTTGCATACGGGCACACTGCTTTGGAGTCACTGCGAGTGCGCGTGACGTGGAAGTGCAGCTGAGGCTGTACATGTTTATATTTGATGTATATTGGTTAGTTTAGTGGTTGGGCTATGTCTTTATTTCCTATTGATTGATTTAAAAGGAATCAAACGGAAAAAGAAAAATTACCTGTTTTCCGCGTAGAGTTTATTTTTGGTTACTAAAGTGGCACCTGGAAATCGGGATGTTACAATATTATTCTTATATTAGGGATAAAATCTGCTACATAGTTAACACATCCTAAAAATCTCTGTAATTGAGTTTTTTCTTTTAGTTCATATGGAAAGTTTTTTTGCAAATTCCAATGATCTTTGTATCGGGGTAATTTGCCCCTGATGAATTTCATAACCTAAAAATCTTGTTTTAGTATCAAAGATTTTCATCTTTTTTGCTGAAACTACTAATCCATTCTTTTTAATAATTTCTTTAAACTTTTCTAAATGTTGAATATGTTGGTCTATACCTTTTGAAAATACTAGCACATCATCTAAATATACAATCGTGAAATCCATATATGGATAAAATATATCATTCATGATGTTTTGATATTCATTAGGTGCATTCTTTAGACCCTGTGGCATGACATTCCATTCATAATGACCAAAAGGGACGACAAAAGCGGTTTTATATCTGTCCTTTTCCCTCACTGAAATTTGGTAATATCCTGATTTCATATCAAATTTTGAGAATATTGTTGCTTTATGTAATCTTTTAATAAGACCAGTCTTATTGGGTAATGGGTATCGTATCCATTTTAACACTTTGTTTAGGGGTTTATAATTAATAACCAACCTAGGGGCTCCTCTTTCTAATTCGGAGGCATTCATGACATAAAATCCCGTACAACTCCAAGGAGATTTGGAGGGACGAATTAGCCCTTTATTGAGATATTCTCCTATTTCTTCTCTACAATACTTTAAATATTGCGCGTTCATTTGAATAGGTCGGGCTTTTGTAGGTATATCTTTCTCATTAAACCCATCTACATAAGGTAATTCTATTGTATGTATCTTTGTATGATGAAAGGCCATTGGATTTAAATCACATAAATCCTTTTCTATTATGTCTTGAAAATTCTTATTAATTTTTTGAATATTAGATCTTTTAAGTTGTTCTTCTATTTTGTAATATTTAATTTCTTTTTGTAAAGAAATAATATGTTTCTTTTTTCTAGAAATCATATTTATTCTGGTGGTGGAGATTTCTCTTAATAGATGTAGTTCTTTTGTTTGTGGAGGTTTTATAAAAGGAAAAGTAACAGTTTTTCCTAAGACTTGTGTAACTATTCCCTGTTCATCTATTTTATTGATAGGGTATAAAAGACAAATGAATGGGGTTCCTAGAATGACTTGCTCTGTCATATTTTTGACTAATACAAAAGAAGTTCTAAAACAGACTTGGCTTTTGCAAATCTTAGCATTTGATAGCTTATATTGAATGTTCATTTTTGATCCATTTGCACTATTAACTCCTTCTTTAGTTTTTTCATAAAACTGAGTAGGAATTAATCCTTCTTGAACACAGTTAATATCAGCGCCACTATCTATCAGAGCTACTATATTAATTTGAAAATCATTAATGACTAAGGTTATTTCAGAATGCCATTTGTGAATTATAACTAAACTAAGAAGATTGATATAATTCTCGTCTGGTTCCTCTTCATTTTTATTATGAGGTTGTTTTGTTTCTGAAGTACTGGCTAGAGTCTCTTGGGTTTTGATAATTTCTATTCCAGCTAATTCCATTAATCAGAATTCTAAGTTGAGATCATTTTGCTTAAGTTGATTGATTTCTTCTTTTAATATTTTTACTTCTTCTTGAAGGTCCGTCAAGGTTATTGTGGGTTTGGGCCGGAATCTGTTAAAAATTTCATTCATACTATTTATTGGAGGACTAATATCCTTTTTTAACGTTTCTTCTTTTTTGACAAGAAGACTTAATTGTTGTAAAAACTCATCTCTTAAAGGAGAGTCTTCCATTTTGTCTATTATGGAAATTAGACTCATGGTTTGGTCTTGGGTTAACATATTGACACTTCTTCTTAGTTCTCCTAAGCATCCTGCACAGTCGCAGAATCCTGAACTACCCTTGACACATTCTTTTTTCTCTTCTTCTTCTGAAGAGGAATGAGAGTCTGATGAATATTCTACCAGGTTTACATCTTGGTCTTCATCTCCTTCATATTCATATTCTGAGGAATACTGAGGATCCTCAGTATTAATAAGAACGCTAATAAGGCTATCCTTAATTTTTTGATCTAGTTCTAACTCATTTATTTTCTGTTGAGTTTTACATTTGTTTGCATAATGACCTAGCTTTCCACACTTCCAGCATACATTTTTCTTTTTCTTTGGGTCAACAGCTTTCTTGATTGTAGGCTTTTGAGTCGAAGAATTTGGTTCATATGATCTCTTTTGAAATGACTTTCTCTTTTTATAGCCTTGAGATTGCTTTGTTTGGGATTTATTAATTCGTCTAGCTTTTGAACTAGGAGCCTGTAAAGGTTCTACTCTGTATTGTTCACAGAAGCTACCTACTTCTTTTCTCGAAATCTGCATATCTTTTTGCATCTTATTTTGAAGTTTAAAATCAGTACATACTTGTATTCCTGTATAAACTACAGTATTATGAAGTTGTCCAAATGATAGAGAATTAAAATTTACTGGATTTCCTTGATTAAAAAGGGATAAATTAGTTAATACTTTTGATTGCATTAGCCTAGGTAATCCGGCAATAAAGCGCTCTTTCCAAAAGGCGTTGTTGCCATCTTCTCTTAAGGTTACTTTTGAAAAGAAGGTATCCTTATACCATCTGTAATCTGACATGGTAGGACAATAAAGATTAGAGAGCTGGCTTGAAGCTCTTTCTCTAAATATACTAGGGTCTCCTATGAAATGAAGTATAATGGTATATACTAATGTTGCTATAGCATCCTCTTCTCCATTTTCTTTTCTCTTATTTAATATGGTTAGTTTATCTTCAGCAGTCATGATATTATCCCACCAGCCTCGTAATTGACCAGTGAAACCATGAGTAATCATTAAGGCTGCATTTCTATCTGTGTTGTTATGGACCCTATAGGCCGTAGCGGCCATGATCATTTGATGAGTAATATCTAATATATTTTGTTCACTAAAGCCATCTATATTCCATTCGTCGAGGCTAGTTCCACTAAAAGTATTTTGAATAAATTCTCTTCGTTCTTCGAATCTCATGTCCGGATAGGTGGGTCTGGAATAGTAAGCTTTTGTATTACTTTCTGGCCCAAATTTCCTAATTTTATTAATATTTAGATCTTTCTCTAAATGATTTAATGAGAGTTTATTTAATTTTTCATTTAATTTTTCTACGCTTCCAGAGAGATTAAAGGAATTAAATTCTTCCTTAGTGTATTGAGGGATTTTAAATATGGGAGTTTGCAAAGGGTTTCCTAGGGTAAATGATGAAGGAGATTCCTTGTGTATAACTAAGGGTTCAGGTTTTTGAACCTCTATTCTTCCTAGTTGTTTTGACATAACTGTTAACATGGTATTGGTGAAGTTTAATTGTTGATGAATTTTATTAGCCTCTGCTTTATAGGGAGACGCCTCAATTTCTTGACCATCTTTTATTGCTAATTTTACTCCAATCTGAGGAGGATATTCGGAGGTAATAGTATTATTATCAGGAGTTTTCCAAATGGTATCTATTTTTGTAACTGGGTTTATCTCTTTTTTGAAAGGATAGTTAATTTCATTTTTGGTGCAATAATTATCAAACCAGTCAAAAAAATAGATGTTTATTTCAGAAACTTCCATTTTCTTATAGTATAAGGCTCTAAAGGTCTCTCTACCTCTTGTTTACTAAAATTTTTGAAGTACCATAACCTCTTACTTTTGTTATAATCTGCCATAAAATCTTGTCTAATGAAATCTTTATTTATTTCAAAATCAGATTTTACCCTACTTAACATGTTAATCTGGGATGGGGTTGGAGAATAATTATTTGAACTAGACTCTTCATCTTGATATACAGGTGTTGCTATACTAGGGCTAGAAGTTGTATCTATCCCTTTAAATTTTGAGGATACAGAAGATCTTGGAAGGTCTACTTTGTATAATTGCTGAGGAGTTCTAATACTAAATGAATTTGACCTATTCATTCTTAAAGTCAGATTTGTTCCTTCTTGAAATAATTCTCTTACTTGAGTATTATGTACCTTTGGTTGAGGTAATGAGTTTTTGAACACCCATTCCTCAGGGATTTTACTCATAATTTCGTCGTGAGTAAGCTTTTTAGGAACTTGTACTGAAGATCTTTTTAAATTTGCTTCTAACATTATGGTTTCTTGTTTTGGTGATGATCTTAAGGCTTTAAAATTATAATTAATTTTTGAAACTTTATAGTATACTCTATTTATTATTGAGAAAGGATCACTTTCCTCTGCAAATATGTCATTATTTGCTAATAAATCTAATTGTAAAGCATTCTTAGTCCAACCATTTTGAAGATTCATGGCATAATTTGGATAGCGGTTAAAGAAGACAGGACCATCATGAAGATTAGACTCTAAGACTGCGATTAATGAATCTTGTGGTTTTAATAGTCTCATATCTCGTAACATTACAATTATTGGGGAATTAATTCCTAGACGAAAATTAGGTTTTGCAGCTACTTGTATTAAGCCTATATGAATAAAATTAAAACCATTTTTAATATGTTGATCTAGAATGTCTTCATTTAATAATTTTATAGTACTTGTATGATCAGAACTATGTTGACAACATTCTATGGTAAAAATAGAATCATCCGATCTATTAAATAAAGTATGTTGTTTATAAATTTCTTTTTTCTTGACTATAGGGATTGACCAATTTTGAAGTGCTCTCTCTATTGAAGCTATTTCTAATTCTTGTTGAGCTATTCTAGAGAAATCTTGATCTTGGTTGCTAGAACCAGCTGTGGTTGATGATGGAATCATAATCTTATTGTTTTTCCCCAAACTTATTTCACTTAAGGTTTTAATTAATCTACCCATATTATTATCTTAAGGAACATAAGAGTGATAATGCTTCTTCCCAATCTAGCTAAACCAACGGTCTCACTACCTATCCTAGGCTTTACTGCCGGGACCACTAGACTCCAGGGATACCTCACACTAAGTTCTTAAGACCTTAACGATAATAACAGGGGTGATTAATGACCACGGTAAGCAGAAACAAATTTTTAGAAAAACAATAGATTAAAAACCAATAATATATGTGTATATATATATATATATATATATATATATATATATATAGCGTGATGGGGAAGTAGGAATATGATGAGTAACTTGGATATAAGTTGTTTATCTTCTTTGTTCTTACATGTTTAAGCTGCAATCTACAGGGATGTATACTATGAGTACACTTTGGGACTAAAGTATTGTTTCGATTTAGAATTTTTATCTATAGCGGAGGCATTTGTCTGTAAGCCCCGTTTGTTGTGGGCTTCTCTGTCTTTTTGGCCATACTATAGATAAAATTTGACAGATCTGAACAATATTTATTTCCTCCGTTTAAACACTTGTTTTGGAGTGGCTTTAGTATGATCTTGTCTTTATTTCCAGCCTAAGAATTAAGAACAACCCAGAACATAACTTATAATTCCAATTTAATTATCTATTTCTATGAAACCAAGTGATGGCGATGATATTAATGGGTAAGGAAGATTTGTCTTTCATTATGCTACGCTCCTTCTCCAAGCTTTCTTTCAAATCTTCCCTACCCTCCTCATCTTCGCTCAACGAAAATGAATCTCATAATCATTCAAAGAAAATCTTCAAAGAAGAAATTCATTTTGAAGACATTAATCAGGATCTTGATAATTGGGAAATTCCAAGAATATCTCATAACGAGATCTACAAACCAAATGGATCCTTTTTCAAAAAATCAAATTACGTCATTAGAACTGTAGAACAAAAATACGAAATTCAAAAAGAAGATGAAGAAATTTATCTGCTCTCTGAGAAAAGCATCAGAGAACATATCCTCAAAGGTTTTAACTACCTGCACATAGGTAGTGTTAAAATTGGTATGAAACCTCTTACTAGAGGTTCACTAGACGTCGCCGTTCTTCTATGTCTAAGAGATACTAGACATAACAATTTTCACGACTCTCTCTTAGGAACTATTGAATCTAGCTTGAGTCATGGACCAATCTTCTTCAACTGTTATCCGGACTTAACAGTAAGTCTGGATGACAAGAACATTCTTGATGTTCTATCCCTTAACATCAAGCTTCATGGATATGATATGAAGGAAGGATCTATCCCAATCACCTTAATCTACAGAGTTCAGTATAAGGTTATGAACTCAATCAAATCTCATTTCCTTAAAACAGGTTGTGAAAAGTCTGGAGAAACCACTTTGTTTCTCACTAATAATAAAAAAGCTAATATTATCGTCCCAAAAACTATTCAATGGAATGATATCACTCTACCAGAGAAATGGTCAATAGAAAGAGCTACACCGGCTCAACCTATTGTCACCCTTGACTTCCGTGATGTTATCCAACACCAAACTGGGCAGGTTGATTTAGTCTTTGATAGGAGAAACTTCTTTTCCCTACCTAGATCGATCAGAACTAAAGAAGACTTTAGATCTACTATGTCTAGAAGATCTTCTTCCATGTCTCGGACCAATTCCATCAGTAGAGCTCAACCTGAACCCTCCCATGATGGATCTACAATCCACCTTACTGGTTTTGAGACTACAACACCGGTGAAAACAACATACCAAACGGATAATGATGACCAGAGATCTACTTTATCCCCAACTTACTCCTCCATTGAAACCCCAAATTTCATTGGAGCAATCAACATAGAGTTCACTATTGATAAAGAATCTCTTAGAAAAGATTTATATTCCGAGGAATGGACTCCTCAAAGAGAATGGTTCTTCAAAAACTACCAAGGCTAAAATAGAAAAAATATCCAAGAGCGATTCTATAGGTTTCTTGAACTCGTCTGTAACACCCCGATTTCGGTGGCGTCACTTTAGTAACCAAAATAAACTTAATGCGGAAAAATGTGAATATATTTTTTTTTCGATAATAACTAAGACAAGACTGAATTAAATAAAACCCAACAATAACAATAATCAGAACTAATATACAATATATAGACAGCCCCCGCTGTATTAGTAACCTCGTCACGAGTAAACCTCGAGTGACGGAAAGAAAAGTGCGACGCCCGTAGGCAATATATACAAACCAAATGAAAAGGGTGAAGTGCCCGCAACACCATCCCTCAAAACTGAGAATCAGCTGACCCAATGGCCTGAAAATAAGACCTCCTAAGTCCAACCAACTCTCTGTGATTCCCGTAAGGAAACCACACAAAAAGCTATAGGCGGATCTACCCGGTCCCCTACGTAACCAATGAAGCAAGACTGTCAGAGCTAAAACTCTACTCCTGCACTAATCCTAACTCGAGGAGCTCATACCCACACTCAAAACTATGTGCTAGCATGATCGTCGTCTGAATCAGAATCCAGAACGACCAAGTCTACTAACCCTATCCGTCCTCCCCTCGCAACCGCAATGCGCTCCGATGCTGGACTCACGGGCTTAGGGCCCGAACCCTGATCATCAATGATCGCAACAGAGGGTGCACTAGACCCTGCCGAAGGCACTCCCACTGGAATCTCCTCTGAGGGATCCTCCTCCTCTGAAGATGACGGTGGCAGTGGTGCTCCTCCGAATCCTGGTCCGCAGTGAATGCCTGGTGGCAAGTTGAAGCTGATAGAGCATCGCCTCAACACTCCTGACCTCAGAAGTCCTCCACTATCCACGTGATCCTCCATGATACGCCCCGAATACGTCGCTCGGTGGCTCGCGGGGTCAACCACCCACGACCCGGGGTCGTCCTGATCGATCATCTCATACCTAATCCCCCCCGAAGGGTGGACCATGGTGTACCAGTCCGCAATATTCATCTGACAAAAGGCGTTGTCCGCCAAAACACACACAGAAGACGCGAGGGTCAACTCTAAAGAACTATTTAGATAATAAACCCAATAGGTACAAATAATAGATAGCCACTTAGGCTTATAACTAGAGATATCATTCCTAGGGTTGCATGTTCCACAAAATCATAACGACAATAATAACAATTAGCATGTTCCAAGTAATTTTATCAAATAACAACCACACTCATCAACTAAGTCAGTATGCATGTTGCATGATATGTATGCAGGTTAACCCAGTCAACCAATATGCAATCCGGAACGGATGGACATCATCGGATCAGCCCTTCACCAGCCACGGTGGTGCCATTTCGGCCCGTGATGTCTCTTACTCCCACAGGGTAGTCAGATCAGCAGTAAACCCGTAGGTCTGCCATTTCGGTCTGCTACAAGAGACGTCTACAAACGCTCTTTCACGGCATTCCGGGTCTTATGACCATTTTGGAAACCGACGAGGTCCAGAGTACGTCCTGTGTTAATACCTCATTAATGTTGCATGTATGCAAAATGATTAGTCAAACAACGTCTCCGTCCTCACTCGACACGTCGCCACGTGTTCTAGGGAAGTTAAAGTCTCTAAAAGCTTACCCTAAGGTAAAGTCGATTCTGCGACCAAAAGACACACTTCATAACGACACATAGCTGCTCCAACAGCACCACAACAAACGCTGCTCCAACAGCACAATAACAAACGCTGCTCCAACAGCACAACAATAAACGCTGCTCCAACAGCACAACAATAAACGCTGCTCCAACAGCACAACAACAAACTCAACACTTGGATCCGACGACACTCCTCGTTTTTCCAAAACTATAATTTGACTTCCAATGCCTTCCTTCGAGGTTGTTATCATTACTTAAAGATTTTGAGGTTATTTAAGGTCTTATGAATTTTCTTTATAAAATAGATTCCATTTTGTCTTATCGCAAGTCTTATACATTTTCAGGATCTCCCAATCCCAAGTCGCTTCCAGAGGATGTCTCGATCCACTAAACAAAATTAAGGCCTGAACCTCGTTCGTCCTATCAAACTTTCTCAAAACTCTCAAAATAAAATCGGCATGACCTGCCCGCTATTCTCACCATTCAGAATCTCAGATTCCAGTACAGAGCATATTTAAATCATCACAATCAACAACATGTCATATATCAATAAATCGCATCATAAACACTTAGCACTTAGCATATAAAGCATGCACCACACATCCTAGATTACCCACATAGCACATAGCATGTAAGACAATCTCAAAAACATTCAGTAGATGAATCATCTACATTGTCAGCCGAAGCCTCAGAAAACATTTTCCAATCACACACAATTCCAGTGCATAAACAGTAAACAATGTCGAAACATCGACCCTAAGCATTAACTAGAGATTCAGTGAGAAGCCCTCACCTGAAAGTTCTCCAGAATGATCAACTAGTGCTTCCTCGCACTCAAAGTGTTGGTCCTCAGAGAAATCCTCAAAAGTACCTTTACAATGAAATCACAGAATACTATAAGAATCTATCGGAAACTAAGTTATCGATACTTACTAAGGTTACTCGAAGTAATCTATACTCTAAGGTACGATAATCTAGCGCGAAAGGACAAGTTTTCGGAAAAAGGAAATTTCTTCCTCCCCCTTAATAGGGCTCGGCCACTTTTCACAATTAAGGGGCTCGATTTTTCTTCGATCAAACTTGGTTCCTATGCTTTCATAAGCCGTAACTAAGGGTATTCTGAACTCGGAAAAATTATCGGATCAAAAACTGTCGCAGGGGTATTTTGGTCATGATTTTTAACTTAGGATTTTCAAAACTGAAATCCCAAAAATAAAATTTTGCAGGGACGTCACCAACGACGTTTATGACAACTAATCCTACTAGCACTAAGCTAAGGCGATAGTTTTCAGCCTAAAAGTCGGAACTTTACTCAAAAACTACATAAATGGGTATTTTAGGTTCAAATTGATTCCGGCGGAATTCCGGCGACATAACGGAAAATCTAATCCGGCAGAAGTGATCTTGGGCACATATAGAAGAGGTTTAGAATCAGAAATGAAAGATTCAGGATAGTTTTGCAAAAACCCATAAACTATCCACTCAGAAAACTCTACAGAAAAGCTATGGAAAAAGCGATCGGAGGTAAGGATTAGCGACTATACCTCGAAGCCTTGAAGTAGCGACTAACGGATCAACGATCAAGCAAGTAATGAAGAAAACTTTTCTTCCTTCTTCCTTGTTGAAGCTCGCGGGTTTGAAGAGAGAAAATGGAGGAGAATTTGAGTTTTTCTTCCTTTCTTTGCTATATATAGAAAATGGTAATTCGCGGGAAAATGAAAGTTTCGCGAATCTGATTTTTCCGGCATCATTCTCCATGAATTCTAAGATAGGTTTTGGCAAAGGAATTCCTAAGCTAAGAAGATGTCTCCTTGTATTTTTGGCAACTAATGCAAAGTCGGTGCAAAGTCGGTGTAAAACTATTTTACCCGATAAGTTGCTTTTTGCCTCGAATGTCGGAATAGAAAACTTCCTTCGGAAGAAAGATTGAAATCATCAAGGGAAATGGGTGTACGCGTGTAGAATATTCATTTGAAGCTCTGAATAGATAAAGTCTTCATTGTCGAGAAATTCTAGGGTTTTGAAATACCAGGGATTCGGTTTCGGCAAACTTCCGATGATTGGAATCGGACGTTCGTAGATCCTAGAGTTTCGCCTCGAAACGATTGTGATATATGGAAGAAGAGAAATTCTAACATTTCTCTGAAGATTTTTGGAATTAACTGCCATCGTGCCTAAAAGTGAAAATTAGCTAAATACTAGGGTTTCTGACCTAGGTTTAAGCGTAAAACGTTCGTACTATAACTTTTATCGATCATAATGGAATCCTTGAACTTTTCCTGAACTTTCTCCTTCATAGATATATTTCATTTAATAAACTTTCGTTCAGGTTTCCCTTCACATTACATCAACCCTAATCGTGAATAAGAAGTTTATTCACTTAGCATGAACTTAAAAACTCGGGCCTTACATTACTACCCTCCAAAAAGAAAGTTTCGACCTCGAAACTTAAGGGTTAGTAAAAAGTTCTGGATACTGTTCTTGAATCTTCTCCTTCAGCTCCCATGTCGCATCACCAGTGTCCTTATTCCAAATGACCTTCACTAACTCGATCTCTTTCCCTCTCAACTGTTTTATTCTGGTGTCACCGATGCTAATTGGCGGTGTCTCGAAAGACAGATCATCCTTCAACTCAATATCATCCAGCTCGATAACATGTGTCGGATCCGCAATATATTTCCTCAGTTGTGACACGTGGAATACATCATGAATATTTGATAGAAATGGAGGTAGTGCAATCTGATATGCGACTGGTCCAATTCGACGAGTGATCTGATACGGTCCAATGAACTTGGGCGTAAGCTTCTTTGATTTAATTGCTCGACCAACACCCGTCGTCTGAGTAACTCTCAGAAATACATGATCTCCTTCTTCGAACTCCAGAGTTCTGCGCCTCTGATCTGCATAACTCTTCTGTCTACTCTGAGAAGTCCTCATCTTCTCTCTGATCTGCTTGATCTTCTCAGTGGTCTGTTGCAGAAGTTCCGGTCCCACCAACAGATTTTCTCCGTTTTGGTACCAACACAAAGGTGTTCTACACTTGCGGCCATACAAAGCCTCATACGGTGCCATACCAATGCTCGTATGAAAACTGTTGTTGTATGTGAACTCAATCAACGGTAACAAGGTATCCCAACTGCCCTTGTTGTCTAATACGCAAGCGCGTAGCAAATCCTCCAACGACTGGATTGTCCTCTCAGTCTGTCCATCAGTCTGCGGATGATAAGCAGAACTTAGTCTCAGCCTCGTTCCCAAAGCTTCTTGAAGAGCTCCCCAAAAATGTGATGTAAACTTCGGGTCTCGATCGGATACAATACTTGTCGGTACTCCGTGAAGTCGTACAATCTCCGCTATATATAACTCTGATAGTTTCTCCACGTTGTACGTAGTCCTCACCGGTACGAAATGAGCCGACTTAGTCAGTCGATCCACGATTACCCAAATAGAATCGTATCCCTTCTGAGTTCTTGGCAAAGCCACGACGAAATCCATCGATATGCTATCCCATTTCCATTCTGGCACATCCAAGCTTTGTAGCATACCTGAGGACTTCTGATGCTCCACCTTCGCCTTCTGACATGTCAGACATGCAGCTACATACTCAGCCACTTGTCTTTTCATTCCTGGCCACCAAAAATTCACCTTCAAGTCCTGGTACATCTTCTTCATTCCAGGATGAATGCTTAACTTGCTCTTGTGACCTTCATCCATAATCAATCTTCTCAAGTCAGGGTTGTTAGGCACACAAACCCTATCCTTGCACCGTAGGATATTGTCACTTCCCACCTTGAATTCTGGGTCCTTACCTTGACTTACCAAATTTCTTTTCCCGAGCAGAAACTCATCTTGTAACTGTTGGTCTCGGATTTCTTCCATCAACCCATTGGTAATTCTGATCATCCCGAACTTCAGTTCTCCCTCGGATAATTTCACATCCAAGCTCAAATCTCAAAATTGCTCTAACAGCTGCAGCTCCTTCACCATCATCGACGAGATGTGCATCTTCCTGCTCAAGGCATCAGCAACTACGTTCGCCTTTCCAGGATGATATTGTAGAGTGAACTCGTAATCTTTGAGAAATTCCATCCACCGGCGCTGCCTCATGTTCAGCTCCTTCTGCTCAAACAAGTACTTCAAGCTCTTATGATCACTGAATATGGTGAAATTGCATCCATATAAGTGATGTCTCCAAATCTTCAGCGCAAATACGATTGCAGCTAGTTCCAAGTCATGAGTCGGATAATTCTTCTCATGCACCTTCAGTTGTCTTGAAGCATAAGCAACCACCTTCCGATGTTGCATCAGCACACATCCCAAACCTTGATGCGAAGCATCACAGTATACCTCATAAGGTTCCTCCGGTTGCGGTAAGACGAGTACAGGTGACGTCGTCAACCGTTCCTTCATCGTCTGAAAGCTAGTCTCGCACGCTTCAGTCCATGCAAAAGGTTGGTCCTTCCTCGTCAGTTGAGTCAAAGGTCCAACTATCTTCGCGAAGTCCTCGATGAAACGACGATAGTATCCCGCCAAACCGACAAAACTTCTGATCTCCGTCACTGTCTTCGGCCGTTCCCACGACAATACGGTCTCTACCTTTGCTGGATCCACAGCTATCCCCTCCTTAGAGATCACATGGCCTAAGAATTTTACCTCTTTGAGCCAAAATTCGCACTTAGAAGGATTGGCATACAACTCCTTCTCCCTCAGCACTTGTAAAACTTGTCGCAAGTGCTCCTCATGGTCTTCAGCATTCTTTGAATAGATCAGAATGTCGTCGATAAACACCACGACGAATCGATCCAGGAATGTATGGAAAGTCATATTCATGTAAGCCATGAATATTGCCGGCGCATTTGTCACCCCAAATGGCATCACTAAGTACTCGTAGTGTCCATAACGGGTTCTGAATGCCGTCTTCTGGATATCCTCGGTCTTGACCCTGATTTGATGATAACCCGACTTCAGGTCGATCTTCGAGAATATTGTAGCTCCTCGTAGTTGATCCATCAAATCATCAATCCTAGGTAACGGATACCTATTCTTGACGGTTACCTTGTTCAATTGTCGGTAGTCGACAGATAATCTCGACTTCCCGTCCTTCTTCTTCACCAATAAGACTGGCGCTCCCCAAGGTGAAACGCTTGGTCGTATGAATCCCTTCGACAAAAGATCTTCGAGTTGGGACTTCAGTTCCACTAGCTCCGCAGGTGCCATACGATATGGTGCAATCGAAATCGGCCCTGTTCCCGGTACGATGTCTATAACAAACTCAATGTCGCGTACAGGCGGCAATCCAGGTACATCGCCAGGAAAAACATCCGTGAATTCTTTCACCACTGGAATACTGCCAACTTCTGGGTTTCCTTTGCTCTCCAAGCTTAGCAAAACAGAATACTCCTGAGATCCCTCGTTCAAAGCGACGCTGATGTGATTGGCAGATAGATACTCGGAAAGATCCGAATCAGGGAATACCACTCTCTTTCGGTTGCAGTCCAAAAGACAATGATAGCGAGACAACCAATCCATTCCTAGGATAACATCTAGGTTCTTAAGAGTTAGGCATACTAGGTTAGCATGGTAGATCCTATTGTTGTATGTTATCGGACAATACATGCATGCTGAATTAGCAAGTAGAGTCTTGGCAGGAGTAGCAACTATCAGATCGAAGTTCAAAGCAGTAATAGGAAGTCTTAATCTGATTGCACAATCTCTAGAGATAAAAGAATGCGTTGCTCCGGAATCAAAAAGTACGGATAGAAGATTACCGTCAATCCCGCAGTCGCCTCTAATCAGTCCATCTACCCCCTCAGCATCTTCACCATCCATGGTGTAGACTCTCGCCTTTGCAGCAGGACGCTTTCCTTGACAAGTGTTGACGGTTGGCTCCGCCTTTGGTAGCCTGCACTGTGCAGCAGTATGCCCCAACTTGTTGCAATTGAAGCATTGAGGCCTCGTGTCGGGACAAGCACGAGCAAAGTGCCCCGGCTTCCCACACTTGAAGCACGTCAGTTCCCTGTTCTGAGTCTGACCTCCAGAACCTCCAGCAGCACCCACCATGGGCTGGTAAGATCCTGATGCAAACCCTCTACCAGCAGGACGCTGATACGGCCTCTTGTTCTGAAACCTTCCCTTGTTCTGATTATTTCTGAGAGCCCGACCTCATCGGCCCTCCAGTTCCAGCCCGGTTCAACCTCCGGTTCTTCATCAGCTCCACTTCAGTGGCTTTCTCCACCACTGATTGGAATCGCATGATTCCCAGTGGCCTCACTTAGTCCTCAATATCCGGCCTCAGTCCATTCACGAAGCGCTTGCACATGTAGCGCTCGTCAACATGATCATTAAAGAATTGGAAATGCTTCGCCAAAGACTCCAGCTTCGAAGCAAATTCCGGTACAGACATACCTCCCTTACGGAGTGTCAAAAACTGCGCCTCCCTCTCATCCCGGGCACTTGTCGGAAAATACTTTTCCAAGAACGCGGTCCGGAACGAGTTCCAGTGGATCTCTTCATGGTTGGCTTCCATGATTCCCCTGGTGCCCTTCCACCAGTATTCAGCATCTCCTAGCAGAAGATAAGTCGCCATGCCCACCTTGGCACCCTCAACAGTTTGCAGAACACCGAAAATCTTCTCGATTTCCTGGATCCAGAGATCCGCTGCGTCTGGATCAGTACCACCAGAGAACTTTGGTGGGTTTTGCCTCCTGAAGTCATTGAGGCCTTTGTTCTGGTCCAGAGTTATCTCTCTTTGACGTTGATGCTGTTCACGTGCTTCTTCAGTAGCACGCCTCTTGGCATTATCATTTGTCTGTGCTGTTACCGCTTGGGCCTGCGCTGTTACCGCTTGGGCCATAGTGGCCATCATCTCAGCTAGCTGGTTAGTATTTACCATATTCTGTTAAACGAAGCAAACAGTCAGTACTTATCATAAGATAGCATCTAGCATCACTATACAATATGAGTAAGCAATAACTTCAATCAATTTTTAAGCGAAAAATCGCTTGCAGACAATCAATTTTCACTCTTTGCAGAGTCACACAACCTAGCACAGAAGACCTATTCCCCAACAACTCCCGAAAGACTCGACCGTGCTCTGATACCACAATGTAACACCCCGATTTCGGTGGCGTCACTTTAGTAACCAAAATAAACTTAATGCGGAAAAATGTGAATATATTTTTTTTTCGATAATAACTAAGACAAGACTGAATTAAATAAAACCCAACAATAACAATAATCAGAACTAATATACAATATATAGACAGCCCCCGCTGTATTAGTAACCTCGTCACGAGTAAACCTCGAGTGACGGAAAGAAAAGTGCGACGCCCGTAGGCAATATATAGAAACCAAATGAAAAGGGTGAAGTGCCCGCAACACCATCCCTCAAAACTGAGAACCAGCTGACCCAATGGCCTGAAAATAAGACCTCCTAAGTCCAACCAACTCTCTGTGATTCCCGTAAGGAAACCACACAAAAAGCTATAGGCGGATCTACCCGGTCCCCTACGTAACCAATGAAGCAAGACTGTCAGAGCTAAAACTCTACTCCTACACTAATCCTAACTCGAGGAGCTCATACCCACACTCAAAACTATGTGCTAGCATGATCGTCGTCTGAATCAGAATCCAGAACGACCAAGTCTACTAACCCTATCCGTCCTCCCCTCGCAACCGCAATGCGCTCCGATGCTGGACTCACGGGCTTAGGGCCCGAACCCTGATCATCAATGATCGCAACAGAGGGTGCACTAGACCCTGCCGAAGGCACTCCCACTGGAATCTCCTCTGAGGGATCCTCCTCCTCTGAAGATGACGGTGGCGGTGGTGCTCCTCCGAATCCTGGTCCGCAGTGAACGCCTAGTGGCAAGTTGAAGCTGATAGAGCATCGCCTCAACAATCCTGACCTTGGAAAATCAAACTATGTTCCACCCTTGGAACACTGTAGGAATTTAGTCCAAAAATCTTCAGAGAAATGTTAGAACTTATCTTTTTCCATATATAACAATCGTTTCGAGGCGAAACTCTAGGATCTACGAACGTCCGATTCCAATCATCGGAAGTTTGCCGAAACCGAATCACTGATAGTTCAAAAACCCTAAAATCAACGGACGATGAAGACTTTTTCTATTCGGTGCATCAAATAAAGATTTCATCCGCGATTGCCCACTCTAATCGACGTTCCAGATCTTTCTTCAGAAGGAAGTTTCTGCATCCGAGGTCAAAATCATAAAGTGCATAAAGTGCATTTTAAGCCGGTACACATTAAAAACAAGCCTCGAAAACCAAAAATCATACTGATATTTCTTTGGAGAATTAGAAGATTCAACGGGAAGAATATCGTGTCTAATATACGTTTGAATCAGTAGGAAAAATCGGAATCGCGAAATTCTCATTTTTCCGCATTTTCCATTTCCTATATATAGTATATGAAAGAAAAAAGAAAAAAACAACAAAAAAATCACAACACACACACACACGGCCGTAGCTTCAAGAGGAGGAAAAGGAAGAAAAGTGATTTTTCCAATTCTTGACCGATCGTCGTTCCGTTCGTTGCTACGCGTAGGCCTCGAGGTACTGATGCTTTTCCTTACCTCTGATCGCTTTTTCCATAGCTTTTCTCTAGGTATTTCTGTGCTCATAGTTTTGAGGTTTTTGCAAAACTATCCTGAATATCTCATTTTTGATTCTAAACATCTTCCCTACATTCTTCTGAGTATGTTTCGCTAATAAGACTCCGCCGATTCTCGAAAAACTACCGTCGAGTTTCAATTCTGGTGAAAATACCCATTTTGGGGCAAAGCTTCGTCCTTTGGGCTGAAAACTATCGCCTTAGCTTAGTGCTAGTAGGATTAGTTGTCATAAACGTCGTTGGTGACGTCCCCATCCAATTTGCTTTTTGAAATTTCAGTTTTGAATTTCTGAGCTAAAATTAATGACCAAAATACCCCTACGACAGTTTTTGATCCGATAATTTTTCCGAGTTTAGAATACCCTTAGTTACGGCTAATGATAGCATAGGAACCAAGTTTGATCGAAGAAAAATCGACCCTCCTATTTGTGAATAGTGGCCGAGAGCTATAGAGGAGGAGGAGGAAAACTTCTTTTTCAAAAACTTGTCCTTTCGCGCTAGATTATCGTACCTCGGAGTATTTACTACTTTGTGTAACCTTAGTGAGTATTGATTACTGAATTTCTGATAGTCTTTGATGGAATTCTGTGGTTTTACTCTAAAGGTTCTTTTGAAGAATTTCCTGAAGATTAAGGAGCTCATTGTGAAGGAACGTTTGAGGAGAACGCTGGAATAACTAGAGGTAAGGGCAACTTACCTTACTAGCTAATGCTTTAGGTGTCGATGCTTTCGACATTGATTTACTGTTTATGCTCTTGTTTTTGTTTTGATTGGGAAAAGTTTTCTGAGGCTTCGGCTGACAATGTAGATGATTCATCTACTGAATGTTTTTGAGAGTGAATTTCATGTTAAGTGCTATGTGGGTAATTTAGGATGTGTAATGCATGCTTTATATGCTAAGTGCTATGTGGTTATTGCATAATATGTTGATTTGACATGTTGGTTGTTTGTGCTGAGTTAATTATGCATTTGCAATGAAATCTGAGTTTCCGAGTAGTGAGAATAGCGGGCAGGTCATGCCGATTTTATTTTGAGAGTTTTGAGAAAGTTTGATAGGACGAATGAGATTCGGGCCTTGTTATGGTGTTTATGGATCGAGACATTCTCTGGAGTCATTTTGGGATTAGGAGATCCCGAGAACTTATAGGATTTGTGATAAGACTAAAAGGATATCATTTAGTAAAGAAAACTCATAAGACATTAAACAACCTCTAAATCTTTAAATAAAGATAATAAGCTCGAAAGGAAGCTTTGGATGCAAATCTTAGTTTTTGGAAAACGAGAAGTGTCGTCGGATCCAAGTGTTGAGGAAGTTGAGAAGTTTTGAGTATGTTGATACTCTTGTGCTGTTGGAGCAGCGGGGTTTGTTGGGCTATCCGAGGGATAAGCCGGGAAATTGATAGTTTCCGAGTATGTTGATACTCTTTGCTCGAGGAGCAGTTTTGACCATCGGATTGAGATGAGTCGGATGATTTGGAGATCATCATGAGTTACAGTATATACCTTCGGGTACAGTATATGCCTTCGGGTACAGTTTATGCCTTCGGGTACAGTATATACCTTCGGGTACAGTATATATATATGCCTTCGGGTACAGTATATACCTTCGGGTACAGTATATCTATATGCCTTCGGGTACAGTATATATATATGCCTTCGGGTACAGTATATACCTTCGGGTACAGTATATCTATATGCCTTCGGGTACAGTATATACCTTCGGGTACAGTATATCTATATGCCTTCGGGTACAGTATATACCTTCGGGTACAGTATATCTATATGCCTTCGGGTACAGTTTATGCCTTCGGGTACAGTTTATGCCTTCGGGTACAGTATATGCCTTCGGGTACAGTATATGCCTTCGGGTACAGTTTATGCCTTCGGGTACAGTTTATACCTTCGGGTAATTCGGACATCGACGGGGGATATGATCGACCGTGAGGTTAGGATCGACCTGTTGATTGTCGGGCATAGCGGAGGGAAAAGTCGACCCGCAGGGTTAGGACTGATCTGGCTATGTCAAGGTTGTAAGTGACACTCGAGGGATTATGGTCGACACAATGCCAGTGTTAGGACCGACTCGATCGTGCCCAGCCTATCTCTTCCGGAATCGTCGGGATTGACGTGGCATTGACGAATCATGCACTCTAATTATATTCGTTGGGATTTAGAGGAGTTGAAGTTGATAAACATCGTTATGTGTTTTAATGAGTAGATGTTGATAAATATTGTTATGTGCTTTGATGATTGAATTGTACTAGAGATTTGATAACATGCTATGTTTAAACCTTAGGGTAGACAATGCAGAACTTTTATGTGTATATACAACATATATATATACCCTTTTATACTCTACTTGTTGTATCGTATTCTCTATACTGTCTTCCGTAAGTTGACCCTTGCACGTGCTACCTGTGTTTGGGGGGCTATGTATGCCCTTTTTGTCAGATGCCGTTGACGGACTGTTTCATGATGCTTCGTCGTACGGGGAAGACCCGGAGCGAAATGACTACTACTGAGCCTTCGACATGGACCCGGACTTCATGCATGACCAGATGAGAGTCGATGATGGAAGTATAGGGGATGGGTGTTTAGAGTCTACTAAGGTTGGGTGTTAGTGTCATAGCTCTGACTTATTCTTACTTTTGAGGGCTTGTGTTGCTGACACTTGACCTATCCTTTTGGGATTGTACATTTTGCCTACGGGCGTTACACTTTTCTACTTTCCGTCACTGGAGGTTACTCGTGACGAGGTTTGCTACTTACAGCGGGGGCTGCATTTATATTATATATTAGTTCTGTTATCTTTCGTTGAGAGTTTATTTCTTTAAGTCTTTGGTTCTGTTATCAAAAAAAAAAATTCACGTTTTCCGCTTTAAGTTTCTTTTTGGTTACTAAAGTGACGCCACCGAAATCGGGGTGTTACAATGCTCTGAAAGACGTGTAGGCTACCTGACATCTGACTTCACCCTTGGGCATCCATTGCTTCCTCATCTGAACAGGCTTTTTATCGTGCATCTGAGGATAACCATATAACTTGTAACAGTAGGGTTTTATATGACCATTCTTACCACAGTAGTGACACTTCCAAGGTACAGTTTTGTCAAGCTTAAGCTGGGGTTTCACATGCTGAGGTACATGTCGAGGCAATGGATCTGACAACTGATAATTTATGGGCTTCTTGAATTCAGTTTGTTTTGCAGCAGACACAAATGTCATAGAACCTTTCTGATTTTCTTTGTTTGTTGTTCTATAGTCAAAGCCAATTCCCTTCAAACTCCCTCCTTGCTTGCTAGTTTCTTTCAGAATTTCATCAAGCATATCAGAACCACTGTTCAACATTCTAACAGATTTATGAGTGGCTACAAGTTTTCTTGTCAGAGTTGTCACTTCCTCTTGAAGTCCTGCATTAATCAACATTAGGTTAGCCTTTTCCATAACATCAGCATTATTAAACTTACTTTGCCATTCCTCCAGATCTTCCTTCAGCTTAGTGCTGAGCTCTTTCAACCTTTCATTCTGAGAAACAAGTTGTTCTATCTCACTTTGCTTTTCTCTTACAAGTTTGCATGCTTCTTCCCACTTGTTGTGTAGCAGCTTGTAAGTTTCAGCCAATTCCTCATCAGAGATGTCCTCATCACTTGTCTCAGACTCATAGATAGTTCCAGAGAAAGCATTGACTTTGTTTGCAGATATCTCCTACTCATCTTCAGTGTCTTCATCTGACCAAGTTACCATCATACCTTTCTTTTGCTTCTTTAGATAAGTGGCACATTCAGACCTGATGTGACCATATCCTTCACATTCATGACATTGCACTCCTTTGTTCTGAACAGGTCTTTCTTCTTCCTTGGTCTTCCTCTGTGAATTTGAAAACTTGGGTTTGTTGTCGAACTTCATGTCCTGGACATTAGGTCTGGTTCTTTTGTCAATCTTCCTCAAAGCCCTGTTAAATTTTTTTGCTAGCATAGCCAGAGCCTCAGAAAGGTTTTCACCCTCACAGTCTTCATCATCACCTTCATCAGTGTTAGACACAAAAGCAATACTCTTATTCTTCTTCTTAGATTTTCCACTCAGTTTCAACTCAAATGTCTGCAAAGAGCCAATAAGTTCATCAACCTTCATGTTCTCAATGTCTTGAGCCTCCTCAATTGCAGTGACTTTCATAGCAAACTTCTGAGGAAGAGATCTCAAGATCTTCCTTACAAGCTTCTCATCTGACATAGGTTCTCCCAAAGCAAATGAAGCATTAGACAAGTCACGGACACGCATGGGGAATTCTGAAATAGTCTCTTCTTCAGTCATCATCAAATTTTCAAATTGAGTAGTAAGCATCTGAAGCCTTGACATCCTCACTCGAGTAGTTCCTTCATGTGCAGTTTTCAGAATTTCCCAAGCATCCTTTGCCACAGTACACGTATTGATCAGCCTAAACATATTCTTGTCAACTCCATTAAAGATAGCATTTAGAGCCTTTGAATTTCCAAGAGCAACTTCATCTTCAACACTGGTCCATTCTTCTTCAGGTTTTTCCACAACAGTAGTAGAGGTTCCTTCAACCTCAGCCTTAGTGGGGTGCTTCCAACCCTTGACAATAGCTTTCCAAGTCTTGTTGTCAATTGATTTGAGAAAGGCTGTCATGCGAACCTTCCAGTAGTCATAGTTAGTACCATCCAGAATGGGTGGCCTATTGACTGATCCTTCCTCCTTGTTATCCATGAGAACTTGAATAAAACTCCCTGGAGCTCACCCAACCAGAACAGGGTGCCAACTCTGATACCAATTGTAATTCAGGTTCCCTCTGATACGATTGTCCTGCACGATGCTGGGACAAGAGGTTTGACAACTACTTAACAGTAAAACAGAACTTAATAACAAAAACAATAACACACAGTAATTGTTAACCCAGTTCAGTGAAAAACTTTCACCTACGTCTGGAGGGTTTGCACCCAAAGAAAGGAAATCCACTATCTCAAGATTCAGGAATTACAGACACTCATGAACAACTCAGTTCATAGTTCACTTCCTAATCTACCCAGTGTATTTCTACTTAGAATCTCAACCTAAGTATGAGAGCCCCTCTCACTTTCTTTCAATCACTGCCACAGTGATTGGTGAACACAATGAACAATCAGAGTTTGAACGCAATAACAACACAGAACCCTTCTTTGCTTTATAGAATCAGTGAGCAAAGAGGATTCACAACTAACACAGGACGAAGCACAATAACAAATCCTAAAACACTCAATCTCTCTCTCTTAGCTTCGGTGGTCTTCATGTTTTAGGTCTTCATCCTTTTATAGACTTCAGCAGCGGTAGCATGGGCTTCAGGGTTAGCATTGGCTGAAGAAACAGATTCCAGCAACATCAATTCAAAAATGCAATCTTGATAGATTTGGTTTCTTATTGCACAAGTAAAGATAGAAATCAATCTTTTAACAAAGATTGTTTCAACAAATAACAACCCAACAATTAAAACCCTTCTGGAATAGCTACTTGCTCCTCAAGTAACTCAAAAACATATCTTCAGTATATCTTCAGAGGGCCCACAACAGAAACACAAGCTGAGGACTGATGCCCTAGCTTCACGAGGACATATGCCACGGCATCTGCTTCGATAATCGGTTGTTTTGACAAAATGCATGGCAACATGTTCCAACAAATACCTTCAACAATTAGGTGATGAGGCTTATTTCCAACTTTTGAACAGAGGAAAGGTTAAGATGGAAACTCCCTCTACCTCAGGAATTCAAAAAGAAAATCACAAAGAAAAACCCTTGTTTAGACCTTACCAATTAACGAAAGGTTCTAAACTAAATCTCCAAAATACCCAAGCCGGAAAAGATGCAGATAACAAGCTTCTTCGCAAGGTAGTTGAACAACTCAAACTTCTCAATACTGTTGCTCAAGATACACCACTAACACCAGAAGCATCTGTAAATAACATTGAGGAAGTAAATTCAACAGGATCTGTTGAAGATTCACCTAAAATCAGTCCTGTCATGCACAATCCAGGAAACAATTGGAGAAAAGGAACCAAACTCTATTACAATAGGGCTACTGCTCCTGACTTATTATTAGAAGAAAATGATTCTTCTAATTTCAAGAGCTTCAGTGCCAACAATATCTATGAATGGAACATAGACGGTGAAAATGAATATGGGATCACCAAAATCCTCCAAAATATGACAATGGTTGCTACAACATACTCCACTTCAAACAACTGTCCAGAAACCTTAATTGTAGAAATCCTCGTAGCAGGATTCTGCGGTCAACTCAAAGGATGGTGGGATAATTATCTCACTGACGATGAAAGACTCCAAATTCTGACAGCCATCAAACATGATGATGAGGATAACCCCATCAGGGGAGAAGGTGGAGAATATACATCTGATGCTGTCAATACTCTCATCTTCACTATAGCCCAACACTTCATAGGAGACCCCTCCTTGATCAAAGATAGGTCTGGCGACTTATTATCCAACTTTAAGTGTAAATCTCTAGGAGACTTTAGATGGTATAAAGACACCTTCCTGACTAGGGTTTACACTAGAGAAGACAGTCAGCAAGCCTTCTGGAAAGAAAAATTCCTTGCAGGTCTTCCCAAATCCTTAGGCGACAAGGTTAGGGAAAAACTCAGGAGTCAACATCCAGGCGAAGAAATCCCTTACCAAACCTTAAGTTATGGTCAGCTTATAGCTATAATCCAAAAAGTTGCTCTAAAAATTTGCCAAGATGACAAAATCCAGCAGCAACTCTCAAAAGAAAAGGCCCAAAATAGAAGGGATTTAGGAACCTTCTGTGAACAATTTGGATTTGGAGTTCGTTGTGAAAATAAAGACAAACCTAAACCTAGGCATGATCTTTCCAAACCTCAGCATAGAAGAAGACCTAGACAAACCTACAACAATAGGAAGCCTAAACCTAATTCTAAAACTACTCAACCTAGTGAAAAGCCTTATGCGAATAATAACAATTCTCGCAATAAAACCATTACCTGTTATAACTGTGGCAAGCCTGGTCATTATAGCAAGTATTGTAGGCTCAAAGGAAAGATTTATGAACTTAAACTTGACCCTGAATTAGAAGACAAACTCAACAATCTCCTTTTTCAATCTTCCGACGAAGAAGAATCACATTCTCCTAATTCGGACAAATCTGAAGACCTTAATCACATCCAGGATGATGATTGGTCCCAATCTTCCTCTTCTATTAATGTCCTACCCAATGAGCAAGATTTGCTCTTTACAGTAATTAATGGCATTCCTGACCCAGAAGAGAAAAGGAAATATCTTGAGAAACTTAAATCTACCTTAGAAAGCAAACCTCCAAAGGGTCCTCTCACCACCAATAAATTTAATCTTAGAGAAACTTTTAAGAGGCTTGAGAAATCCAGTATTAAGCCTGTTACCATCCAAGATCTCCAATCGGAGGTCAACAACTTAAAAATTGAAGTCAAAAGTCTGAAGCAACAACAGGCTAATCAACAACTCATCTTAGATAGTTGGATTGAAGAAAAATCGTATGAAGATGATTCTTTAAACCACAAACCTTCAACATCTAAATTACCTAACGATGATGATAACAATCCTCCTGAAAATGATATTGAAGATTTCCAGCAAATAATTAATACTGTTACAATCCAAAAGTTCTATATTGATGTCAAAATCATCATAGGAGATTTTAGCTTTAAAACTGCAGCTCTTTTTGACACTGGGGCTGATTCTAGCTGCATTTTAGAAGGACTTGTCCCCACTAAATGTTTTGAGAAAACTACTGAAAAGCTCAGTGCTGCTGAAGGTTCTAAGCTTATTATCAGATATAAAATCTCTTCGGCTATCATTCAAAATGAAACCTTGAAATAGAGACATCTTTCTTGCTTGTCAAAAATCTGAGTAGCAGGGTAATTATTGGAACACCCTTCATAAAAAAACTCTTCCCTTATATGACAACTAAAGATGGCATTACTGTCCAACATCTAGGACAACCTATTACTTTCAAATTCTCCAAACCTCCGATTAAATGTCATCAAGAATTTAAATGTCATCTCATATAAAGAAAGACAGATTAATTTTCTCAAAGATGAGATTTAGTTCAAAAATGTTGAAACCCAATTACAATATTCTTCGATCCAAGCTAGGATTGAAAACCTTCTTAAAGAAATCCAATCTTCCATTTGTTCGGACCTACCAAGCGCTTTTTGGGAAAGGAAATGCCATATGGTTGACCTCCCTTATGAAAAGGATTTCAATGATAGAAAAATTCCCACCAAGGCTAGGCCAATCCAAATGAACGAAGAACTTCTTCAGTTTTGTCAAAAGGAAATCAATGACCTATTAAGCAAAAAATTAATCCGCAAAAGTAAGAGTCCATGGTCTTGTTCAACTTTTTATGTTAACAAGCAAGCTGAAATAGAAAGAGGAACTCCCAGACTTGTCATTAATTACAAACCTCTTAATCAAGCCCTCGGTTGGAATAAATACCCTATCCCTAACAAAAATGATCTTCTTGCAAGACTACATGATGCTAAAATCTTTTCTAAGTTTGACATGAAATCCGGATTTTGGCAAATTCAAATTAAAGAAGAAGATAGGTATAAAACCGCTTTTACTGTCCCTTTTGGACAATATGAGTGGAATGTTATGCCATTCGGATTAAAAAACGCCCCTTCCGAATTTCAGAAGATCATGAATGATATTTTTAATCCTTATTCAAAATTTACAATTGTCTACATTGATGATGTTCTGGTCTTCTCCCAATCCATTGATCAACATTTCAAACATATCATCATTTTCATTTTCATTATCAAGAAAAATGGTCTTGCTGTTTCCAGATCAAAGATTAGTCTCTTCCAAACCAGAATCAGATTCCTTGGACACAATATCCACCAAGGAACTATAATTCCTATCAATCGTGCCATTGAATTTACAGACAAATTCCCTGATCAAATTATTAATAAAAGTCAATTACAAAGGTTTTTGGGTTGCCTCAATTACGTTGCTGATTTCTGCCCGCAGATCAGCAACCTCATAAAGCCCCTTCATGATAGACTCAAGAAGGATCCTCCTCCATGGTCGGATATCCATACCAATGTTGTCAAACAAATAAAGGCTCAAGTCAAAAGTCTTCCTTGTCTTTATTTACCCAATCCCCAAGCTTTTAAAATTGTTGAAACTGATGCTTCTGATATTGGCTTTGGAGGTATCTTGAAACAAATAATTTTAGACAAAGAACAAATTATTACTTTTACTTCAAAACACTGGAACCCTGCTCAGCAGAATTATTCTACTGTCAAAAAAGAAGTATTAGCAATTGTTTTAGCCATCTCAAAATTTCAATCGGATTTGATAAATCAAAAGTTTCTTGTCCGTGTAGATTGTAAATCTGCCAAGGATATATTACAAAAAGATGTTAAAAATTTAGCTTCAAAACCAATTTTTGCCAGATGGCAAGCTATTTTAAGTGTTTTCGATTTTGACATTAAATATATCAAAGGCTCAGCAAACTCTCTCCCTGACTATCTCACCCGTGAATATCTACAGGGAAGAGGCTAATATGGCCTCCAGAACCTCTTCCTCCAGAGGAAGGGGAAGCAGCAAATCCAGAGGTAAGAATATTTCTTTACATCAAAATGGGTCTTCCACCCTAAACCAATCTGGGTTATCCACCCAAAGCTTTGTCCAATCCAAACAAACTAAGGAAGACTATGCCTTCCCAATCCAAACCCTTCAGGCCTTCCAAGAACAAGGTCTAACCACATCATTGATTTCCTTTTGACAAAACTGAAGAAGTTCTTCGTTCATTTGGATTGGCCTAGCCTTGGTGGGAATTTTTCTATCATTGAAATCTTTTTCATAAGGGAGGTCAACCATATGGCGTTTCCTTTCCCAAAAAGCGCTTGGTAGATCCGAACAAATGGAATGTTGGATTTCTTTAAGAAGGTTTTCAATCCTAGCTTGGATCGAAGAATATTGTAATTGGGTTTCAACATTTTTGAACTAAATCTCATCTTTGAGAAAATTAATCTGTCTTTCTTTATATGAGATGACATTTAAATTCTTGATAATCCGAGGTTTGGAGAAATTAAAATATATATATATATATATATATATATATATATATATATTGTTGAGGGGTTCTAATACTAAATGAATTTCACCTATTCATCCTTAAAGTCAGATTTGCTCCTTCTTGAAATAGTTCTCTTACTTGGGTATTATGAACCTTTGGTTGAGGTAAGGAGTTCTTGAATACCCATTCCTTAGGAATTTTACTCATAACTTCGTCATGAGTAAGCTTCTTAGGGACCTGTACTGAAGATATTTTTAAATTGGCTTCTAACATTATTGTTTCTTGTTTTGGTGATGATCTTAAAGCTTTAAAATTATAATTAATTTTTGAAACTTTATAGTAAATTCTATATATTATCGGGAAAGGATCACTTTCTTCTGCAAATATGTCATCATTTGCCAATAAATCTAATTGTAAAGCATTCTTAGTCCAACTATTTTGAAGATTCATGGCATAATTTGGATAGCAGTTAAAGAAGACAGGACCATCATGAAGATTTGACTATAAGACTGCGATTAGAGAATCTTGTGGTTTTAATAGCCTCATATCTCTTAACATCACAATTTAAAGGAATAGATACAACTTCTAGTCCTAGTATAGCAACACCTGTATATCAAGATGAAGAATCTAGTTCAAATAATTATTCACCAACCCCATCCCAGATTAACATGTTAAGTAGGGAGAAATCTAGCTTTGAAATAGATAAGGATTTCATTAGACAAGATTTTATGGCCGATTATAATAAAGAAAAGAGGTTATGGTACTTCAAGAATTTTAGTAAACAAGAAGTTGAAACTTTTAGAACCTTATACTGTAAGGTGTAAGATCAAGTTTTGATCTAGTAGTACAACTCTATGTTTTGATGATTACAAGTTAACCTTTTGATATGAACAATTGTGGTACTCTAACGTGTTTTTCTGAGTGTGCTATTTACAGGCTCTGACCTCAACTCAATCTCACACAAATCAGAAGCACTGTGTATAAAGAGCAACCCAAGCAACGCTTTCGCATTCACCATGTTCAGTATGAACAGTGGAAAAGCTTCAGAAGTTCTGAAGTTATACAAACTCTGATGTGGACTCAGTCACTAGAAGCTCTGAAGATCCAGAAAGTCTGATAACCAAGAAACACGGAAGGCTTAGATATTCTGATGGTGTAGAAGACTCTGAAGAACCAGAAGCTGATTAGTGAAATTCTGTTGTCCAGAAGCAAGATACTCTGAAGACCATGTTCTTCCCTCTGAGTTCAGAATCAGAAGAAACAATGGTCAGAGGATCTGGGCTTTCCCTCTGACTCTGATCAACCGGCTTCACAAGTTCCAATATGAAGCATTCCCCTGATCAGAAGTCTCCTAGGTTTAAAGGTCAAGTCGCTATCCAAGTACAAAAGCAACTGTACCTTCCTGACGACCTACCTAACAGTCTCAGACACAGCAGAAGCTGGATTTTCCAGAACTGCCCTCCAACGGTAGCATTTCCCATGCAACGCTCAACCCTAATCCTTGGAGTATATAAAGAGGCTGAAGACTGAAAGAAGCGGCTAGAAGCATTCACATTCGCGCAAGACATATTCAAATTCTTCTAAGCTTTCTTTCATCTGAAATTCATTGAGTTTACTATTAGCTTTTTAGAAGCAAATCTCTTGTAAACAATTCTTTGATAAACAGTTTGTTTAGTTCCTTTAGGAGATCAAGGCTGATCGGATCCTAGAGAAGACTAAGAGAGTGAATCTTAGTGTGAGCTAAGTCAGTGTAATTGTTAGTCACTTGTAGGTTTCAAGTGCAGTTGTAACTCTTACCTGATTAGTGGATTGCCTTCATTCTAAGAAGGAAGAAATCACCTTAACGGGTGGACTGGAGTAGCTTGAGTGATTTATCAAGTGAACCAGGATAAAATCCTTGTGTGCTTTTCTATCTCTTATCTTTAGCACTTAAGCTCTCGAAAGATTTGTCAAAATCTTTAAGGTGGAAGTTTTATACTGAAGACGTTATTCAAACCCCCCCCCCCTTTCTACCGTTTTTCATACCTTCAATTGGTATCAGAGCGCAAGTTCTGATTACCACACCTAACAGTGTTCAGTGATCCGGGCCGGTGTGAAAAACAATGGCTGCCACCACCAGTGAAACTCAAAGAGATGGTTACAATGCAAAGCCTCCTATGTTTGACGGTCAAAGGTTCGAATATTGGAAAGATAGACTGGAAAGTTTCTTTCTGGGTTTCGATGCAGATCTCTGGGATATTATTGTGGATGGCTACGAGCGTCCAGTTGATGCAGATGGCAAGAAGATCCCAAGGTCAGAGATGACTGCAGATCAAAAGAAGCTGTACTCACAACATCACAAAGCAAGAGCAATTCTTCTAAGTGCTATTTCCTATGAAGAGTACCAGAAGATTACAGATCGTGAGTTTGCGAAAGGCATTTTCGAATCTCTGAAGATGTCTCATGAAGGAAACAAGAAAGTCAAAGAATCAAAGGCATTGTCTTTGATCCAAAAGTATGAATTCTTCATCATGGAGCCAAATGAGTCCATTGAAGAAATGTTCTCCAGATTTCAGTTGCTTGTAGCTGGCATACGACCTCTCAACAAGAGCTACACAACAAAAGATCATGTCATAAGGGTCATCAGGTGTCTTCCTGAAAGTTGGATGCCTTTAGTGACTTCAATAGAGCTCACGAGAGACGTTGAGAATATGAGTTTAGAAGAACTCATCAGCATTTTGAAATGCCATGAGCTGAAGCGCTCAGAGATGCAAGATCTGAGGAAAAAGTCCATAGCCTTGAAATCTAAATCTGAAAAGGCTAAGGTTGAGAAGTCAAAAGCTCTTCAAGCTGAAGAAGAGGAATCTGAAGAAGCATCAGAAGATTCTGATGAAGATGAGCTGACTCTGATCTCCAAGAGACTCAATCGCATCTGGAAGCACAGGCAGAGCAAATACAAAGGCTCTGGAAAGGCAAAAGGAAAGTCTGAATCCTCAGGTCAGAAGAAGTCCTCACTTAAGGAAGTCACATGCTTTGAGTGCAAAGAATCAGGGCACTACAATGTAAGATCAAGTTTTGATCTAGTAGTACAACTCTATGTTTTGATGATTACAAGTTAACCTTTTGATATGAACAATTGTGGTACTCTAACGTGTTTTTCTGAGTGTGCTATTTACAGGCTCTGACCTCAACTCAATCTCACACAAATCAGAAGCACTGTGTATAAAGGGTAACCCAAGCAACGCTTTCGCATTCACCATGTTCAGTATGAACAGTGGAAAAGCTTCAGAAGTTCTGAAGCTATACAAACTCTGATGTGGACTCAGTCGCTAGAAGCTCTGAAGATCCAGAAGTTCTGATAACCAAGAAACACTGAAGGTTCAGATGTTCTGATGGTGTAGAAAACTCTGAAGATCCAGAAGCTGAATAGTGGAAACTCTGAAGTCCAGAAGCAAGAAACTCTGAAGGCCATGTTCTTCCCTCTGAGTTCAGAATCAGAAGATACAATGGTCAGAGGATCTGTGCTTTCCCTCTGACTCTGATCAACCGGCTTCACAAGTTCCAATATGAAGTATTCCCCTGATCAGAAGTCTCCTAGGTTAAAAGGTCAAGTCGCTATCCAAGTACAAAAGCAAGTGTACCTTCCTGACGACCTACCTAACGTTCTCAGCCACAGCAGAAGCTGGATTTTCCAGAACTGCCCTCCAACGGTAGCATTTCCCATGCAACGCTCAACCCTAATCCTTGGAGTATATATAGAGGCTGAAGATTGAAAGAAGCGGCCAGAAAAAGAAATACACACGCGCAAGACATATTTAAAATATTCTAAGCTTTCTTTCATCTGAAATTCATTGAGTTTACAATTAGCTTTTTAGAAGCAAATCTCTTGTAAACAATTCTTTGATAAACAGTTTGTTTAGTTCCTTTAGGAGATCAAGGTTGATCGGATCCTAGAGAAGACTAAGAGAGTGAATCTTAGTGTGAGCTAAGTCAGTGTAATTGTTAGTCACTTGTAGGTTTCAAGTGCAGTTGTAACTCTTACCTGATTAGTGGATTGCCTTCATTCTAAGAAGGAAGAAATCACCTTAACGGGTGGACTGGAGTAGCTTGAGTGATTTATCAAGTGAACCAGGATAAAATCCTTGTGTGCTTTTCTATCTCTTATCTTTAGCACTTAAGTTCTCGAAAGATTTGTCAAAATCTTTAAGGTGGAAGTTTTGTTCTGAAAACGTTATTCAAACCCCCCCCCTTTCTACCGTTTTTCATACCTTCAATTGGTATCAGAGCGCAAGTTCTGATTACCACACCTAACAGTGTTCAGTGATCCGGGCCGGTGTGAAAAACAATGGCTGCCACCACCAGTGAAACTCAAAGAGATGGTTACAACGCAAAGCCTCCTATGTTCGATGGTCAAAGGTTCGAATATTGGAAAGATAGACTGGAAAGTTTCTTTCTGGGTTTCGATGCAGATCTCTGGGATATTATTGTGGATGGCTATGAGCGTCCAGTTGATGCAGATGGCAAGAAGATCCCAAGGTCAGAGATGACTGCAGATCAAAAGAAGCTGTACTCACAACATCACAAAGCAAGAGCAATTCTTCTAAGTGCTATTTCCTATGAGGAGTACCAGAAGATTACAGATCGTGAGTTTGCTAAAGGCATTTTTGAATCTCTGAAGATGTCTCATGAAGGAAACAAGAAAGTCAAAGAATCAAAGGCATTGTCTTTGATCCAAAAGTATGAATCCTTCATCATGGAGCCAAATGAGTCCATTGAAGAAATGTTCTCCAGATTTCAATTGCTTGTAGCTGGCATACGACCTCTCAACAAGAGCTACACAACAAAAGATCATGTCATAAGGGTCATCAGGTGTCTTCCTGAAAGTTGGATGCCTTTGGTGACTTCAATAAAGCTCACGAGAGACGTTGAGAATATGAGTTTAGAAGAACTCATCAGCATTTTGAAATGCCATGAGCTGAAACGCTCAGAGATGCAAGATCTGAGGAAAAAGTCCATAGCCTTGAAATCCAAATCTGAAAAGGCTAAGGTTGAGAAGTCAAAGGCTCTTCAAGCTGAAGAAGAAGAATCTGAAGAAGCATCAGAAGATTCTGATGAAGATGAGCTGACTCTGATCTCCAAGAGACTCAACCGCATCTGGAAGCACAGGCAGAGCAAGTTCAAAGGCTCTGGAAAGGCAAAAGGAAAGTATGAGTCCTCAGGCCAGAAGAAGTCTTCAATCAAGGAAGTCACATGTTTTGAGTGCAAAGAATCTGGGCACTACAAAAGTGATTGTCCAAAGTTGAAGAAAGACAAGAAGCCAAAGAAGCACTTCAAGACGAAGAAGAGTCTGATGGTGACATTTGATGAATCAGAGTCAGAGGATGTTGACTCTGATGGTGAAGTCCAAGGACTCATGGCAATTGTCAAAGACAAGGAAGCAGAGTCAAAGGAAGCTGTTGACTCTGACTCAGAATCAGAAGGAGATCCTAACTCAGACGATGAAAATGAGGTATTTGCTTCTTTCTCTACCTCTGAACTGAAACATGCTTTGTCTGATATCATGGATAAGTATAACTCTTTATTGTCTAAGCATAAAAAGTTGAAAAAGAACTTATCTGCTGTCTCCAAGACTCCTTCTGAACATGAGAAAATTATTTCTGATTTGAAAAATGAAAATCATGCTTTGGTAAATTCTAACTCTGTGCTTAAGAACCAGATTGCTAAGTTAGAAGAAATTGTTGCCTGTGATGCCTCTGATTGTAGAAATGAATCTAAGTATGAAAAGTCTTTTCAAAGATTCCTAGCTAAAAGCGTGGATAGAAGCTTAATGGCTTCAATGATCTATGGCGTAAGCAGAAATGGAATGCATGGCATTGGCTATTCTAAACCAATTAGAAATGAGCCTTCTGTGTCTAAAGCTAAATCCTTGTATGAATGCTTTGTTCCCTCTGGTACCAGATTGCCTGATCCTGTACCCGCTAAAATTGCTAAAAACCCTCTTAAAAAGGGATCTTTCTCTATGACTAAATATCATGCAAATATTTCTTTAAAATATTATGTTGAGACACCCAAGGTGATCAGAACCTCTGGGGTAACTAACAAAAGAGGACCCAGAAAGTGGGTACCTAAGGACAAGATTATCTATGTTGCAGATATCCTTGATAGCTCCACTGAAACACCAATCATGGTATCTGGACAGTGGATGCTCGCGTCACATGACGGGAGAAAAGCGTATGTTCCGAGAGCTGAAACTTAAGCCTGGAGGCGAAGTTGGCTTCGGAGGAAATGAAAAGGGTAAAATTGTTGGTACTGGTACTATTTGTGTAGATAGTAGTCCATGCATTGATAATGTTTTATTGGTAGACGACTTAACACATAACTTATTGTCTATAAGTCAATTAGCTGACAAGGGTTATGATGTTATATTCAATCAAAAGTCCTGCCGGGCTGTAAGTCAGATCGATGGCTCTGTTCTGTTTAACAGCAAGAGGAAGAACAACATTTATAAGATCAGATTATCTGAGTTGGAGGCTCAGAATGTGAAGTGCCTTCTGTCTGTTGATGAAGAGCAGTGGGTATGGCATAGACGGTTAGGGCATGCCAGTATGAGAAAGATTTCTCAGCTGAGCAAGCTAAATCTTGTCAGGGGCCTACCCAATCTGAAGTTCGCTTCAGACGCTCTTTGTGAAGCATGTCAGAAAGGCAAATTCACAAAAGTCCCTTTCAAGGCAAAGAATGTTGTCTCAACCTCAAGGCCGTTAGAACTTCTGCATATCGACCTTTTTGGACCAGTGAAAACTGAGTCTATAGGTGGCAAGAGATATGGGATGGTTATCGTTGATGACTATAGCCGCTGGACATGGGTAAAGTTTCTAACCCGCAAGGATGAGTCTCATGCTGTGTTCTCTACCTTCATTGCTCAAGTGCAAAACGAGAAGGCTTGTAGGATTGTGCGTGTCAGAAGTGACCATGGTGGAGAGTTTGAGAATGACAAGTTTGAGAGTCTGTTTGATTCCTATGGAATTGCACATGATTTCTCTTGTCCCAGAACTCCTCAACAAAATGGTGTTGTTGAGAGGAAGAACAGAACTCTTCAGGAGATGGCTAGAACCATGCTCCAAGAAACTGGCATGGCTAAGCACTTTTGGGCAGAGGCAGTAAATACAGCATGTTACATTCAGAACAGAATCTCTGTGAGACCAATTCTGAATAAGACTCCTTATGAATTGTGGAAGAACATAAAACCCAACATTTCTTATTTTCATCCTTTTGGTTGTGTTTGTTATGTTCTCAATACTAAGGATAGATTGCATAAATTTGTTGCTAAGTCTTCTAAGTGTCTATTACTTGGTTATTCTGATAGATCTAAAGGTTTTAGATTTTATAATACTGATGCCAAGACTATTGAAGAATCTATTCATGTTAGATTTGATGATAAGCTTGACTCTGACCAGTCAAAGCTAGTTGAAAAGTTTGCAGATTTAAGCATTAATGTTTCTGACAAAGGCAAAGCTCCAGAGGAAGTTGAGCCGGAGGAAGATGAACCAGAGGAAGAAGCTGGTCCCTCTAACTCACAAACTCTGAAGAAGAGCAGAATCACTGCAGCTCACCCTAAGGAATTGATTCTGGGCAACAAAGATGAACCAGTCAGAACCAGATCTGCCTTCAGACCCTCTGAAGAGACCTTGCTGAGTCTGAAAGGACTGGTGTCCTTAATTGAACCCAAGTCCATAGATGAAGCTCTTCAGGACAAGGATTGGATTCTGGCCATGGAAGAAGAATTGAATCAATTTTCCAAGAACGATGTTTGGAGCTTAGTGAAGAAGCCTGAGAATGTTCATGTTATTGGAACGAAATGGGTATTCAGAAACAAGCTAAATGAGAAAGGAGATGTAGTCAGAAACAAGGCAAGGCTAGTTGCTCAAGGCTACAGCCAGCAGGAAGGAATAGACTACACTGAAACATTTGCTCCGGTAGCAAGACTGGAGGCAATTAGACTATTGATCTCCTTCTCAGTAAATCACAACATAGTTCTACATCAGATGGACGTAAAGAGTGCCTTCCTAAATGGTTATATCTCAGAGGAAGTCTATGTTCATCAACCCCTAGGTTTTGAAGATGAAAAGAAACCAGACCATGTGTTCAAATTGAAGAAATCACTCTACGGTCTGAAGCAAGCTCCCAGAGCATGGTATGAGAGACTTAGCTCATTCCTTCTGGAGAATGAGTTTGTAAGGGGTAAAGTAGATACAACTCTTTTTTGCAAGACTTATAAAGATGATATCTTAATTGTGCAAATTTATGTTGATGATATCATATTTGGTTCTGCTAATCAATCTCTATGCAAAGAATTTTCTGAGATGATGCAGGCTGAATTTGAGATGAGTATGATGGGAGAATTAAAGTACTTTCTGGGAATACAAGTTGATCAAACACCAGAAGGAACATATATCCATCAGAGCAAGTACACTAAAGAACTTCTGAAGAAGTTCAATATGCTGGAATCTACAGTGGCCAAGACTCCAATGCATCCTACATGCATTTTGGAGAAAGAAGATAAAAGTGGTAAAGTATGTCAGAAGCTCTATCGTGGAATGATAGGTTCACTTCTATACTTAACTGCATCTAGGCCAGACATATTATTTAGTGTTCACTTATGTGCTCGTTTCCAATCAGATCCAAGGGAAACCCACTTAACTGCTGTTAAGAGGATCCTAAGGTATCTGAAAGGCACCACTAACCTTGGCTTGATGTATAAGAAAACATCAGAGTATAAGCTTTCAGGTTATTGTGATGCTGATTATGCTGGAGATAGAACAGAGAGAAAAAGTGCTTCTGGAAATTGTCAATTTCTGGGAAGCAATCTAGTCTCATGGGCAAGCAAGAGGCAATCAACCATTGCACTATCAACTGCAGAGGCAGAATATATCTCAGCAGCAATATGCAGCACTCAGATGCTCTGGATGAAACATCAGCTGGAGGATTATCAGATCCTTGAGAGCAATATCCCAATCTATTGTGATAACACTGCTGCAATCTCATTGAGTAAGAATCCTATCTTGCATTCAAGGGCAAAGCACATTGAGGTAAAGTATCACTTTATTAGAGATTATGTACAGAAGGGCGTACTTCTTCTGAAGTTTGTTGATACTGACCATCAATGGGCAGATATCTTTACAAAGCCCTTAGCAAAGGATAGATTTAATTTTATTCTGAAAAATCTAAACATGGACTTTTGTCCAGAGTGAAGATGGATCAGAACCTCTGACTATGATACTTCTTGATCAGAAGATGTCTAGTCCAGAAGGTAACTCAATCAGAGTGTGTGTACCCACTGGTACTGACTCTGAAGCTGAGACAGCAACACGTGTGTCAGTATTTCTGATGCATAATTCCTTGTGCCCGTGTGACAGTCTATTATGATTGCGTGTAGATGTGCTTCTCTCCTGTGTGTGATTTGTGTATTTACTGTTACTATCTATCTTTAATTTTCAACCGTTGATCTTAAATTGCTTTTTGAATCAACAACGGTTATTTGTCAAAACCCACTATACACACACATTCTCTTTCACTTCCGGTTTTTTACTCTCTTTCTCTCTGCTTTTTTCAAAACCGCTTATCCTCGTTTTCTCTCTCGATCTCTCTTCATCTTTCAACCTTCATCTTCTACCTCAAACCTTCAACCGCTTCAAAAATGGTGAGTCAAACCAGAAGAGCTACTGCAGATGCAACCCAGTTCCCTCACATGGTAGTTGGTCTAGCAACGGGTCAAAGGGGCCCTGAGAATCCGACACCAGATCAAGGTCAAGCTCAAGAGCAGATTATTCCAATTGCAGAACGGGGCTGTGCCGTTCACTGTGTATATGTTCCTGAGGAACTTCAAGTCCTGGCAGAATGGAGATTCGACCTCGACAACCTGGCTACAAATGGGTATGATCTCTGTCCTGAAGTCCAAGTTCAAGGTTGGGGAAATTACTTCAACAGACTTCGAGGACCGGTGTATGATAAACTGATCAAGGAATTCTGGAAGCACGCCGACTGCAATGATACTCAGGTGGTATCTCACATTCTTGGAAGAAAGATCATCATCACAGAGAAGTCTTTCGTGAATTTGCTGGGTGCAGACACTGCTTTTGGGTATCGTTTCCAATTCACGGAATCGAAGCTGAAACCCAAGACGAAGGATGAGATCAACAAGGCCCTGTACACCAATTACAAACCGGGCAAGACGAATTACAAGGTGATGGACCTTCATCCCAAGCTCAGGATCTGGCACAAAATTTTGCTCCACTGCATAAACCAGAGACCAAAGGGCAGTTCCCCAGACTACATCAACTTCAACCAGAAGGTGATGTTGTTCTTCATCCAAGACCAGAAGAAGATCTGCCTTCCCTACTTCCTGTTCTCCTACTTGAAGGAATGTATCCGGAAGTCTCGTACCACTGCCTCCATCAAGTCAGCGATCAAGTATATTCCCTTCGGGAGACTTTTGTCTGATCTCTTCATTGAGAGTGGCCTCATTCAAGATCTGATAAATGCTGGATGCACAGAGGATCTGACCACCATTGTCAGTGATGTCTTCACTGCAAATTCTCTAAAGAAGATGGGCCTAATCAAGAAGAATATTGCTCCTTCCCATGAAGACACATCTTCTGAGATCAGAAGTCGAAGGATGCCTCTGACTGACTACCCTCTGTGGACACAGGCAGACAATCCTGACGCCATTAGGTGCTATGTTGAAGACCTAAGGGCTCAAGGATTCGAAATTGATCTCGATGACTTCTTCAGCAGACTGCCGCCAGCTCCAGAGTTTCCTTCTCCTCCCAAGAAGAAAGTTCAGAGGAAGATGATCCTAGAAGAATCTTCTGAGGAATCAGATGTCCCTCTGATCAAAAAGAAGAAGGCTGGTCAATCCAAGAGAAAGCAAGATGAAACCAGCAAGCCTGATGATGGTGATGATGGTGATAATGAGGATGGTCCTCCTAAGAAGAAGAAGAAGCAAGTCAGAATCGTGGTGAAGCCTACTCGGGTGGAACCAGCTGCTGAAGTGATCAGAAGGACTGAACCTCCTGCCAGAGTGACAAGATCATCAGCACTTTCAAGTAAGTCTGCAATTGCTTCTGATGATGATTTGAATTTATTTGATGCACTCCCCATATCTGCCATGCTCAAACACTCTTCAAATCCCCTCACTCTTATTCCTGAATCCCAACCAGCTGCACAAACCACCTCTCCACCACATTCCCCAAGGTCTTCATTCTTTCAACCTTCCCCTACTGAAGCACCTCTCTGGAATTTGCTCCAGAACCAACCCTCTAGGTCAGAAGAACCAACCTCTCCCATTACCATCTCGTACAACCCATTAACTTCTGAACCCATCATTCATGAACAACCAGAGCCTACCCAAACAGAACCTGGACCCAGAACCTCTGATCACTCTGTCCCAAGAGCATCAGAACGACTAGCTCTCAGACCCACGGATACAGACTCTTCCACAGCCTTTACACCTGTATCCTTCCCAACCAATGTTGCTGACTCTTCTCCTTCCAATAACTCTGAATCCATTAGAAAATTCATGGAGGTCAGAAAAGAAAAGGTGTCTACCTTAGAAGAATATTATCTCACTTGTCCAAGCCCTAGGAGATATCCTGGCCCTAGACCTGAACGTCTAGTTGACCCAGATGAACCTATCTTGGTCAATCCTTTACATGAGGCAGACCCTTTGGCTCAACAAGCTCACCCTGCCCCTGACCAACAAGAGCCTATTCAACCAGAACCTGAACCAGAACAATCTGTGTCTAACCAATCCTCGGTTAGATCACCTCATCCTCTGGTTGAAACTTCAGAACCTCACCTTGGAACCTCTAAACCCAATGCTCAAATGTTTAACATTGGCTCTCCACAAGGTGCCTCTGAAGCTCACAGCAGCAATCACCCAGCCTCTCCTGAAACCAACCTCTCCATAATTCCTTACACTCACCTCCGACCCACATCTCTCTCTGAGTGCATCAATATTTTCTATCATGAAGCCTCTTTGATGCTACGCAATGTGCACGGTCAGACTGACCTAAGTGAGAATGCTGAACATGTGGCTGATGAGTGGAACAATCTGGGCACTTGGCTAGTGGCTCAAGTTCCAATTATGATGCAGCTCCTGCATGCAGAAGGAAGTCAGAGGATTGAGGCTGCAAAGCAAAGGTTTGCTCGAAGGGTGGCTCTTCATGAACAAGAACAGAGACATAAGCTTCTTGAAGCTATTGAAGAAGCTAAGAGAAAGAAAGCTCAAGCAGAAGAAGCTGCACGTCAAGCAGCAGCTCAAGCTGAACAAGCCAGATTAGAGGCAGAACGACTTGAGGCTGAGGCTGAAGCCCTTAGATGCCAAGCACTTGCACCAGTAGTGTTTACTTCTGTTGCTTCTGCTTCCATTCCAGCTCCTAAATCTGCTCAGAATGTTCCTTCCGGTTCTACTCAGTCAAGCTCGTCCAGACTCGACATCATGGAACAGCGTATTGACACTCATGAATCCATGCTAATTGAAATGAAGCACATGATGATGGAACTTCTGCGTCGAACTGATAAACCCTAGTTTTAGGATCTCTTCGCTTTTATTTTTCTTTAACGTTGTTTTATTTTGTTAACTTCTGTTTCTTTTTATTTAATTATTCTACTTTGTTCGTTTGTGATTATCTATGCATATCTATATATATTATTTTTGTGTCTTTTTATTCATAATCTCTTTATGTTTACATCATACATTCTTTCCCTAAAGTCTAGAATGGAGGATCCCTCCTCATTCTTCTGCACTTCTGGCGCTGCTCTGACCTATCCTTCTCCAGACGCTCCAGTGCATACTGGATGTTGTTGAGCCTGTCTTTTAGCTCATCCCTCTCCAGAATCTCTTCTGCAGTCTTGAGCTTCTCTTCCAAGATCTCATTTTCTTCCAGCAGCTTGAGTTCAAGCCGGCTGAGTTCTTGCACCTCCTCCACGAAGGCAAGAAATTCCCTCAGGTCTCTCTTCAACTCTGGACGCAGGTTCTCCTCCAGCAGTGTCCGTGTTAGCTCCGAGATGGTCGTTGTACCCTCTGGATGCCTGATGTTCAGGAACATGTCTTCCTCGAAGGCCTTCTTCCTCAGCTCTTCTAGTGCTACGATGTATGATGCCATTTTTTCCTTACTGAAAATTGTTCGAGTTGTGAAGCTTACCTCTCTCTCCCACTCTTTATATAGGCTTCACTTTCTCTCTGAAAGTTAATGCTCCTACAGTTTCTCGAGATTAAATTCTTGGTAACTGACCCTTCTCTTTACTCCCTTGACCGGTGGTAAACGTTCTTCTCTTGCATTAACTCTTCTATTCATTTCGCCTAACTCTGATTCTTGCATCGTTTTCATTTTCTTTAAACTTAGACCTTCTCTAAGGGGGAGTACCTTGTACTTCAAGCTAAGTTTTTCACACCCCAAGCTTTTTGCTTATGACAAAAAGGGGGAGTAAACCCAGTTTTTGATGTGTAAGATGTGTTAGTGTGATTTATTTTTTCTTTTGGAGAATTTAAGAGTTCCACCTTCATGACCATAGATGTGTCACTGGGCAAATACAAGGAATACATTTCACTTCTTCTGAAGTGATTCCAAGTTGACTCTGATACCCAAGACTCTGATACCTTGTCCGTGACTCTGATTACTTATGCGCTCTGATTACTCGATTTTCATCTATGTCATAAGTTTTTCACTCTGAACTCTTATATCATTTAGCTCAGAATCTAGACTTTACTAACGTTTTCATCAAGTATTAGATTCAGGGGGAGCTAAGCTCAGAATCAAGCAGTGACTTGAATTCAGAATGAGCAAGATAAACTATTCACATCAGGATAAGTCTTATTCTATATCTCTAAACTCTGAGTGAATTCAGTTTAATGTTTAAGAATTGTTCATCAAAAATCTTAGTTTTGTCATCATCAAAAAGGGGGAGATTGTAAGATCAAGTTTTGATCTAGTAGTACAACTCTATGTTTTGATGATTACAAGTTAACCTTTTGATATGAACAATTGTGGTACTCTAACGTGTTTTTCTGAGTGTGCTATTTACAGGCTCTGACCTCAACTCAATCTCACACAAATCAGAAGCACTGTGTATAAAGAGCAACCCAAGCAACGCTTTCGCATTCACCATGTTCAGTATGAACAGTGGAAAAGCTTCAGAAGTTCTGAAGTTATACAAACTCTGATGTGGACTCAGTCACTAGAAGCTCTGAAGATCCAGAAAGTCTGATAACCAAGAAACACTGAAGGCTCAGATATTCTGATGGTGTAGAAGACTCTGAAGAACCAGAAGCTGATTAGTGAAATTCTGTTGTCCAGAAGCAAGATTTTCTGAAGACCATGTTCTTCCCTCTGAGTTCAGAATCAGAAGAAACAATGGTCAGAGGATCTGGGCTTTCCCTCTGACTCTGATCAACCGGCTTCACAAGTTCCAATATGAAGCATTCCCCTGATCAGAAGTCTCCTAGGTTTAAAGGTCAAGTCGCTATCCAAGTACAAAAGCAACTGTACCTTCCTGACGACCTACCTAACAGTCTCAGACACAGCAGAAGCTGGATTTTCCAGAACTGCCCTCCAACGGTAACATTTCCCATGCAACGCTCAACCCTAATCCTTGGAGTATATAAAGAGGCTGAAGACTGAAAGAAGCGGCTAGAAGCATTCACATTCGCGCAAGACATATTCAAATTCTTCTAAGCTTTCTTTCATCTGAAATTCATTGAGTTTACTATTAGCTTTTTAGAAGCAAATCTCTTGTAAACAATTCTTTGATAAACAGTTTGTTTAGTTCCTTTAGGAGATCAAGGCTGATCGGATCCTAGAGAAGACTAAGAGAGTGAATCTTAGTGTGAGCTAAGTCAGTGTAATTGTTAGTCACTTGTAGGTTTCAAGTGCAGTTGTAACTCTTACTTGATTAGTGGATTGCCTTCATTCTAAGAAGGAAGAAATCACCTTAACGGGTGGACTGGAGTAGCTTGAGTGATTTATCAAGTGAACCAGGATAAAATCCTTGTGTACTTTTCTATCTCTTATCTTTAGCACTTAAGCTCTCGAAAGATTTGTCAAAATCTTTAAGGTGGAAGTTTTATACTGAAAACGTTATTCAAACCCCCCCCCCTTTCTACCGTTTTTCATACCTTCATAAGGAAATGGAAGTTTCTGAAATAAACATCTATTTTTTTGACTGGTTTGATAATTATTGTACCAAAAATACTATTAACTATCCTTTTAAAAAAGAGATAAACCCAGTTACAAAAATAGATACCATTTGGAAAACTCCTGATAATAATACTATTACCTCCGAATACCCTCTGCAGGCTGGAGTAAAATTAGCAATAAAAGATGGTCAAGAAATTGAGGCGTCTCCTTATAAAGCAGAGGCTAATAAAATTCATCAGCAATTAAATTTTACCAATACCATGTTAACAGTTATGTCAAAACAACTAGGAAGAATAGAGGTTCAAAAACCCTCTGTTATACAAAAAGAATCTCCTTCATCATTTACCTTAGAAAACCCTTTGCAAACTCCCATGTTTAAAATTCCTCAATACACTAAGGAAGAATTTAATTCTTTTAATCTCTCGGGAAGCGTAGAAAAATTAAAAGAAAAATTAAATAAACTTTCCTTAAATCATTTAGAAAAAAATTTAAATGTTAATAAAATTAGAAAATTTGGAATTAAACCAGAAAGTAATACAAGAGCTTATTATTCTAGACCCACCTATCCTAACATGAGATTTGAAGAAAGAAAAGAATTCACTCAAAATACTTTTAGTTGAACTAGCCTCGACGAATGGAATATAGATGGCTTTAGTGAACAAAATATATTGGATATTACTCATCAGATGATTATGGCCGCTACGGCCTATAGGGTCCATAACAATATAGATAGAAATGCAGCCTTAATGATTACTCATGGTTTTACTGGTCAATTACGTGGTTGGTGGGATAATATCATGACTATTGAAGATAAACTGGCTATATTAAATAAGAAAAAAGAAAATGGAGAAGAGGATGTTGTAGCAACATTAGTATACACCATTATACTTCATTTTATAGGAGACCCTAGTATATTTAGAGAAATAGCTTCAAGTCAGCTCTCTAATCTTTACTGTCCTACCATGTCTGATTACAGATGGTATAAGGATACCTTCTTTTCAAAAGTAACCTTGAGAGAAGATGGCAACAACGCCTTCTGGAAAGAACGTTTTATTGTCGGATTACCTAGGCTAATGCAATCAAAAGTATTAAGTAATTTATCCCTTTTTAATCAAGGAAATCCAGTAAATTTTAATTCTCTATCATTTGGACAACTTCATAATACTGTAGTTTATACAGGAATACAAGTATGTACTGATTTTAAACTTCAAAATAAAATGCAAAAAGATATGCAGATTTCAAGAAAAGAAGTAGGTAGTTTTTGTGAACAATATGGAATAGAACCCTTATAGGCTCCTAGTTCAAAAGCCAGGCGAACTAATAAGTCCCAAACAAAGCAATCTCAGGCCTATAAGGGAAGAAAGCCATTCAAGAAGAGATCATATGAACAAAACTCTTCGACTCAAAAGCCTACAATCAAGAAATCCGTTGACCGAAAGAAAAAGAAAAATGTCTGCTGGAAGTGTGGAAAGCCAGGTCATTATGCAAACAAATGTAAAACTCAACAAAAAATAAATGAGTTAGAACTAGATCAAAAAATCAAGGATAGTCTTATTAGCGTTCTTATTAATACTGAGGATCCCCAGTATTCATCGGAATATGAATATGAAGGAGATGAAGACCTATGTAAATTTGGTCGAATACTCATCAGATTCTCATTTTTCTTCAGAAGAAGGAGAGAAAAAAGAATGCATCAAAGATAGTTCAGGATTTTGTGACTGTGCAGGATGCTTAGAAGAGATGGGAAGGAGCATCAATATGTTAACACAAGACCAAACCATGAGTCTGATTTCCATAATAGACAAGATGGAAGACTCTCCTTTAAGAGATGAGTTTTTACAACAATTAAATCTTCTAGTCAAAAAAGAAGAAACATTAAAAAAAGATATTAGTCCTCCAATAAATAGCATGAAAGAAATCTTTAATAGATTTTGGCCCAAACCCACAGTATCCTTGTCAGATCTTCAAGAAGAAGTAAAAATATTAAAAGAAGAAATCAATCAGCTTAAACAAAATGATCTCAACTTAGAATTCCGATTAATGGAACGAGCAGGAAAAGAAATTATTAAAACGCAAGAAACCCTAGCTAGTACTTCAGGAACGAAACAACCTCATTATGATATCCCTTATAATAAAGATGACGAAGAACCAGATGAGAATTATATTAATCTCCTTAGTTTAGTTATAATTCATAAATGGCATTCCGAGATAACCTTAGTCATTAATGACTTTCAAATTAATATAGTAGCTCTAATAGACAGTGGCGCTGATATTAACTGTGTTCAAGAAGGATTAATTCCTACCCAGTTTTATGAAAAAACTAAAGAAGGAGTTAATAGTGCAAATGGATCAAAAATGAATATTCAATATAAGCTATCGAATGCCAAGATTTGTAAAAGCCAAATCTGTTTTAGAACTTCTTTTGTATTGGTCAAAAATATGACAGAACAGGTCATTTTAGGAACACCATTCATTTGTCTTTTATATCCTATCAATAAAATAGATGAAAATGGAATAGTTACACAAGTTTTAGGAAAAACTGTTACTTTTCCTTTTACAAGACCTCCACAGGCAAAAGAATTACACCTATTAAAAGAAATCTCCACCACTAGAATAAATATGATTTCTAGAAAAAAGAAACATATTAATTCCTTACAAAAGGAAATTCAATATTACAAGATAGAAGAACAACTTAAGAGATCTAATATTCAAAAAATTATTAGGGATTTTCAGGACCGAATAGAAAAGGATTTATGTGATTTAAATCCGATGGCCTTTCATCATAGAAAGATACATACAATAGAATTGCTTTATGTAGACGGGTTTAATGAAAAAGATATACCCACAAAAGCCCGACCTATTCAAATGAACGAGCAATATTTAAAATACTGTAGAGAAGAGATAAGAGAATATCTCAATAAAGGGCTAATTCGTCCCTCCAAATCACCTTGGAGTTTTACAGGATTTTATGTCATGAACGCCTCCGAGTTAGAAATGGGAGCTCCTAGATTAGTCATCAATTATAAACCTCTAAATAAAGTGTTAAAATGGATAAGATATCCATTACCCAATAAAACCGATCTTATTAAAAGACTACATAAAGCAACAATATTCTCAAAATTTGATATGAAATCAGGATATTACCAAATTTCGGTGAGGCAAGAAGACAGATATAAGACTGCTTTTGTCGTCCCTTTTGGTCATTATGAATGGAATGTCATGCCACAGAACATCATGACTGATATATTTTACCCATATATGGATTTCACTATTGTATATTTAGATGATGTACTAGTATTTTCAAGAGGTATAAACCAGCATATTAAACATTTAGAAAAATTTATAGAAATTATTAAAGAAAATGGATTAGTAGTTTCAGCAAAAAAGATGAAAATCTTTGAAACTAAGACAAGATTTTTAGGTTACGAAATTCATCAGGGTGGAATACTTAAACAAGTCAAACCTCAGTTTTTAAAAGAGCAAATTGTTAGATATCATTCAGGTATTTGGCACTCAGCTCAACAAAAATATTCTACGGTCAAAAAGGAAATTCTTTCAATAGTTTTATGTGTTCAAAAATTTCAAGATGATGTTTTTAACAAGAAATTTTTGATAAAAACTGATTGCAAAGCAGCACCTTCAGTCTTACAAAAGGATGTTCAAAATTTAGTTTCAAAACATATTTTTGCTAGATGACAATCATTACTTTCTTGTTTCGATTTTGATATAACTCTTATTAAAGGAGATAATAACTCCCTTCCAGATTTCCTGACAAGAGAATTTTTACAGGGAAAACATGAGTGAAAAACCAAAGTCAAGAGATCAATACGGACCCCCACAGGGTTCCTCATCTATATCATCACCAAATGCAAAGGCGATTGCAGTAACACCTCTCAAAATTGCTGGGTCATCCACACTAGCTACCCCTTCAATATCTTCTCAGAGACTCACTGCCTCCCAAATTGTCAAAACACCTCCTCAAAATCAAAAAGCCTCGTTAGTCCCACTGACTAACAAATACACCGTATTAACTCAACCCTCTTCAAAATCTCCTGCCAAACCCGAACAAACCGAATATCTAGAAAATTCAGAAGGTTTGCCATCTCTTATTATAGAAAAAAAATATCTCACTTTACATCCAAGAGAAATAGCTACCCAGTTATTTCCTCCCAATTTTCATTATGTCCCAGGACATCCTAAGAAGACCCGACTCTTTTACGAGTTCATCCTCGTCGATTCTTACTCAATAGAAGTTACTCATACTTCAGACAAACAAGGAGAAATAGCTTTTTCAAAAATCAAAATTCTCAAAGTTCTTTCGGCCCAATAGTGGAATGCCCCTCTTCATTTCTTCAAACAAATTTCCAGACAGTTTGATCCCCCCAGTTATAATTACTTTGACTACATAGATGCTTGGTATCACACCTTGTATCTTAAACCATTTCAACATTCTTGGTTTATTTGGTTTCAAAAAGGAATTTCTTTGAAATTTCCACAATGGTTTAAATTCTGCTTCTATCAAATAGGACTAGATGAATCCATTTTTCCTGAAGAAGTTAAACCTTTATTTAAATATTTTGTTCAAAGGACTAATTTTATCATGGAAGATCAGCTCCTTATGTTTACAGCGTCTCAAGCAATTTCAGGGATCATGACTTGGGACTGGAGATCTGTTCAAATCTTTGATGACACTGAACTATATCAGCTTTATCGTATCATCAGGATAAAGTGGTGGGCTAAGTTCAATATTTCTTTAATTCAGCAAACCAAGATTGAGGCATGGGTAAAAACTTATCATCTCACTCAACAGAGCAAAAAACAATTATCAGCTTCACCTATTCCCCACCTCACTCAAGAGGCCTCGTTCCTACAAGAAAAATAAAAAATCATGGCAGAACTAGCATCTGCCAGCTCGCGAGCAGAATTTCAAAAAAGATTGGAAATGGTGTCCGGAAGTCAAAAGTCAGATTCATCAGCTGAAGATACTTCATCGGTCAATATTCAGAATTACTTTCAAGATAATGGAGATGACTGTTTTGGAATTAAATTATCATCCATTTACCTAATAGGCAACTGGTTATGATTACAAAATGACAAAAAGTCATCATCAAGATTCTTCATTATGGCAGACAACGAATATGCTTTTATCACTATCAAAGCCTCTACTTTTGTAACTTTAGTCACTTTTATGTAAACCATAGTTACTTTCCAAAAGTAATCATGGTTAGAATGACTTGTATATAACCCTAGTTACTTTTATGTAAACCAGAGTTACTTTTCAAAAGTAATCATGGTTAGAATGGCTTGTATAAGTAGGTACCTAAGAGTTCAAGAGAGGCATCAGGTTTTTTCCTTGGCCCTCTTTTCCTCTATCATCTTCTTCTATATTCCGGTGTGCTTGTAACTTTCATCTTTCAATAAGAAAAGCGTGTTTTCTGTAAGTACTCTGATATAATTTTCAATTTCATTTATTCCAAAATGAACTGTAGTTTCCGAACCTCTGGTTCCAAAATGAAATTGAAAATTATATCAGAGTACTTACAGAAAACACGCTTTTCTTATTGAAAGATGAAAGTTACAAGCACACCGGAATATAGAAGAAGATGATAGAGGAAAAGAGGGCCAGGGAAAAAACCCGATGCCTCTCTTGAATTCTTAGGTACCTACTTATACAAGCCATTCTAACCATGATTACTTTTGAAAAGTAACTCTGGTTTACATAAAAGTAACTAGGGTTATATACAAGCCATTCTAACCATGATTACTTTTGGAAAGTAACTATGGTTTACATAAAAGTGACTAAAGTTACAAAAGTAGAGGCTTTGATAGTGATAAAAGCAGATTCGTTGTCTGCCATAATGAAGAATCTTGATGATGACTTTTTGTCATTTTGTAATCATAACCAGTTGCCTATTAGGTAAATGGATGATAATTTAATTCCAAAACAGTCATCTCCATTATCTTGAAAGTAATTCTGAATATTGACTGATGAAGTATCTTAAGCTGATGAATCTGACTTTTGACTTCCGGACACCATTTCCAATCTTTTTTGAAATTCTGCTCGCGAGCTGGCAGATGCTAGTTCTGCCATGATTTTTGATTTTTCTTGTAGGAACGAGGCCTCTTGAGTGAGGTGGGGAATAGGTGAAGCTGATAATTGTTTTTTGCTCTGTTGAGTGAGATGATAAGTTTTTACCCATGCCTCAATCTTGGTTTGCTGAATTAAAGAAATATTGAACTTAGCCCACCACTTTATCCTGATGATATGATAAAGCTGATATAGTTCAGTGTCATCAAAGATTTGAACAGATCTCCAGTCCCAAGTCATGATCCATGAAATTGCTTGAGACGCTGTAAACATAAGGAGCTGATCTTCCATGATAAAATTAGTCCTTTGAACAAAATATTTAAATAAAGGTTTAACTTCTTCAGGAAAAACGGATTCATCTTGTCCTATTTGATAGAACCAGAATTTAAACCATTGTGGAAATTTCAAAGAAATTTCTTTTTGAAACCAAATAAACCAAGAATGTTGAAATGGTTTAAGATACAAGGTGTAATACAAAGCATCTATGTAATCAAAGTAATTATAACTGGGGGGATCAAACTGTCTGGAAAATTGTTTGAAGAAATGAAGAGGGGCATTCCAATCTTGGGCCGAAAGAACTTTGAGAATTTTGATTTTTGAAAAAGCTATTTCTCCTTGTTTGTCTGGAGTATGAGTAACTTCTATTGAGTCATAATCGATGAGGATGAACTCGTAAAAGAGTCGGGTCTTCTTAGGATGTCCTGGGACATAATGAAAATTGGGAGGAAATAACTGGGTAGCTATTTCTCTTGGATGTAAAGTGAGATATTCTTTTTCTATAATAAGACATGGCAAACCTTCTGGCTTTTCTAGATATTCGGTTTGTTCGGGTTTGGCAGGAGATTTTGAAGAGGGTTGAGTTAATACGGTGTATTTGTTAGTCAGGCTTTTTGATTTTAAGGAGGTGATTTGACAATTTGGGAGGCAGTGAGTCTCTGAGAAGATATGGAAGGGGTAGCTGGTGTGGATGACCCAGCAATTTTGAGAGGTGTTACTGCAATCGCCTTTGCATTTGGTGATGATATAGATGAGGAACCCAATTGGGGTCCGTATTGATCTCTTGACTTTGGTTTTTCACTCATGTTTTCCCTGTAAAAATTCTCTTGTCAGGAAATCTGGAAGGGAGTTATTATCTCCTTTAATATGAGTTATATCAAAATCGAAACAAGAAAGTAATGATTGCCATCTAGCAGAAATATCTTTTGAAACTAAATTTTGAACATCCTTTTGTAAGACTGAAGGTGCTGCTTTGCAATCAGTTTTTATCAAAAATTTCTTGTTAAAAACATCATCTTGAAATTTTTGAACACATAAAACTATTGAAAGAATTTCCTTTTTTACCGTAGAATATTTTTGTTGAGCTGGGTGCCAAATACCTGAATGATATCTAACAATTTGCTCTTTTGAAAACTGAGGTTTGACTTGTTTAAGTATTCCACCATATCCTAGCTCTGAGGCATCTGTTTCTATGATTAATGAGGCCTCCGAATCAGGTATCCCTAAACAAGGTAAGCTTTGTACCAATTTCTTAACTTCCCTAACACTGTGGCTCATTTCTTCGGTCCAAGGTGGAGAATTTTTCCTAAGTCTTTTGAACAAGGGGGCACAAATTATCCTTATATTAGGAATAAAATCTGCTACATAATTAATACATCCTAAAAATCTCTGTAATTGAGTTTTTTCTTTTAGTTCATCTGGAAATTTTTTTGCAAATTCTAACGATCTTTGTATCGGTGTAATTTGTCCCTGATCATATATATATATATATATATATATATATATATATATATATATATATATATATATATATATATTTATGTTTAATTTTAATATGCTTCCAGCTCTGGTATCAGAGCCCGGTCCCGTGAGGGATTAGGGTCTCTGGTTGATAAAAAAAAAAAGAGTTTTTCTTAATCAAAGCCAGTTTTCTAAGGGATTAGTCTAAGGAGAGTGTGAGTTACCCCTGCAGTCTAGTGGTCCCGGCAGTAAAGCCTTGGATAGGTAGTGAGCCCGTTGGTTTAGCTAGATTGGGAAGAAGCACGAACCTTGGTACAAACCCCATTAAAATATGGCAAGATTAATTAAAACCTTAAGTGAGATAAGCTTGGGAAAACCTAATAATAAAATGATAATCCCACCTTCAGCCTCTAGTACAGAGGAGATCAATAGATTGTCTCAACAAGAACTAGAAATAGCCTCTATAGAAAGAGCCCTTCAAAACTGGTCAATACCCATAGTCAAGAAAAAAGAAATTTACAAACAACATACTTTGTTCAATAGGTCTGACGACTCTATTTTTACAATAGAATGTTGTCAGCATAGTTCTGATCACAAGAGTACCATAAAATTGTTAAATGAAGATATTTTAGATCAACATGTAAAAAATGGATATAATTTTATTCACATAGGTTAAGTGCAAGTAGCTGCAAAACCTAATTTCCGACTAGGAATTAATTCTCCAATAATTGTCATGTTGAGAGACATGAGATTGTTAAAACCAAAAGATTCTTTAATTGCCGTTTTAGAATCAAACCTTCATGATGGTCCTGTTTTCTTTAATTGTTTTTTTTTTTTTTTTTTGAAAATGAAAGAAATATTATTACTAAGAAAGATCAAACCCAATGTCAAGACACAACAGCCGGCAAAGTACAGAGCCCAATAATTTGAGCAAACAAAACCCACCACCAACCCGCAAAGTGGCATCAACGATATCCCAAACAAGGGCCTCATTAAAACCTTACTGGGTAAACCCAGTGGGAAAAACCCCAGTAAAGAAAAAGAGTACCACAAGCTTGGGATAGCCACCCTGCTACAAGAAAAACCACAAACTATGCTCAAAAGAATGACAGGACCAAAACTGCCTGAAAGCCTTCTAAATTCGTGTAAAATAGAGCCAATAACAGCAAGACAGGAACAGCAACAGCAATACAGCAGCAGCAACATCAGCAAAACAGCAGCAGCAAATCAGCACCAGCAAACAGCAACAGCAAACAGCAACAGCAAATCAGCACCAGCAAACAGCAACAGCAAACAGCAACAGCAAATCAGCATCAGCAAAACAGCAACAGGAAACCAGCACCAGCAAAACAGCAACAGCAAACAGCAACCAGCATCAACAAAACAGCAACAGCAAACAGTAAAGACAGCAACCGCAAAGCCAAGAACGTCGAGAGCACAACGGCATCAGCAAACCAGCAACAGCAAAACAGCAACAAAAACAACCACCAGCACCCACTTATTGCAAACAACAACGTTCAAATATGGTCCCTGCAAAAAAGACAAATCCAGTACAGAGCAGCCCATAGACAAGTCTATTGGCCTGAGATCCACCAAACCGGTTCCACACAGAAACAGCCTTGTTTTGCCAACGCATCCGCCTCCGCGTTCCCCTCCCTCATAATATGATTCACCCCCTTATGTAAGACCCAAGATTTTAAGCTTAGGATCAGTGGAAGAGATTTCCATTTACGATTAGGGTTGATGTATTGTGAAGGGAAACCTGAACTAGAGTTTACCAAATGAAATAAATTTATGAAGGAGAAAGTTCAGGAAAAGTCAAAGGATTACATCATGATCGATAAAAGTTATAGTACGATCGTTATACGCTTAAACCTAGGTCAGAAACCCTAGTATATAGCTAATTTTCACTTTTAGGCACGACGGAAGTTAATTCCAAAAATATTCAGAGAAATGTTAGAACTTCTCTTTTTCCATATATCACAATCGTTTCGAGGAGAAACTCTAGGATCTACGAACGTTCAATTCCAATCATCGGAAGTTTGCCGAAACCGAATCCCTGGTATTTCAAAACCCTAGAATTTCTCGACAATGAAGACTTTTTCTATTCAGAGCTTCAAATGAATATTCCACACGCGTACACCCATTTCTCTTGATGATTTCAATCTTTCTTCAGAAGGAAGTTTTCCATTCCGACATTCGATGCAAAAAGCAACTTATCGGGTAAAATAGTTTTATACCGACTATGCTTTAGTTGCCAAAAATACAAAGAGACCTCATTTTAGTTTTGGAATTCTTTCGCCAAAACATATCTATTAATTCACGGAGTATGACGCCGGAAAAATCAGATTCGCGAAACTTTCATTTTCCCTCGAATTTCCAACCTTTATATATAGCAAAGAAAGGAAGAAAAACTCAAATTTTCCTCCATTTTCTTCATCAAGGCCGCGAGTTCTACAAGGGAGGGAGAAGAGAAGATTTTCTTCATCGTTTGCTTGATCGTCGATCAATCAGTTGCTACTTCAAGGCTTCGAGGTATAGTCGCTAATCCTTACCTCTGATCGCTTTTTCCATAGCTTTTCTGTAGAGTTTTCTGAGCGGATAGTTTATGGGTTTTTGCAAAACTATCCTGAATCTTTCATTTCTGATTCTAAACCTCTTCCTTATGCGCCCAAGATCACTTCTGCCGGATTAGATTTTCCGTTATGCCGCCGGAATCAATTTTAGCCTTAAATACCCATTTTTGGAGTTTTTGAGGTAAAGCTTCAATCTTTAGGCTATAAACTATCGCCTTAGCTTAGTGTTAGTAGGATTAGTTGTCATAAACGTCGTTAGTAACGTCCCTGCAAAATTTGGTTTTTGGAATTTCAGTTTTGAAATTTCTAAGTTAAAAATCATGACCAAAATACCCCTGCGACAGTTTTTGATCCGATAATTTTTCCGAGTTCAGAATACCCTTAGTTACGGCTAATGAAAGCATAGGAACCAAGTTTGATCGAAGAAAAATCGAGCCCCACAATTGTGAAAAGTGGCCGAGCCCTATAGAGGAGAGGGGGAAAATTCCTTTTCCGAAAACTTGTCCTTCCGCGCTAGATTATCGTACCTCGGAGTATGAACTACTTCGTGTAACCTTAGTGAGCATTGATAGCTTAGTTTCCGATAGATTTTGATAGAATTCTGTGGTTTTACTTTAAAGGTTCTTTTGAAGAATTTCCTGAAGATCAAGGAGCTCATTGTGAAGGAACGTTTGAGGAGAACGCTGGAATAACTAGAGGTAAGGGCAACTTACCTTACTAGCTAATGCTTTAGGTGTCGACGAATTCGACTTGATTTATTGTTTATGCACTTGTTTGTGATTGACTGGGAAAAGTTTTCTGAGGCTTCGGCTGACAATGTAGATGATTCATCTACTGAATGTTTTTGAGATTGTCTTACATGCTATGTGCTATGTGGGTAATCTAGGATGTGTGGTGCATGCTTTATATGCTAAGTGCTAAGTGTTTATGATGCGATTTATTGATATATGACATGTTGTTGATTGTGATGATTTAAATATGCTCTGTACTGGAATCTGAGATTCTGAATGGTGAGAATAGCGGGCAGGTCATGCCGATTTTATTTTGAGATTTTGAGAAAGTTTGATAGGACGAACGAGGTTCGGGCCTTAATTTTGTTTAGTGGATCGAGACATCCTCTGGAAGCGACTTGGGATTGGGAGATCCTGAAAGTGTATAAGACTTGCGATAAGACAAAATGGAATCTATTTTATAAAGAAAATTCATAAGACCTTAAATAACCTCAAAATCTTTAAGTAATGATAACAACCTCGAAGGAAGGCATTGGAAGTCAAATCATAGTTTTGGAAAAACGAGGAGTGTCGTCGGATCCAAGTGTTGAGGAAGTTGAGAAGTAGTGAGTAGGTTGATGCTCTTATGCTGTTGTAGCAGCTGTGTTGTTGGGCTATCCGGGGGATAAGTCCGGGAAATTGATAGTTTCCGAGTATGTTGATACTCTTGCTCGTTGAGCAGTTTTGACCATCGGATGGAGATGAGTCGGATGATTTGGAGATCCTCATGAGATAATGTTTATGCCTTCGGGTACAGTTTATGCCTTCGGGTACAGTTTATGCCTTCGGGTACAGTTTATACCTTCGGGTAATTCGGACATCGACGGGGGATATGATCGACCGTGAGGTTAGGATCGACCTGTTGATTGTCGGGCATAGCGGAGGGAAAAGTCGACCCGCAGGGTTAGGACTGATCCGGCTATGTCAAGGTTGTAAGTGACACTCGGGGGTTATGGTCGACACAATGCCAGTGTTAGGACCGACTCAAACGTGCCCAGCCTATTCTTTCTGGAACCGTCGAGAGTGACGTTGCATTGACATATCATGCACTCTAATTGTATCGTTATGTGTTTTGATGAGTTGATGTTGATAAACATCGTTATGTGTTTTGATGAGTAGATGTTGATAAACATCGTTATGTGTTTTGATGAGTAGATGTTGATAGATATCGTTATGTGCTTTGATGATTGAATTGTACTAGAGATTTGATAACATGCTATGTTTAAACCTTAGGGTAGACAATGCAGAACTTATATGTATATAGACAACATATATATATATACCCCTTATATTTTATCTGGTGTCTTGTATTCTCTATCCTATATTCCGTAAGTTGACCCTTGCACGTGCTACCTGTGTATGGGGGGCTATGTATGCCCTTTTTGTCAGATGTCGTTGGTGGATTCTTCCGTGATTCCTCGTCGTTCGGGGAAGACCTGGAGCGAAATGACTACTATTGAGCCTTCGACGTGGACCCGGACTTCATGCATGACCAGATGGGAGTCGATGATGGAAGTATGGGGGATGGGTGATTAGAGTCTATTAAGGTTGGGTGTTAGTGTCCTAGCTCTGACTTATTCTTATTTTTGAGGGCTTGTGTTGCTGACACTTGACCTAACATTTTGGGATTGTACATTTTGCCTACGGGCGTTACACTTTTCTACTTTCCGTCATTGGAGGTTACTCGTGACGAGGTCGCTATTTACAACGGGGGATGCTATATATATTGTATATTAGTTATGTTGCCTTTCGCATTTGGGTTTTATTTAATTCAGTCTTGTCTTAGTTATTATCGAAAAAAAAATATTCACGTTTTTCCGCATTAAGTTTACTTTTGGTTACTAAAGTGACGCCACCGAAATCGGGGTGTTACACCTTACAATCCACAAGCGGCATCAAGTAGTCAATCATATTGAACTCATTGGTTAACTTCCACGGCCTCCTATTTTCTCCAATTATCCAACCAACTGCTAGAGTCGAATCACTCTCAATCTGAATATTGGATACCAAAAATTGCTGGCAAAATAAAAGAGCATATAAAATAGCCAAGACCTCTGCTTCATCCGCTCTCTGAACCTGCACTTTCCTTGAGAATTTTCCCAACACATACCCCACGCTATTCCTCAAGACACCACCAATACCTCCACAGCCGGATTGAAAGGATCCATCAACATTAAATTTTAATTGCAAACCATGAGGAGGGGCCGTGTATCCCGCTTTCCATGAATCCCAATTTTTGTAAAGCCAGTAGCAAATTGTTCTACTCCATAAGGGCATTCCTTCCACCAAGCCTTCACCCATGTATATAGCATAAATAAATGGGATTCCCAAACCTCTTCTGGCACAAAAGATTGATTATTAAAATCACATTATTACGAGACAACCATACCACCCAACACAACGCATACGGAATCAATTCCCACAAAATACTTGAGGTGGACCTGCGCAATGACCCCCATTCAGCCAAGCACCCCGGCATAGATTCCGGCACCACCCACATAACACCTTCCCTGAATAGCACTGCTACCCATAAATGCCAAACCTTAGGACAATGGAGAAAATGATGTGCCACTGTCTCTGGTGTGGAACAACAGAGAACACATGCCACACCTTCCAAAGCAACACCACGTCGATGCAAATTCACCTTTGTCGCAATTCTATTCTTCTGAACCTGCCATAAAAACAAAGCAATTTTGGAAGGTAAAATAGGTCTTAAAAAATTTGGTACTGACCATCCCTCCTCAGTAAACCACCGTGCCTCCACAACTGAACAAAGGGACTTAACAGAAAACATCCCCATATTGTCATGCTTCCAAACCATGCAGTCATCATCTGCTCTGACCCCCTGTTTTGGCACCAACTGCTGTAGAATAAGCATTAAGTCATCATACTGATGTCGTTCCCAACCCAACAAATCCCTCACAAAAGCTAGATTCCATACCCACCGAATCCCATCCACCACACCACATTCCATGATCGTAGCCTTCTTGTGTGTAGCTAGTGCAAATAGACGAGGAAAGATGAGCCTAAGAGGACCCGATCCTGCCCAATGATCTATCCAAAATAACACCCCAGCCCCCCTCCCAACTTGGCAGGCAATCCCATCCCTAAACACACTCCCAACCAGCTCACTCTCACGCCATACTGCGCACACATCAGCCAGTGGTCTAGACATATTTTTTGGAGACAAGATATCCAAGTTAAAAGATATTAGGTCCCTTGGCAACCCATATTTTCCACACAGCACCTCCCTCCACAAGGCATTTTTTTTCCTCCCATAACGCCATACCCATTTCAACAACATTGCTTTATTTTTCCACTCAAGGAAACCCACCCCTAAGCCGCCATACCGAGACCCCTTACATAAATCCTCCCACGCCACCCACATAATTTTTTTCTCCCCCTGTGATCCCCCACACATGAAGCGACGCATGATCTTCTCCATTCTCAAGATTATCCCCTTAGGAGCTCGATAAAGAGCCATATAATACAGAGGGATAGCATTTAAAACAGATTTGACAAGGACTAGCCTACCACTCAAAGCCAAAAATCTTGAATTCCACACTCCCAATTTAGCCACCATTCTATCCAACACAGGATACCAGAAAGATAACCTCCTAGGATTACCTCCTAGAGGCGAACCAAGATACATAAAAGGAAGAGACCCAACCTTGAAATTCCACCACGCGGCTGCTTCTTGAACCATATAAGATGGCGCATTCACCCCAAAAACTTCAGATTTATTGAAGTTAATTTTTAATCCTGAAACGAATAGAAAAAGTTCTACCACCAAAGCCAAGTCTTGAAACTGGAGAGGGTCACAATATGAAAAAAGCAAAGAATCATCAGCAAACTGTAAGTGATTAAGTCTAAGTCCTGGAGCTACTTCCACCCCACATGGTTCATCCCTGATTAACAACTGATTCAGCATGCAAGACATTCCATTTGCAACAATGTTGAAAAGAAGGGGGGATAGTGGATCGCCCTGTCTTAAACCCAAACCCTTCTCAATTGTAAAGAAATCTGAAGGTGAGCCATTAACCAAAACTGCCAGAGAAGCTGAAGAGATACAACACTTCATCCACTTGATCCATCTTTCTCCAAACTCCATCTCTTGCAGAAGCTCCAATAAAAAACCCCACTCAACACTATCGTAGGCTTTTGCAAAATCAATTTTAAATAATAAGCCTCCTTGTGTCCTCATGCTCATGGAATGCACAATCTCATTTGCAATCAAAGAACAATCCGCGATCTGACGACCTGATGTAAAAGCAAACTGATTCTGACTCAATAGCCCCGGGAGGATTAAGCTGAATCGGACTGATAGGACTTTTGATAGTAATTTATACACACTGCCAATCAAGCTGATGGGTCTGTAATCAGAGATCTCTTCCTGCTGTCCTCCTTTGGGAATGAGAGCAATGAAAGTAGAGTTCAAGCCTTTCACCAGATGTCCCGTTCTATGAAAATCCTGAAAAGAAATGAGCACATCATCCTTCACTAAATTCCAGAATTTTTTGAAAAAATCCATGCTAAATCCATCCGGTCCAGGAGCTCTGTTCCCATCAAAATTCTTCACTACTTCCCATATTTCGTCGAGTGAAATTTCAGCCTCTAATAAATGATTCTGAGCTTCTGTCAGCTTCTTTAAATACGCATTATGAAAATAAGGCCGTGTCACATCTGTCACTCGGAAGAAATTCTGAAAATGTTCCCGCAATGCATCTTTAATCTCCATAGGATCTGTTAGTTCTCTACCCTGATATCTTATTTGGGTAATGTTTTTCTTCACAGTGCGCATCTTGCAAACTCGGTGAAAGTACTTTGTATTCCTATCCCCTTCCTTTAACCAGCGCACTCTTGATTTCTGTCTCCAGGTTCTTTCCTCATCGCGATAAGCCTTCCATAGAGCTTCCAAAGTGTCTCTCCTCTCCTGGGCCAAACTCTGCGCCCCCCCCCCCTGATCAACCATGGCCTCCATCACCTCCTGTAATTTTTTCTCCAGTAACACTATTTTTTCAGCACCCCACACCCCACACCCCCCGCCCTTTCCTCCATTCTTTTATTTTCCCCCTCAACCCCTTTAATTTTTGTTGTAAAACATATCCCGACCAACCCTGATAAACAGAAGACCTCCACCAATTTTCCACCACCTCAATGAAGCCCTCCTCATCTGCCCAATGGTTAAAATAGTGGAAAGGTTTTGGGCCAGCATCAGGCACGCCAAACAGCAAACCAACTGCCCTGTGATCTGAAATATTCCATGAAAAAACAGTTTGAGAAATATTAGAAAAAAATAGAAGCACCTCATCGGACACCAACCATCTATCCAATCGACTCCATAAGCCATCATTCCGTCCCGAGAACCAAGTAAATTCTCCATTTTGAAGAGGTAAGTCTATTAAGTTGGTATCCTGCACAAAGCGCTGAAATACCTCATCACCGGCAGTCAACACACCCCCTGAGGACCGTTCTGAACCCATTAACACGGCATTGAAATCACCAGCTAAAAACACCAAACCAGTATGATTGACAACATGAGAATATAAAGCCTCAAAAAAATTCCACTGACAGAACCTGAATGCTATTTTCCCTCCATAAGCACATAAGACCACCCGCCGTCCCAACTGACTCGACCTCCGCATGACGCATCTGCAATCCACTCGCCCATTCTTCAACTGTACGTTGTCATTGCTGATTTAGTTTAGTTTCCTGTAGTAATAGAAGTTCCGGTTTCAGATGCTGAATTGCCTTTTTAACCACCTCCCTCTTCGTAGTTCCACCTAGCCCACGAACATTCCAAGTGAGCCAAGGTCCCGACATATCAATTAAGGTGTGGATGATTTTCACGGAGTTGAGATTCCAAACCCCGTAGCATCAAGGCGTCTGAACCCCGTGGTTTAAGGCCTAACTGTTGTCCAAGCAACCAAGCTCTCTGGCTGCGTGTTGTCACACCATCTTCTCCTGTCAATGGCTGGAAGAAACCTTCTGGTATAGGTAAGGGTTTATTCTTACTCCCTTTCGGACGTCCCTTCTTGGAGGAGTTTGAATTTGGAGAATTAAAGGGCGTCGGCGTAACCGGTTCTGATTGCACAAGAGGCAGAGGAAATTGTGGTGTCTCAAACTCAGCAGATTCACGTTCTGGGGGGATGATGGGGATTGGAGTCGAAATTCTCACAATTTGATGGGGAGAGGTGTGCAAAAAAAATTCACGTTGATCATTATGTTGTTCACGTGTTACGTTCTGTTGTTCCCGCGAGCCAGAAATTCTTGAACTCGGAATAGAAGTCTGGAGACTCAATAAGCTGTTATTTCTGAGAGGCCAAGTTGCCAAACACGTCCCATGCAATTGTTGCTGGAGAATATTGTGTGGGTCCCAATAAGTTGAGAATAAAGGCCAAACATATCTCTGATTCAAATCTTTGGGATTTAAATGAAAACCTGAAACAGCAAATTTGTTATTATCATCAATATTCAGATTTTGAAAATTATTATAACAGATTTCTTTTGCATTTATCCTGATTCCTTCTGAATATGATTTATTCCACCAGCCCTCAAGCTCCTGTAACGTGTAACCAGAATTAAGCAAAACCTGTAACTGATCCTTCATCTCCTCCTTGAATCTATTGGCTGCCATAATTCTATCAGAATTCGAATTCAGGTTCCCTGCTACTGTAACGGCCTTCTCCGGCAACCTCTCCTTGCCGGAAACCGCCTCTAGGACACCTCCCTGTACGTCCAAGGCTGCATCATCAGCAGACCTTTGTGCAACCTCCTCTGCCATGACGTTCAGCCCCTCCAATTTATCATCCCTGTAAACTTCATCTTCTTCATTGGATTCGACGGCACTAGAAGATTCATGATCCTTCTCAAAATAATGAAACGGGGCATGTGTTTCATCAACAATTCCATCATCATTATTTACCGAGTCACCAAAAGATTAATCATCTTCCTCTGAGTTATATATCTTCACCGGTGTAGACGGTATACGTTCAACCTTACCATGATCATAAACAGAGTCATCTTTCTCGACGAGAATTATGCAGGAGGTACCTTCCACATCAACTGCCATTGTGAAGCAGCGAAGTAGAGGATGATGCATCTTTACCAAGATTCGAGCAAAATCAGCCCGATGTCGCAATTTAGTTGATGTATCCATGTTAACAAAACTCCCCAATCTATTCCCAACCGCAGTAAAGAAGCTCTCTGTCTATAGCCCCATCGGGACTTGCCACAGACGGATCCAAACCAAGTGTTCTAACCCATAGGTAAGCAGAGTACATGGTCTCAGTTCCGTTTATTTTTGTTCCAGAAAAAACCTACATTCCTCTAGAGTTGACTCCATCTCTTCCTTATCCACAAACTCTAACAAGACCTCATTTGCACCAAGAGGAATGAAACGAAAATTGTACATACCAATATGGGCTAATTCATCTTGAATCACATGTACTGGCTTCGATTCGAGTGTGTGTGCCCGAGCACAACGTTGGTACCATAAACTATCCAAATCAGAGGTTGATAAACGAAGCTGACACGCCCCTGTGCTACCTGCATTATCCAGTGGCTGAGATGAAGCAATTGTCTCAACCGGAACATCTAATTTGACCTGATTGCTTTGCTGTATTTTAGGCCGCCACACTTTGCCTTGCTCCTTTGATTTTTGGCGTCCCTGAGCTGTTCTGTTCTCCTTGAAGGAAGATTGTTTAATTGTTGCTGTTTTCACAACGAGATAATTACCCTCCAAACGAGAACCGCTGAACAACCGAATCGCAGCCATTGCCTCTTCCTCATGTTGATAGCGAACGAAACCATACCGAAATCGCCTCTGAAATTTTTTCCGAAACTGGATGAAAACATCTCTCACCCTTCCAGCCTTCCCAAAAAAGTTCCTCAATTTCATCAAGGTGATTCGGTCATTCAAGCCATCTACATAAACTGAGTGCAGTTCCCCTGTTTCTTAACTTCTTTGCGATCCCGTGCCGAAGACTGATGATTCCGAGAGCTCACTGGCTTCTGCTGTGGAAATTGCTGAGATCTCCCAGACCCTTCCCGCAGGAAAGACTGAGAAGGAAAACGCTCCTGCTGCTGGCGATGGCGGAATCTGCCGTTTCCTGTCCGCTCCTGCTGCCTAAATTTGACATTCCCAGTCCGCGCCGCATGCTGATTGTGGTTTCCCGACCACTGGTGACGATGCTGCCCTAGATTCCATTGAGAAGCCCCATAACCAGATCGGGGATAGAAATTCTGATCGTGTCTCTCCGTCACCTGCCGCCACCGTGGCTGATGCCACCGGCGCTCCCACCCAGCGTTCATTCTTTTCACTAGTGTAGTAGTCTTACCTACATGTTTCATTCAAGAACAATTTTGAAGAAGCCATTGGTGTTCACTGAATTTGGGAAGTCAAATAAATATCCAGGGTACAGCATCAATGCAAGAGATTCATTCATGAGTGTTGTGTATTCGAACATCAATAATTTGGCACAAAATGGAGGAACATTTGCTGGCGGTTGTGTGTGGCAACTATTGGATGAAGGAATGGATGGATATGATGATGGATATGCGATAGTTTTGTCCAAACTATGCCATGAATCTACAAAACAGTTGGACTAAAAATGCTTTGCAACTAGATTTGTTGGTAAATGATGACATATTTGAAGAAGAAAGTGATCCTTTTTCAATAATATATAGAGTTTATTATAAAGTTTCAAAAATTAATTATAATTTTAAAGCCTTAAGATCATCACCAAAACAAGAAACTATTATGTTAGAAGCAAATCTAAAGAGATCTTCAGTACAAGTTCCGAAGAAGCTTACTCATGATGAAATTATGAGTAAGGTTCCTGAAGAATGGGTATTCAAGAACTCTTTACCTCAACAAAAAGTTCATAATACACAAGTACGAGAACTAATTCAAGAAGGGACAAATCTAACTCTAAGGATGAATAGATCAAATTCATTTGCGGTTAGAACTCCTGAACAATTATATAAAGTAGACATCCCCAAAACTTCTGTATCTTCAACAGAATTAACAATAAGACTCAAAGGGTTAGATAATAGTTATCCAAACCTCTCTCAACCTGTTTACCAGACAAATACAGGTTCTCCTGAATATTCTCCAACCGCTTCTCAAGTTTTAAACACATTAACAAGAGAGTACCCTTTTCAAATTGACAAGAAGTGGATTAAAGAAGATTTTTTAGCGGATTACAATAAGCCAAAAAGGGATTGGTATTTTGCAACCTTTCCTAAAGAAGAAACAGAAAACTATAGGACTCTATATTACCAGTCTATGGAAGATCAAGAACTTAACTATTACTCCCTCCGGTCCTATTTATAAGCATGAAAGAGAAGAAAAATCTTGGTCCTTTTTATAAGAACCAAATGAAAGTTTGAGCTATATTAATTAATTTTTTCCAATGATGCCCTTATTAATTCTAACTTGTAAAATGTGTCTCATTAATTATTCTCTTTCTTTTCCACTTTCCAACACTAATAACAAAGGGTAATTTTGGAAGTTCATTTTAATTTAAGACAAATTTAATGCATTTTATCTAGTTTAACTACATTTCTTAAACTATGTGAATTTTTTTTTTGTTGCTTATAAATAGGACCGGAGGGAGTATTTCTTTGACTGGTTTGAATTATTCTGTATCAAAACTAATATAGATTATCCTTTCTCAAAAGAAGTTTATCCTCTAGGAAAAATAAGTTCAAACTGGAAAACTATTCAAGATAAGGTAGTAACCTCAGAATATCCACCCCAAGATGGAGTAAAAATCCAAGTAGGAGATCAAGAAGTCAAAGCCTCTCCGTACAAAAAGATAAATAAAGAAGGAATAGTTGATAAAGAAGACATTGGTAAAATTCATCAGCACATGAATTATTCAAACCTTATGTTAACTATCATGACAAAACAGTTAACAAGGATAGAATCAAAGGAAGAAAAAAGTATTCCTAAAAATCCTATTTTTTCCATGACAGGAAAAGGTTTACAAAGCCCTATTCTGAAGGTCCCTAGCTATACAATAGAAGATCTAAGTTCTATCAAGATTTCTAAAACACAAGACTTAGAAGATATCAAAATTAAACTGCAAAAACTTACTATAAGGGATCCAATAGTAAATCATCTTGAAAAAGAAGATTTATCCATTAATAAGATAAAAGGAAACCAACCACATTATCCCAAGCTTAGGAATTATTACAATAGACCAACCTATACAGATGTCCAATTTGAGGAACGAGGAGAACTTGTTCAAAATCATTTTTCAGGATCTGGAATTAATGAATGGAATCTAGATGGCATGAGTGAACAAGCTATTCTTGATTTAACAAATCAAATGGTTATGGCTGCTATGGCTTATAAGTCAAAAAACAATTCTGATCGAGCAGCTGCCTTGGTCATTACTCAAGGCTTCACTGGTCAGTTAAAAGGTTGGTGGGATAACTTAATAAATGAACAAGATAGAATGGTAATCCTAACCAAGACAAAAGAAAATGGTGAGGAAGATGTCGTTTCTACATTAATTTACACAATAATATTACACTTTGTAGGAGATCCCAATATGTTCAGAGAAAGAGCTAAAAACCAGCTCGCCAATCTCTACTGTCCAACCATGTCTGATTACCGTTGGTATAAAGACATGTTCCTTTCAAAAGTTGTATTAAGAGAAGATGGGTCCAGTGCATTCTGGAAAGAGCGCTTCATAGCTGGCCTTCCCAGATTAATGCATGAAAAAGTCTACCAAACCATCCAAACCTTCAGTGAAAGTTCCCCTGATTTTAACTTATTAACTTTTGGACAAATTAATAATGCAATAATTCATACGGGTTTGCAAGTTTGTACCGAATTCAAACTCCAAAATAAAATGCAAAAAGAAGTTTCAATAAGCAGGCGAGAAGTAGGAAACTTCTGCCAACAATATGGAGTAGAACCCATTAGAGCTCCTACCACACAACACAAAAGAACTATCAAAAGAAAAGCAGCTCAGAGAGACTCCTCAACCAACAAGAGACCTTTTAGGAAAAGATCTAATTTTCAAAAACCAGAACAAACAAACAAAGGCTTTAATAAGAAGCCTACTAAAAGTTCTAACAATAATAAAAAAAATGTTTGTTGGAAGTGTGGAAGACCAGGTCATTATGCTAATAAATGCACAACTCAACAAAAGATTAATAATCTTAAACTTGAAGAAAATATCAAACAAAGTTTATTGAGTGTTTTAATAAATACCGAAGAACCTGAAAACTTGTCTACTTCAGAATATGAAGAAGACGACGAGGTCAATCAAATTGAATACTCTAATGAAACAGACTCTAATTTTTCTGAAAATGAAGAAGAAGAGTGTATAGGTCAAGATGGAACAAGTCCTTGTGGCTGTTCAAGTTGTCTTAGGCAAGTCAACATGCTCTCTAAAGATCAAACTCTCAGTTTAATTTCCATAATTGACAAAATGGAAGATTCGCCTCTTAGGGATGAATTCATAAGCCAATTAAATGTTTTGGTCGAAAAAACTGAAAAATTTAAAATTGAAGAGGTAGACCCAATAAGTATGAATGAGATCCTTAAAAGGTTTAAAAACCCAAGTAAGACTGTCTCAATAAAAGATCTTCAAGGTGAGATCAAAATGATTAAAGAAGAGATAACCACTCTAAAACAAAATGACATTAATTTAGGGTATAGGTTAATGGAATTAGAGGGTAAGGAGATCCTAAAAACCCAGAATTACAAAGCTAGTTCTTCTAGGGGTGAAGACCTAGACAATTCAGATAGTAATCAGCAAACATATATTAACATGCTCAATATAATTACCATGCACAAGTGGCATTGTGAAATAACTTTAGTAATTCATGAAGAAAGATTTGACATTGTGGCTCTAATAGATAGCGGGGCTGATGTAAATTGCATTCAAGAAGGATTGATTCCTACCCAATACTACGAAAAAACTACCGAAGGAGTTAGTAGTGCCACAGGATCAAAACTTAATATACGATATAAATTATCACAAGCAAAAATTTGTAAAAACAAAATCTGCTACACTACCTCATTTGTTCTAGCAAAAAATATATCAAACAAGGTAATATTAGGAACACCGTTCATAAGCTTATTATACCCATTTGGCGCTTCAAGAAAAGGATTAATTACAGAAGCTCTAGGACAAGAAGTTTTCTTTGAATTCTTACAGCCCCCAAGGTTAAAAGAACTAAATCTTCTACAAGATGCGTCAATTTCAAGAGTTAATCTAATTCAGCGAAAAAGAGATACTCTAATTCAACAAAAAAGAAAACATATCAAGATGTTGAATAAGGAAATTCAATATAAAAGAATTGAAGAACAGATTCAGACTCCAAATCTTCAAAAGATAATCACAAAATTTCAAGATAAAATAGAAAGGGAAATTTGTGAAATAAATCCTATGGCTTTCCATCATCGCAAGACTCACACCATTACTTTACCATATGAAGAAGGATTTAACGAGAAAAACATACCTACGAAAGCACGTCCTATTCAAATGAATCAACAATATCTAGAATATTGTAAAAAAGAGATTCAAGAGTATTTAGACAAAGGTCTTGTTAGACCCTCAAAATCACCATGGAGTTGTTCAGGGTTTTATGTGCTCAACGCTTCTGAACAAGAACGTGGTGCTCCAAGGCTAGTCATCAATTATAAACTTCTTAACAAGGTATTAAGATTGATCAGGTACCCAATACCTAATAAGATTGATTTAATCAAAAGATTACATAACTCTACTATATTTTCAAAATTTGATACGAAATCAGGATATATTCAAATTTCAGTGGCAGAAGAAGATAGATACAAAACTGCATTTGTAGTTCCTTTTGGCCATTATGAGTGGAACGTAATGCCTCAAGGTCTCAAAAATGCTCCCAGTGAATTCCAAAATATCATGAATGAAATCTTTAACCCCTATATGGAGTTTTCAATAGTTTATCTAGATGATGTCTTAATATTTTCAAAAAATATTAGTCAACACATTCAACACTTAAATAAATTCATTGAAGTTATCAAAGAAAATGGTTTAGTAGTTTCGGCCAAGAAAATGAAAATCTTTCAAACTAAAACAAGATTTCTTGGTTATGAAATTTATCAAAGCACAATAACCCCTATTCATAGATCCTTAGAATTTGCTGAAAAATTTCCAGATGAAATCAAAGATAAAAACCAGTTACAAAGATTTTTAGGTTGTGTAAATTACATAGCCGATTTCATTCCAAACATTAGGGTCGTATGTGCTCCCTTGTTCAAAAGGCTTAGAAAGGACCTTCCACAATGGGATGAAGAAATGACCATAGCCATTCAAAAGATAAAGGAGTCAGTTAAATATCTTCCTTGCCTAGGAATACCAGACCCTGAAGCCTCTCTAATAGTAGAGACAGATGCCTCAGATCTAGGTTATGGAGGAATCCTTAAACAAAAATGTGTTAATTCTTCAAAAGAGCAAATTGTGAGATTTTATTCAGGAATTTGGCATCCTGCCCAACAAAAGTATTCAACTATCAAAAAAGAGATTCTGGCAATAGTTTTATGCGTTACAAAATTTCAAGATGATCTTTTCAATAAATTTTTTTTAATCAAAACCGATTGTAAAGCAGCCCCTTCTGTTTTACAAAAAGATGTTAAAAATCTGGTTTCAAAACATATTTTCGCCAGATGGCAATCATTACTTTCCTGCTTTGAATTTGATATTGTTCATATTAAAGGAGATCAAAATTCTCTCCCAGATTTCCTAACAAGAGAATTCTTACAGGGAAACCATGAGTGAGAAACCTACTTCAAGAGATCAATATGGTCCCCCACTGGGATCGTCCCGAAAACTACCAAGCTCAATAACTGGATCATCAGCCCCAGTGGCAGTAACCCCTCTCAAAACAATTAAGCCTCCTGGCCCATCAACACCAACAAAATCACCCCAAAGGCCCACTGCCTCTCAAATAGTGCAATCTCCCGCAAAATAAAAAAGCCCATTAGTCCCCTTATCCAACAAATATTCCATACTAGATAATCAAAACACCATTTCTTCAAAAACCCCAGGCAAAACAGAACAATATGAGTATCAAGAGAAACCAGAATGCCTTCCATCAATAATGATCAAAAAAGCTTGGTTTAACTGCAATCCAAGGGAAATAGCTAAACAAGTATTTCCCCCAAACTTTCATTACATGCTAGGACACCCTTCAAAAGGTAGACTCTTTTATGAGTTCATCCTAGTAGATACCGATTCAATAGAAGTCACTCATAATAAAGACAGAAATGGAGAAATCATCTACTCCAAAGTAAAGATTCTCAAGGTTCTCAATATGCAAGATTGGAAGCACCCTCTGTTCCAATCAAAACAATTCTCAAGAGAATTTACTCCAACAGGTCATAATTACTTTGATTGCATGGATGCATGGTATTATTTCCTATTTCTCCGGCCATTCCAGCATTCATGGTTCTTTGGGTTCAAGAAGGGTATCCCTCTAAGATTCCCACAATGGTTCAAACTGTGGTTTCATCAGATAGGACTAGATTTTAGCATTTTTCCTGAAGAAGTTCAACCTCTGTTCAATCACTTTGTTCAAAAGACTCATTTCCAACCTGAAGAAAGGCTTTTATACTTCACTGCCTCACAAGCCATTTCTTGGATCATGACTTGGGATTGGTGTTCGGTTCAGCTCTATAATGACACTAATCTCTTTCAGGTTCAAAAGTCTATCAGAATCAAATGGTGGGCTAAGTTCGACGTCAGGCTAATTCGAAAGGGAAAAATTGATGAATGGGTCAAGAATTACTTTCTTACCCAGAAAAGTCAAGACCAGTTAACTGGCACTCCCTCTACGCCTCAAATCAACCAAGAGGCCCTATTTTTACAAGAAAAATCAAAGATTATGGCTGAGCTAGCTTCAGCTAAATCTCAAGAAGAGTTCAGATCAAGATTGGAGTTAGTCTCTGGAAGTCAGAAATCTGATTCACTAGAGGACGAAGCTTCTTCCAATTTGCAAAATAATTATCTTCAAGACAATGAAGATGATTGCTTCAACATGGGATTCCACTCTTTTTACTAAAGTGAAAAATATTATTGCAGAAAAGACAAGACATACTGTTCAAGATCAAAAGCAAATCATCAGGCGTGGCCGACAAGGTCTATCAGCCATCCATCAAAAGAAAAAGACGACAAAAGAGTCATCAATAATTTTCAAAAAAGTAGAACTCAAGTTACCCTAAAAAGTAGCTAGAGTTAATGTAACCAAAGATACAGTAGTACTCTAGGTGTATAAAAGGAAGCTTACCCATGAGGGAAAGGCATCCGAAAACTCCATCCCCTTCTTTCTCCCTTGTAATATCTCCTTGTAATCCTTATTCTGAAGTTTCAATCAAAAGCTCTATTATTGTAAGTACTTTGATCTTGTATTTTGCAAATTTCAAGTTTCTGTTTTCAAGATTCATATTTGAACTCTGAATTTTATTATGTTCACTAGAAGCATATTAAAACTAAACATAATTAAACATAGCTTGAAGCAATCATGATCTGAACAGTATGTCTTGTCTTTTCTGCAATAATATTTTCCACTTTAGTAAAAAGAGTGGAATCCCATGTTGAAGCAATCATCTTCATTGTCTTGAAGATAATTATTTTGCAAATTGGAAGAAGCTTCGTCCTCTAGTGAATCAGATTTCTGACTTCCAGAGACTAACTCCAATCTTGATCTGAACTTTTCTTGAGATGTAGCTGAAGCTAGCTCAGCCATAATCTTTGATTTTTCTTGTAAAAATAGGGCCTCTTGGTTGATTTGAGGCGTAGAGGGAGTGCCAGTTAACTGGTCTTGACTTTTTTGGGTAAGAAAGTAATTCTTGACCCATTCATCAATTTTTCCCTTTTGAATTAGCCTGACGTCGAACTTAGCCCACCATTTGATTCTGATAGACTTTTGAAGCTGATAGAGATTAGTGTCATTATAGAGCTGAACCGAACACCAATCCCAAGTCATGATCCAAGAAATGGCTTGTGAGGCAGTGAAGTATAAAAGCCTTTCTTCAGGTTGGAAATGAGTCTTTTGAACAAAGTGATTGAACAGAGGTTGAACTTCTTCAGGAAAAATGCTAAAATCTAGTCCTATCTGATGAAACCACAGTTTGAACCATTGTGGGAATCTTAGAGGGATACCCTTCTTGAACCAAAAGAACCATGAATGCTGGAATGGCCGGAGAATTAGGAAATAATACCATGCATCCATGTAATCAAAGTAATTATGACCTGTTGGAGTAAATTCTCTTGAGAATTGTTTTGATTGGAACAGAGGGTGCTTCCAATCTTGCATATTGAGAACCTTGAGAATCTTTACTTTGGAGTAGATGATTTCTCCATTTTTGTCTTTATTATGAGTGACTTCTATTGAATCGGTATCTACTAGGATGAACTCATAAAAGAGTCTACCTTTTGAAGGGTGTCCTGGCATGTAATGAAAGTTTGGGGCAAATACTTGTTTAGCTATTTCCCTTGGATTGCAGTTAAACCAAGCTTTTTCGATCATTATTGATGGAAGGCATTCTGGCTTCTCTTGATACTCATATTGTTCTGTTTTGCCTGGGGTTTTTGAAGAAATGGTGTTTTGATAATCTTGTATGGAATATTTGTTGGATAAGGGGACTAATCGGCTTTTTGATTTTACGGAAGATTGCACTATTTGAGAGGCAGTGGGCCTTTGGGATGATTTTGTTGGTGTTTGTAACACCCCGATTTCGGTGGCGTCACTTTAGTAACCAAACGTAAACTTAATGCGGAAAAACGTGAATATTTTTTTTTTCGATAATAACTAAGACAAGACTGAATTAAATAAAACCCAACAATAACAATAATCAGAACTAATATACAATATATAAACAGCCCCCGCTGTAGTAGTAACCTCGTCACGAGTAAACCTCCAGTGACGGAAAGAAAAGTGTAACGCCCGAAGGCAAAAGGTACGATCCACAAGAAAGGTCAAGTGTCCGCAACACCATCCCTCAAACTGAGAATAAGCTGGCCCATCGGCCTGAAGCAAGACCTCCTAAGCCCAACCAACTCTCTGTGATTCCCGTAAAGAACCACACAAAAAGCTATAGGTGGGAAACTACCCTGTCCCCAAAGAAAACAAATGATGTTCAGAGCTAAGACTCTACTCCTACACTAATCCCATCTCGAGGAGCTCACACCAGCACTAAAACCTACATGCTAGCATGATCGTCGTCCGAATTCGAAATCCAGAACGACCTAGTCTATGTACACCATCCGTCCTCCGCTATCGCGATGCGCTCCTGTTCCAGCATCCCAACTCTAGTTTCCCCCGAAGGGTGAACCGTCGTGAACCAGTCCGCCAAAGACATCTGACAAAGGGCGTTTGTCTGCCAAAGCACACACAGAAGACACGAGGGTCAACTCCAAAGAATTACATAAATAATAGCACCAATAGAGATAGATAAGAGAATAGCCACTTAGGCTTATAGCTAGGGATAACATCCTAGGGTTGCATATTCCATAATGAACTTAACGGCAATAATAACAATTAACATGTTCCAAATAGGATTAACAAATAACAATCACACTCGACAACTAAATCAGTATGCATGAATGCAGGATGATTAGTCAAACAACGTCTCCGACTCTCACTCGACACGTCGCCACGTGTTCTAGGTAAATTAAAGTCTCTAAAAGCTTACCCTAAGGTAAAGTCGATTCTGCGACAAAAGACACTTCTTCACATCAACATAGTAACTCATGATGATCTCCGGATCATCCGACTCATCTCAATCCGATGGTCACAACTGCTCAACAAGCAAAGAGTATCACATACTCGGAAACTACCGGTTTTCCGGACTTATCCCCAGGATAGCCCAACAATTAGGCATGTCAAGTCGATCCAACCCCTTGGGTTGAACATACGGACTCGCACACGCAACTCCCACAATTAGGCATGTCGAGTCGATCCAACCCCTTGGGTTGAACATACGGACTCGCACACGCAACAAATGACAACGCCAAGTCGGTTCACTCAAAAGAGTCGAACATACGGACATTGCGCGTGTCCAATGACTATCGCCGAATCGATCCAATCCATCGGATTGAACATACGGATCCGCGCGAGTCGAAAGGTTATCGCTGAATCGATCCAATCCCTCGGATTGAACATACGGATTCACGCGAGTTAAAATGGCAATCGCTGAATCGATCCAATCCCTCTGATTGAACATACGGACTCACGCGTGCCTGAGTGACTACCGCCGAATCGATCCAATCCATCGGATTGAATATACGGATTCGCGCGTGTCAACAATTATTGCCGAATCGGCCCAACCCGTCGGGTTTGGACATACGGATTCGCGCCGCAAAGTCGAAGATACGCCCAACAACATAGCTGCTCCAACAACACAACCACAATAGCTGCTCCAACAGCACAACAACAACTACATACTCGAAGCCCCTCAACTTTCTCAATGCTGGGATCCGACGACACTTCTCGTTTTCCAAAACTATGATTTGCATCCAAAGCTTCCTTCCGAGATTATTACCATTACTTAAAGATTTAGAGGTTGTTTAATGTCTTATGAGTTTTCTTTACAAAATAATTATCCTTTTAGTCTTATCGCGAATCCTATAAGTTCTCGGGATCTCCTAATCCCCAAATGACTCCAGAGAATGTCTCGATCCATACAACACCACAACAAGGCCCGAATCTCATTCGTCCTTTCAAGCTTTCTCAAAACTCTCAAAATAAAATCGGCATGACCTGCCCGCTTTTCTCACCGTTCAGAAACTCAGATTATAGTGCAAAAGCAGAATTAACTCATCATAATCAATCAACATGTCATATGTCAATATCTTAAGCAATAACCACATAGCACCTAGCATATAAGGCATGCACCACACATCCTAAATTACCCAATTAGCACTTAGCATGTCATTCACTCATCAAAAACATTCAGTAGATGCATCATCTACATTGTCAGCCGAAGCCTCAGAAAACATTTTCCAATCACACACAATTCCAGTGCATAAACAGTAAACAATGTCGAAACATCGACCCTAAGCATTAACTAGAGATTCAGTGAGAAGCCCTCACCTGCAGATTCTCCAGGATTATCTTCTAACTCTTCCTCACAAGCAAAGCGTTGCTCCTCAGGAAATTCCTCAAAAGTTCCTTTAAAGCAAAGTCACAGAAATACTATCAGAATCTATCGAAAACTAAGCTATCGATACTTACTAAGGTTACTCGAAGTAATCTATACTCTAAGGTACGATAATCTAGCGCGAAAGAACAAGTTTTCGGAAAAGGAAATTTTCCTCCTCCCCCCTATAGGGCTCGGCCACTTTGGTTAATTGTGGGGTTCGATTTTTCTTCGATCAAACTTGGTTCCTATGCTTTCATTAGCCGTAACTAAGGGTATTCTGAACTCGGAAAAATTATCGGATCGAAAACTGTCGCAGGGGTATTTTGGTCATGATTTTTAACTTAGAAATTTCAAAACTGAAATCCCAAAAACCAAATTTTGCAGGGACGTTACTAACGACGTTTATGACAACTAATCCTACTAGCACTAAGCTAAGGCGATAGTTTTTAGCCTAAAGGTTGAAGCTTTACACCAAAAACTCCAAAAATGGGTATTTTAGGTTCAAATTGATTCCGGCGGAATTCCGGCGACATAACGGAAAATCTAACCCGGCAGAAGTGATCTTGGGCACATATAGAAGAGGTTTAGAATCAGAAATGAAAGATTCAGGATAGTTTTGCAAAAACCCATAAACTATCCACTCAGAAAACTCTACAAAAAAGCTATGGAAAAAGCGATCAGAGGTAAGGAAAAGCATCAGTACCTCGAGGCCTACGCGTAGCAACGAACGGAACGACGATCGGTCAAGAATTGGAAAAATCACTTTTCTTCCTTTTCCTCCTCTTGAAGCTACGGCCGTGTGTGTGTGTTGTGATTTTTTTGTTGTTTTTTTCTTTTTTCTTTCATATACTATATATAGGAAATGGAAAATGCGGAAAAATGAGAATTTCGCGATTCCGATTTTTCCTACTGATTCAAACGTATATTAGACACGATATTCTTCCCGTTGAATCTTCTAATTCTCCAAAGAAATATCAATATGATTTTTGGTTTTCGAGGCTTGTTTTTAATGTGTACCGGCTTAAAATGCACTTTATGCACTTTATGATTTTGACCTCGGATGCAGAAACTTCCTTCTGAAGAAAGATCTGGAACGTCGATTAGAGTGGGCGATCGCGGATGAAATCTTTATTTGATGCTCCGAATAGAAAAAGTCTTCATCGTCCGTTGATTTTAGGGTTTCTGAACTATCAGTGATTCGGTTTCGGCAAACTTCCGATGATTGGAATCGGACGTTCGTAGATCCTAGAGTTTCGCCTCGAAACGATTGTTATATATGGAAAAAGAGAAGTTCTAACATTTCTCTGAAGATTTTTGGACTAAATTCCTACAGTGTTCCAAGGGTGGAACATAGTTTGATTTTCTAAGGTTCTTGTCCTAGGTTTTAAAGCGAATATTATTCGTGCTATAACTTAAATCAACTTCGATACAATCCTTTGACTTTTCCTGAACTCCCTCCTTCATAATTTATTCCATTTAGTAAACTCTTGTTCAGGTTTTCCTTTCACGATACATCAACCCTAATCGTGAATATGAAGTTTATTCACTTAGCATAAGCTTAAAACTTGGGTCTTACAGTGTTGATGGGCCAGGAGGCTTAATTGTTTTGAGAGGGGTTACTGCCAATGGGGCTGATGATCCAATTATTGAGCTTGGTAGTTTTCGGGACGATCCCAGTGGGGGACCATATTGATCTCTCGAAGTAGGTTTCTCACTCATGGTTTCCCTGTAAGAATTCTCTTGTTAGGAAATCTGGGAGAGAATTTTGATCTCCTTTAATATGAACAATATCAAATTCAAAGCAGGAAAGTAATGATTGCCATCTGGCGAAAATATTTTTTGAAACCAGATTTTTAACATCTTTTTGTAAAACAGAAGGGGCTGCTTTACAATCGGTTTTGATTAAAAAAAATTTATTTAAAAGATCATCTTGAAATTTTGTAACGCATAAAACTATTGCCAGAATCTCTTTTTTGATAGTTGAATACTTTTGTTGGGCAGGATGCCAAATTCCTGAATAAAATCTCACAATTTGCTCTTTTGAAGAATTAACACATTTTTGTTTAAGGATTCCTCCATAACCTAGATCTGAGGCATCTGTCTCTACTATTAGAGAGGCTTCAGGGTCTGGTATTCCTAGGCAAGGAAGATATTTAACTGACTCCTTTATCTTTTGAATGGCAATGGTCATTTCTTCATCCCACTGTGGAGGGTCCTTTCTAAGCCTTTTGAACAAGGGAGCACATACGACCCTAATGTTTGGAATGAAATCGGCTATGTAATTTACACAACCTAAAAATCTTTGTAACTGATTTTTATCTTTGATTTCATCTGGAAAATTTTCAGCAAATTCTAAGGATCTTTGAATAGGGGTTATTGTGCTTTGATAAATTTCATAACCAAGAAATCTTGTTTTAGTTTGAAAGATTTTCATTTTCTTGGCCGAAACTACTAAACCATTTTCTTTGATAACTTCATTGAATTTATTTAAGTGTTGAATGTGTTGACTAATATTTTTTGAAAATATTAAGACATCATCTAGATAAACTATTGAAAACTCCATATAGGGGTTAAAGATTTCATTCATGATATTTTGGAATTCACTGGGAGCATTTTTGAGACCTTGAGGCATTACGTTCCACTCATAATGGCCAAAAGGAACTACAAATGCAGTTTTGTATCTATCTTCTTCTGCCATTAAAATTTGATATATATATATATATATATATATATATATATATATTCCGTGAGAGTTTTTTAGCACACCTCATATAAAACACATATATTAATGTTTTCAATTCCCGTACAACATATTTTTATAATTTTATATTTTACTTTTATAATTATTTTAAAAAATATGAAAAAAATACCAAAGAATTTTAAATTATATTTTTCTATTAATTAACATAAAATAATTTCCATGTGAAATGCTTATCTAGTCTTCCACCAAGTCCCATTGGAATTTTCACAACAAACTTGATATCCACAAACAGAATCAATTATATGGATTTGAACTTAAGTTGAAACAACTGATATTCAAAATTAAGTTTATAATTTATTACTTCTGCTCAACAGTTGTGGTTTCAGAAACATCACCCTGTGTTAGTTTTCCATCTACAAAAACACCATTGTAATTCCAGATTTTCTTGCTTTGGTATTGCTCAATACTACCCAATTGGCATGCCCTGCAGTTTCCTATCTCTCTATACTACTACCTGCTGCCAATTTCCTTCTTTCAGCCACCCCTTGATTATGTCTGGTGGTGCCTAGATTCTTTGAGATAAAAAATATTGAAGATGAATATTAAAACAATACCAAGATTGAATCCTCCACATAAAAATATATGGCCTAAATATATCTTTCTATTATAAGTTTATTCAATATTTGAAATGAATCTTGTAAATACGGTTCTCGCACAGGACAGATGTCGAACGCGATGCTGGGACAACCGGTTCGACAACTGACTAACAGTAACAAAACCAGAAAAATAATAAAGTAGAACACAGAAGATTGGTAACCCAGTTCGGTGAAACTTCACCTACGTCTGGAGGGTTTGCACCCAAAGAAAGGAAATCCATTATCTCAAGATTCAGGAATTACAGACACTCATGAACACCACAGTTCATAGTTCACTTCCTAATCTACCCAAGTGTATTTCTACTTAGTATCTCAACCTAAGTATGAGAGCCTCTCTCCCTTTCTCTCAATCACTGCCACAGTGATTGGTAACAAACAATCAACAATCAGAATTTGAAGAATTAAAGAACACAGAACACAACTTTGCTTTATAGAATCAGGGAGCAAAGTTTGTTCACAAGAAACAAGGATAAAGAACAATGAACAGCCCTAAAACACTTGATCTCTCTCTATTAGCTTCAGTGGTCTTCAAGCTTTAGGTCTTCATCCTTTTTATAGACTTCAACAGCAGCAGGTAGGCACTAGGGTTTGCTTGGGCTGAAGTAACAGATTGCAACAACAAATCTAAACTGAATCGCCAAGATATTGTTGCAAAATTGAAACATAAAGATAGAAACCAATCTTTTAATAAAGATTGTTTCAACAAATAACAACCCACAAATCAAAACCCTTATGGAACAGCTACTTGATCCTCAAGTAACTATAAAAACATATCTTCATAAAATCTTCAAGGGCCCACAAAATCAAACTTAAGCAAAGGACTAATGTCCTACCTTCACGAAATCAGATGCCACGACATCTGCTTCGACAATCAGGTTTTTTTGACAAAATGCATGACAAAGTGTACCAACAATCTCCCCCTTTGTCAAATTTTCTCTAAAACAAGTCACAGATCAGAGAGGGTAAACATAGAGAACCAAAGCTCCCCCTTAGCAGCAGAACTCCCACTCAAATGATGCATCCATACTAACAACTTGCATAGTTGGAACATAGAACATAGCAGCAGAACATACTAACTATCCAACAAGTGTAAACTAGAAAACCAGTAGCAACTTGGAGTACTACACAACCAGTTACTTGCCTTGTCTTGAAAGAGTCTTCAACTTATTACAGACCAAAGCTAACACTTGCAAATCACACATAGTCTTCACATCAATAGAAACAACACAGATTCTTCACCAAACTACTCCCCCTTTTTAACACAAATTTGGCAAAGGTAGCACAGCATAAACAAACCATCACTTCTAAGACCAGAATGACAACAATTCATGAACACTTTCAATAACTGACTTCTTACAAACGGTAGATGGTTCAGAACCCAAGGCAGATTGATGGATTTGGAGATCAAGTTCAGATGTGTCAACAATGGGGTTTGGATTTCCAGCAGAGGGTTCCATATTCACATCTGAAGTAGTCTCAACTAATGTCTCAACATGAGGTTCAACATTGGGAACATAAACATATTCAACTGATATCTCATGAATCACATTAGGCACAATAACATTAGGATCTGCACTTACAGATTCACCTATGCTTGCATGAACAGTTGCGGGTGCATTTGAGACTTCAAGAGAACTTGCAGCAACAAATTTCTTCCTCCATTCCTTCATAACATCTACACTAGAAATCTGAGATTTAAGAAGAGAAACATCCTTTAAATATGATCTATTCACCCTAGATGGTTGTGGAGACATCTCTTCCTCGCCGAAGAACTTGACTCTAACTCCTTCTTTAGGTTTCCACTCTTTCCTTGATGAAGCTACTTGTGGCACTGAGGATATCTATATAGCTTGTAACAGTAGGGCCTTATATGACCAAGTTTACCACAGTGATGACATCTCCAAGTAGATTTCTTCGATTTTCTGAACTGAGGGTACACATGTCGTACAGAATGATGCGACATTGGGTCTGACATTGGTTGCTTAGTTTGCTTTTCAGATGAAGCAGACTTATTTGCACTCTTGTAGCTGAAGCCTATCCCCTCCATATCTCCAACTGTTTTCCCAACTTCCAGAATCTCCTCTAACACATTAGTACTTTTATTCATCATACGAATAGACTTTTTCATACCTTCAAGCTTTGAGTTCAGTAATGTTACCTCCTCCTGCAGTTTTGCATTAGTGATCTGAAGTTTCTCATTCTCCTCACATAACTTGCTGATGGTCTTTACTTCTTCTTGCAAACTGGAGTTATTACTCTGAAGTTGCTTCTTCTCAGCAATCAAATCCTTGACTTCTTTTCTCATTTTCTCACCATACGTACATGATTCCTCCCACTTAGCCAGCAACAATTTGTAGGTTTCAACTAGTTCTTCCTCATCACCATCACTTGACTCAGCATCAGAATAGCACTTCCCCATGAGAGCCTTTACATGAATAGCCTTGGTTGTATCATTCTCATGTTTGTCTTTGAGTTGAAATTCAGTATTCTTCACATTGTCCGACACATTGTCCAGGACATTTGTATTTGACATTCTGCCCAAACTCTTCAACGCTTTGTTAAGTAATGATACAGCTTCTTCAATGTTTGCATCAATATCCTTCTCCCTCTGATCTTCATCTTCTTCAGTGTTGGACACAAAAGTTATACTCTTCGCCTTCTTCTCAGACTACCATTAAGAGACATCTCAAAGGTTTGCAAGGAACCAATGAGTTCATCAACCTTGATGTTACTGATGTCTTGGGCTTCTTCAATGGCAGTTACCTTCATATCAAACCTCTTGGGAAGAGACCTGAGAATCTTTCTTGCTAACTTTTCTTCAGACATGGGTTCCCCTAGGGCAAAAGAAGAGTTGGCTAGATCCCTTATACGCATGTGAAACTCATATATGGATTCATCCTCATTCATCTTCATAGTCTCAAACTGAGTTGTAAGAAGCTGAAGCTTTGACATACGAACTCTTGATGTTCCTTCATGGGCAGTCTTGAGAATCTCCCATGCTTCTTTAGCCACAGTACATGTGTTGATTAACCTGAACATATTTTTGTCAACTCCATTAAAAATAGCATTCAAGGTTTTGGAGTTTCCAAGAGCTTCGTCATCTTCTTTCTTTGTCCACTTATCTTCAGGCTTCAATTCAGTTGTGGATGCTATCACAGGATGTTTCCACCCCTTGACTATTGCCTTCCATGTTATACTGTCCATAGATTTGAGAAAAACCACCATTCGAGCCTTCTAGTAGTCATAATTGGTACCATCCAAAATTGGTGGCATATAGATTGATCTTCTTCCATCCATAATGTTGTCCTTGAGAACAATATATATTCCCTGGAGCTCACCCAACAGAATAGGGTGCCTGCTCTGATACCAATTGTAAATACGGTTCTCGCACAGGACAGATGTCGAACGCGATGCTGGGACAACCGGTTCGACAACTGACTAACAGTAACAAAACCAGAAAAATAATAAAGTAAAACACAGAAGATTGGTAACCCAGTTCGGTGAAACTTCACCTACGTCTGGAGGGTTTGCACCCAAAGAAAGGAAATCCATTATCTCAAGATTCAGGAATTACAGACACTCATGAACACCACAGTTCATAGTTCACTTCCTAATCTACCCAAGTGTATTTCTACTTAGTATCTCAACCTAAGTATGAGAGCCTCTCTCCCTTTCTCTCAATCACTGCCACAGTGATTGGTAACAAACAATCAACAATCAGAATTTGAAGAATTAAAGAACACAGAACACAACTTTGCTTTATAGAATCAGGGAGCAAAGTTTGTTTACAAGAAACAAGGATAAAGAACAATGAACAACCCTAAAACACTTGATCTCTCTCTATTAGCTTCAGTGATCTTCAAGCTTTAGGTCTTCATCCTTTTTATAGACTTCAACAGCAGCAGGTAGGCACTACGGTTTGCTTGGGCTGAAGTAACAGATTGCAACAACAAATCTAAACTGAATCGCCAAGATATTGTTGCAAAATTGAAACGTAAAGATAGAAACCAATCTTTTAATAAAGATTGTTTCAACAAATAACAACCCACAAATCAAAACCCTTATGGAACAGCTACTTGATCCTCAAGTAACTATAAAAACATATCTTCATAAAATCTTCAAGGGCCCACAAAATCAAACTTAAGCAAAGGACTAATGTCCTACCTTCACGAAATCAGATGCCACGACATCTGCTTCGACAATCAGTTGTTTTTGACAAAATGCATGACAAAATGTACCAACACATCTATCCAGTTTATTCTTTTAACCTCCTCTTTGTTCATTCTTCTAACTCTCCAAGTAGCACAATTTTCTTTTTTCTGCTCCCCAATTAAAATAACATCAGAAAATTTAATAGCATCATTAATAGTCATGGTAAAAAAATGAACCACGACAAACACGATAAAAATGAGATACTACACTTCATTATTGAACTTTATCATGTCCCTAAAATGGGGTGAATACTTCATGCAGTTTTCACTTTGTAGAGTTGTCCTCCACTCCTTTTTCATACCTTAAAACCCACAAAAGTCTCAGATCTATCCCACTGTAAAATATACATCAGTGAAAGTATTTTACGCTAACTACTGAAATCCATTGTTTTACACTCTATTAAATTAACTTCATCAGTTTTACAAAATTTTCCTTGTAACTCAGTGTAACCAAAAATCTTCTTCTCTGATGGTGTCAAGCTGTCAGCACCAAACTCATTTTTCCAAGCTAAGCACTTAAGAAGCATGTTGAGAGCTTCAACAATCCTAAAGTCGCTTGCTCTGAAAAACTTCAAGAGAATGAAATTAGTTCTACCATCATCGCTGAAGAAAGGAATAATCTACATGGAGGCATCAGAAGAAGCAGCGAGGAGCCTAGCTGCATCATAACATGTCAGGGGTATCTATGTAGCATTCTTAATAAGAACATAATAAAAAGAGATGTAAAATCAAGAGGTAAAAAAATCTAAATGTAATTAGAACTTATAAAAAACATCTTTAATCTCTATGTTCTACATGGATATGATGATAAAAGCTACACAATCAGGGTTCCAAAACATAAAATGCCTCAACAGAGTTGGGTCCACCAATTCCAAATGAATATGAAATGGATGAAAATAAGATACATAATGGAATGTGCACTTTGAGTAAACAATAAAAAGAATGCTTTATCATGGAGTAATAGACAATCATAGAGTAATAGATAATAATAAATAAGCAATTACAATTAATCTAAAGTAAAAAAAAATATTTTAATATAAGTTATATTATGTTAGTGAAAAGAACAAATATTTACATGATAATCAACATTCAAATTCTGATATTAAATGTTAGTGATACCCTCTGCACATAGTGTTAGGATTAAGGGACTGCAAAGACAAAAAAAAAACAAATAATGCATAACTTTAGGTTTTTATTTTCATCACCAAGATCCTCATTGGGAGGAAAAATATTATAAAAATAATATAACTTATTTGCTGCTGGATAAATAGATAGCCAAAGATAATTAAAAATATATTGTAATTAATATCATTACATTTAGATACAAATGAAAGAAACATTCAACCTTTCCACCAAATAACATGTCTAGAATTGAGCAGTGACTGTAATCAATACAACTCAAAAGCTGAATCAAATCCAGATGGTTTCCTCCAATCTTTTCTTGTAGAAAGAAAATCAAAACCCATCGAACCCACTCAGAAAAAATAAAATTTCCAACAAAATCTATTTTCTCAGGAAATTAGAAAAGGGAAAAAAATATATGGAAGCGATTAATTAGAATGGGGAAAAAAATATTTATGAAGGCTTCGCAGGCTTCTTACATGGGACAACAAATATAGTCCATGTTGAACAACAACTTTCATTACTATAAACAAAAGCCATAGAAAATATTAAAATGCATTAACATTATAAAAGCATCAATGTACGTTTGGTGTAATACTACAGTTGAAATTAGTTATCAAATATAACAGATATAATTTTATTCAACTAATTTCACATCCCAAAAAATTTGTAGGCTATGCCTAGTAGCAGAGATCCCCACAGCAAGTTCAAAATCAGAATCTAACCCTCAACATCTATCCAATTTCTACAGCAGACAGCGTAGACACCTTTTGGATAAAGCTTCTTCAACATATTTCAGTATTTCTGTGTCCAGATTGCATCTGCAATTGCAAGCATAAGGAATGAGAAAGATATAGAATAGCCATACTCAAGCATAAGGTATGAGAAAGATAAAACATTGTCACTAAATATATATAAAAGTAATCACAAAGAAGCAACATCACAAAGATCACCATTGTATAATAGAACACTGATAAGTAGATTGTACAACTCCAATTTTCAATCAGGATTCAAGTATGTAAATGCTACATCTGCTACCTCTTTCCCGTCTCTCATTTTCCCATAATACGGTATGTAGTAACTTCATCCATTACATGTCCACCCCAAACAAATCAAGATCCAGTTATTTAGGGATAGTTCAAACTTCTAACTTATGGGAATTTTTTATTCAAAAATAAGTAAGAGGCAACCCAAAAAAATTAAGCAATTATTATTCCAATTTCCATTAGTGTTTTCCTAGTTCAGAAAAACACATAACTGAACCTTGAAAAATTTTAGCCACCAAATATAGCCAAAACCATATTGATAAAAAAACATGCTAGCATCTAAACTGAATGACAGAGATAAACCTTTAATTGACTACAGTCAGTACACTGTAAAACATGCTTTAACTAAATCCATGGCAATTGATCCTTTTTGATAAGCTTCCAGGTCGTATCTCTTGACTGCAAGAAAAGAATTAAAACATAACTTAGAGCTGAAATAAATGCCAAACAACACAGCTAAACCAAGAACTAAATCTAACAATTCAAATCTAAGCATTTATATCATCACCAGGATGCTTTTATTTCAAAAGAAGTGTACAAAGTAAAATAAAATTCGATGGTTATATGATCCACAAAGGAACACTTTACAGGTTAGGATAGATAAATTTAAAGAGATGGAAGAGCAAAGAGTGGTTGAACATTGAAACTCTAAAATTTGGTTTTCCATGAGGATTTTCCTTCTGTAATTTTCTGCTATGTGTCTCTGTACCTTCTTCGATCAGAATTATCTTCTACTTCAATAAGAGTAGAACCTGAAAATAAAGAATAAAATGACACATAAAAAGAGGAATTGAATATTAGCTCCAGCAGCAAAAAAAACTGTAAACTGCTATGGTAATGGTGAAAGAAAATAACAGAACAACAAAACAAACATCAAAGAGTCACACCCAAGGCAACCCTTTAAATTTCCTGTTTCAAAGAGTCACTCTTGTTTAGATCATCATTTTCATGACTGATATAAGAGTGTCATGAAATATTTCTTAAGTCCGAGGGGTTACTTGACAAAATCATCCCATCAAGAAGCTTATTGTGAGCAGTTTCATCATAGTCACGTGCAAAGTTTTTTCTAATCAGAGACTCATGCATTACAGGAAAATGATGATCTAAACAGGACAAAGGTTTTAGAAAAAATAATTCAACAGATCAGAACCTCACCACTCACACCAACTCAGGTTCCTCTTTCTCGCTTCTCAGTTATTGAGTTCTTCTTGCTAGAATTCTCTTCCATCTAATCAGAATAGAACACAAAAAGAAAATCAAAGCAGAAAATAAGAACCCAAATCAATAATGATAATCAGCCCACTGAGAAACCCAAAATGATTCACGAAAAGCTTCAACGTTACCAAATAAAATTATAGCAGATTATGGGTTTCGCCAGGGAGGCGGCGACGACGGAATATGGCTCGTCCAAAGCTACGCCGGCCAAAAGCTCCTGGAGCAAATTGTGTCTCTGTGAAGAATTGGCGAGCCCATGCAGCATAGTCATGAGATGCAACTCAAAACTCCTTTTGTACGAAGCACGTTCAGATGGGAGGAATTGAGATTTGAGAAGATATATAATTAGTTGCAGAAAACGTTTGTTCTTCCAAGGTCAAAGTAAATTATTTATTAAATGCAAACAAACAAAATATACTAAATAAATAATTTCCAAGAAGAGAATAGCCGAAGCATGCTTTATGGGTAGTGGGTACCTGTTGCATGCAAGGTTGTCAGACTCGTGAGTCTAAGCAGACTCGTTTTGGGTAGGTAGACTCGACTCGTAGACTCGACGAGACTCGAGTCTACCATAAATGAAAATTTACTAAGTATAACCTTGTCACATGAAGAATAAATACAAACATATAATCTAATTATAAGAGCATCCAAGATTTTTTGAAGCAAAGAAGGAAGAAGAACGCGATAGAGGTTGAAAATAGGTTTAGTTTTAGGGATTTTTAATAAATTTGGGATTTTTTAACTTAAAAAAAAAAAAAAAACTTGACTCGGTGACTCGGTCACCGAGTCAGACCGAGTCAGGCCGAGTCAGACCGAGTCAGGCCAGAAAACGAGTCTGGCAGCGAGTCGACTCGTTTTTCCTATGTAGACTCGCGAGTCTACTGAGTCAGCGAGTTAACTCGCGAGTCTAACAACCTTGGTTGCATGCTTTGATAGTATAAATCCTTAACTGGTCTACTATTTCCAATCAAAATAAAAGTAAGTAGGCATTAGTATTTGAGATTCTGGGTATTGCAAATTCATTAATTGGTCTTGGAGAAAGATAGGATATCATAGGAAGGTTGACGTTTTCACTAATGCAGGAGGAAAAAAAAAGATGAAAATAATGCATTGGAAAACAGAATGAGCAGCTTAAACATGTGGTAGAAAAAAATAGTGGGGATGAAATCATTTGATTGGTTGAGAGAAAGGTGGAGAGTTAAAAATTAAAATAATGTGGAGAAGATAGTGGGAGGGAGAAGAGGGAGTAAAGAGAAGTAGAGAAAGGAGAAACTCACATGATTGGAGCATTTGGGAAGTGTGTTGGAGGAGTGCTGGGGTGGATTTAATGAAAGGAGATAGTGGGGGAGGGAAGAAAAAAAGTAAGTTAATGGGAGAGAGAAGAGAGAAGAGTGATTGAATAAAATATTCAAAAATAATGGCTCGGGGACACGTGGCACGTTGTGGTTTAATGTTAGGGGAATAAAATATTGTAAAATATTATGGAGCTGAGGTTTTTGATAATGACATGCTTGGAATGTTACTGCTTTAATTTATATATATATATGGTTTAGCTAGATTGGGAAGAAGCACGAACCCTGATACAAACCTCATTAAAATATGACAAGATTAATTAAAACCTTAAGTGAGATAAGCTTTGGAAAACCTAATAATAAAATGATAATCCAACATTCAGCCTCTAGTACCGAGGAGATCAATAGATTGTCTCAACAAGAACTAGAAATAGCCTCTATAGAAAGAGCCCTTCAAAATTGGTCAATACCCATAGTCAAGAAAAAAGAAATTTACAAACAACATACTTTGTTCAATAGGTCTGACGACTCTATTTTTACAATAGAGTGTTGTCAGCATAGTTCTGATCACAAGAGTGCCATAAAATTGTTAAATGAAGATATTTTAGATCAACATGTAAAAAATGGATATAATTTCATTCACATAGGTTTAGTGCAAGTAGCTGCAAAACCTAATTTCCGACTAGGAATCAATTCTCCAATAATTGTCATGTTGAGAGACATGAGATTGTTTTTTTTAGAAACCTCTAAAAACCACTAACTAAGCCTACGAGAGCTGATATTAGCTGCTATGCTTTGGAGAGCCTCATCGTCAGAGCAAGAGTAAAACAAACCCAATCAAACCCCTATGGCCAGCGCCGCTCTCGCACGCGTCATAACACCCAAAGGACCCTTGTCTCTCTGAGGATCAAAAACCACCAATTGATTCTCTGCAGAATCCAAAACGCCCTCCCCCGAGCTTGGGGAGGATGACCTCACATGCCCCAAACCCATAGGCGAACTCACCCCTTTCCTGGGTCTCCCTCGGGGGCGAGAAAAACATCCCCTAGAGGTCCCTTCCCCAGGATCAACGACCAAAGCACTGACAGTAACATCGTCATGGGTCTTTTTTGGACGACCACGCCGTCTAGGTAGCCCCAACGATCCTACTGCAGCATCAACAGAGGTAAGATCAGCCACCTCAATAGGTGAAAGCCTAGAGCAGTTTCCACCAGCAACCGGAGTATCAAGTCCAGCCAAGGAAGAGGGATAGGGGAGCGCCTTAGTCACTAGGACAGCATCACTACCCAGTTCCTGTACAGACAGATCCTTACCACCTTCCAATCTGCTCTCCTCAAACCGCCACTCGGGAAACAGAGCATCCAACAGAATCCTATTTGCCTCCTTCTCTCCGCATTGTACCCCCACAGACCACCGATCAGCGACGAGCTCCGGGAAAAGAAATTCCACCGGCAGCCTAACAACCTCCTCACACCCCCTCTAAGATGCCAGAAACATGCATTCTTCTGCCACCAATAGTTCACGCCTCCGCCGCACTCCGAGATTGCCCGCAACAACATCACGCCACGACCCAGACACCAGACTTGTCCCAAACCCCTTACCTCTCACCTTCTGCGGACCATGACGAACTTCACTTTGACTGGAAGCCAGGGCCTTCGAATCTTTGGTCTGTAAGGGTGAACCCATTGATAGAGGGAACTTCGCCACCGTCACGGACAGGTGAGAGTCGCCGACCTTAGATCCATTAAGCTGAGCCACCGCCATCTCAGCATGAATCCTTGCTAAGAAAGAAACGAAACCGAACCGAAATCTTCTTCCGATCTTCCGCTGTCGTTGCACAAAAACCTTCACAATCCTCCCAATTTGAGCAAAAAGAGCTCTGATTTGGGGGTAACCCACTGCCTGTGAAATTCCATCCACGAACAAAGTGTAACCACCCACAGAAATCGACTCACTCCTCCTCGCCTGATCTCCATCTTTTCTTTCTGCTACATCGTCATCAGCGAGCGCGGCCACTGAAAGGGAACCGCTGCTTCTCGACACCCCTCCTTCCTTGGTTGCTGGCGGGGCAGGGTTAACAGTAACCCTAGCAGAGGAAAAGTTCATTGTAAATAAATAAAAAATTAATGTTGGAGATTTTTTTTTAATTCCAAGAGACATGAGCCAAAAGATTCTTTAATTGTCGTTTTAGAATCAAACCTTCATGATGGTCCTGTTTTCTTCAATTGTCATCCAAACTATGCCATGAATTTACAAAATAGTTGGACTAAAAATGCTTTGCAACTAGATTTGTTGGCAAATGATGACATATTTGAAGAAGAATTTGATCCTTTTTCAATAATATATAGAGTTTATTATAAAGTTTCAAAAATTAATTATAATTTTAAAGCCTTAAGATCATCACCAAAATAAGAAACTGTTATGTTAGAAGCAAATCTAAAGAGATCTTCAGTACAAGTTCCGAAGAAGCTTACTCATGATGAAATTATGCGTAAGGTTCCTGAATAATGGGTATTCAAGAACTCTTTACCTCAACCAAAAGTTCATAATATAGAAGTACGAGAACTAATTCAAGAAGGAACAAATCTAACTTTAAGGATGAATAGATCAAATTCATTTGCTATTAGAACTCCTGAACAATTATACAAGGTAGATATCCCAAGGTCCTCTGTATCCTCAACAGAGTCAACAATAAAACTTAAAGGGTTAAACAATAGTTTTCCAAACCTCTCCCAACCGGTTTATCAAACCCATCCAGATTCCCCTGAATACTCTCCAACTGCTTCTCAGGTTTTAAACACATTAACAAGAGATTACCCTTTTCAAATTGACAAGAAATGGATTAAAGAAGACTTTTTAGCAGGTTACAATAAGCCAAAAAGAGATTGGTATTTTGCAACCTTTTCAAAAGAAGAGACAGAAAATTATAGGATACTGTATTACCAATCTATGGAAGATCAAGAGCTTAACTATTACTTCTTTGACTGGTTTGAATCCTTTTGTATCAAAAATAAAATTGATTATCCTTTTTCAAAAGAAGTTAATCCGTTAGGAAAAATAAGTTCAACCTGGAAAACTGTTCAAGATAAGGAAGTAGTTTCGGAATATCCACCCCAAGAAGGAGAAAAAATCCAAGTGGGAGATCTAGAAGTTAAAGCTTCTCCTTACAAAAAGATAAGTAAAGAAGGAATAGTCGATAAAGAAGATATTGGTAAAATTCATCAACAAATGAATTATTCAAACCTTATGCTAACTACCATGACAAAACAGTAAACAAGGATAGAGTCAAAAGAAGAAAAAGATATTTCTAAATTTCCTATCCTTTCCATGACTGGAAAAGGTTTACAAAGCCCAACTCTAAAGGTCCCTATTTATACAAAAGAAGACCTAAGATCAATAAAGATTTCGAAAACCCAAGACTTGGAAGATATTAAACTAAAATTGCAAAAACTTACTTTGAAGGATTCAACAGTAAATCATCTTGAAAAAGAAGATTTATCGATTAATAAGATAAAAGGAAACCAACAACATTATCCCAAACTTAGGAATTATTACACTAGGCCAACCTATCCAGATGTCCAATTCGAAGAAAGAGGAGAACTTGTTCAAAATCATTTCTCAGGATATTGAATCAATGAATGGAATTTAGATGGCATGAGTGAACAAGCCATTCTTGATTTAACAAATCAAATGGTTATGGCCGCAATGGCTTATAAGGCAAAAAATAATTCTGATCGGGCTGCTGCCATGGTTATCACTCAGGGTTTCACTGGTCAGTTAAAAGGTTGGTGGGATAATTTAACAAGTGAAAAAGACAGAATGATAATTTTAACCAAGACAAAAGAAAATGGTGAGGAAGATGGTGTTTCAACACTAGTTTATACAATAATATTACACTTTGTAGGAGATCCCAATATGTTTAGAGAAAGAGCCAAAAATCAGCTCGTCAATCTTTACTGTCCAACCATGTCTGATTACCGATGGTATAAAGACATGTTCCTTTCAAAAGTAGTATTAAGAGAAGATGGGTCCAGTGCATTCTGGAAAGAACGCTTCATAGCTGGACTTCCGAGACTAATGCAAGAGAAAGTCTACCAAACCATTCAAACCTTCAGTGATAGCTCTCCTAACTTTGACTTATTAACCTTCGGGCAGATTCATAATGCAATAATTCATACTAGTTTGCAAGTCTGTACCGACTTCAAACTCCAACATAAAATGCAAAAGGAAGTTTCAATAAGCTGACGAGAAGTAGGAAACTTCTGCCAACAATATGGTGTAGAACCTATTAGGGCTCCTACTACACAACAAAAAATAGTTGCTAAGAGAAATGCTCAAAAAGATTCCTCAACAAATAAGAGACCTTTTAGGAAAAGATCTAATTTTCAAAACTATCAAAAATCTGAGCAAACCAACAAAGGCTCTAGTAAGAAGCCTACTAAAAGCTCTAATAATAATAAGAAAAATGTTTGTTGGAAGTGTGGCAAACCTGGTCACTATGCCAATAAGTGCATAACCCAGCAAAAAATTAATAACCTTAAACTTGATGACAACATCAAACAAAGTTTATTAAGTGTTTTAATCAACACTGAGGAACGTGAAGATTTGTCTACTTCAGAATATGAAGAAGATGACGAGGTCAACCAAATTGAATACTCAAATAAAACAGACTCTAATTTTTCTGAAAATGAAGAAAGGGAGTGTATAGGTCAAGATGGGACAAGTCCTTGTGACTATTCAAGGTGTCTCAGACAAGTTAACGTGCTGACTAAAGATCCTAATCCCTCACGGGACCGGGCTCTGATACCAGAGTCAGAAGCATATTAAATTTGACATAATGATAAAGATAAAGTAGTATATGTGTATTTTGAAATGAGGACCAAAATAGGTAGGCAGGAAAATAGAATGACAAGAATAAAATACTTACAATAATAGAGTTTTTATTGAGAACTTCAAAACATGGATTACAATGCGAAAGAGATACTACACAGATTGAGAGAGAGAAAGAGATGGGTTTTTTTGGATGACTTTCCCGAATGGGTAAGCTTTCTTTTATACATACTTTGAATCACTACTGTATCTTGGGTTATGATAACTCTGGTTACATTTTGAAATAACTCGAGTTTTCTTTTTGAAAATTATTGATGACTATTTTGGCTGCTTCTTCTTTTGGGTTGATGGCTGATAGAACTTGTCTGCCACGCCTATCACTTTTGTCATTTTGCCATGATTTGCTTTGATCTTGATCCCAATGTCTTGTCTTTTGCAATTATGTCTTCCACTTAATAGAACGAGTGGAAGCCCATATTGAAACAATCATCTCCATTTTCTTGAAGATAATTATTGTCTTAAATATTGGAGGAAGCTTCGTCTTCTAGTGAATCAGATTTTTGACTTCCCGAAACTAGCTCCAATCTAGATCTGAATTCTTCTTGAGAGGTGGCTGAGGCTAGTTCAACCATGATCTTTGACTTTTCTTGTAAGAATAAGGCCTCTTGGTTGATTAGAGGCGTAGATGGTGTGCCAGTTAACTGTGCTTGGCTCTTCTGGGTAAGAAGATAATTATTTGCCCATTCATCAATTTTAGCCTTATGAATTAACTTGATGTCAAACTTAGCCCACCATTTAATTCGGATAGCCCTTTGAAGTTGATAAGATCAGTTTCATTATAAAGTTGAATCGAACACCAATCCCAGGTCATTATCCAGGAGATGGCCTGTGAAGCAGTGAAATATAAAAGCCTTTCTTCTGGACGAAAATGAGTCTTTTGAACAAAGTGTTTGAATAAAGGTTGGACTTCTTCAGGGAAGATGCTAAAATCTAGTCCTACCTGATGAAACCATAATTTGAACCATTGTGGGAATCTCAATGAAATTCCCTTTTTGAACCATATAAACCATGAATGTTGGAATGGTCGGAGATATAGAAAGTAGTACCATGCATCCATGTAATCAAAGTAATTGTGCCCTGATGGAGTAAATTCTCTTGATAATTGTTTTGATTGGAACAGAGGTTGGTTCCATTCTTGTATGTTGAGAACTTTAAGGATCTTCACCTTTGAGTAAATGATTTCTCCATTTTTGTCTTTGTTATGGGTAACTTCTATTGAGTCAGTGTCCACTAAGATAAACTCGTAAAAGAGTCTTCCTTTTGAAGGGTGCCCGGGCATGTAATGAAAGTTTGGAGGAAATACTTGTTTATGAATTTTCTTGGGTGACAGTCAAACCAAGCCTTTTCGATCATGATTGACGGAAGGCGTCCTGGTTTTTCTTGATACTCATATTGTTCTGTCTTGCCTGGAGTTTTTGAGAAAATTGTGTTATGATAGTCTAGTATGGAATACTTGTTGGATATTGGGACTAACAGGCTTTTTGATTTTGAGGGAGTTTGTACTATCTGAGAGGTAGTGGGCCTCCAAGTGGAGCTTTGCCCATGGTACTTCTTTTCTGAATTATAATTCTAAGCTTTTACTCACAAGTGTTTTTCACACAATCAAACTTCAAACATATATTGCTTTTCCCCTTTACAATTCTGAACACTAAAATCCTTGAACAATTTGATAAACAACTATCTCTGTGGTTCGATATCTTTATATTACTTCGGGCAATCCGTGCACTTGCGGAATTGCTATCAAGTTTTTGGCGCCGTTGCCGGGGATAGTTTTGTTTTGATGATTGATTCTTGAGTTTTATTGTTTGGAAATTTTTTACCATTGCTTCATTGAATCAGTGCTACTAACCTGTTTGTGTGAAAGTGATTTTTACAAGGTTCAATGGATACTTTTGATTTGAGTGGATTCCATGGATATGACCAATGCCAATACTATGACCAAGGATGGGAAGGACAACCCAATATCTTTTGGGAAGGTGATGACAATTCCAATCCGTGGGATCTACCAAGTCATCAATACTATGGAGAGTTTGAACATCAACCATTTGACAAGAACAACCCCTTCAATATCAAGAGATCTTAGAAGAGAAAATAGAAGAGTTGGCACTCACCATGCAAAGTTTCATGAATGAAACCAGGGCCAGCTTAAGGAATCAAGAAGCTTCCATCAAGAATTTGGAGACTTAGTTGGAACATATAGCCAAAACCATAGCTGAAGGGGTCCTAGAATATTTCAGCCCTCAAGCTTTGGAGGAGGGAGAGCATTCACTTACTATCCATGAAAGTGACATTGTGGAGAAAAGTGAGGATCCACAGAGTGAAGAAGAATCCCTAAAAGAATACTTCACCAATGTTCTTGAGACAAAAAGTGAAAATACAATGGGTGAGCAAATGGAAGATGTGATTGAATGGGGTGATGTTCATGATGTATCCATAGAGGATTTTGTTTTTTGACACAAAATTCAGAAAGATGAGGAGGAAACTCCAAGTCTTTGCATCAATATCAAGGACCTGTGGATCAATGGAAAGCATGGCAAGGAACAAGCAAGAGGGTGGAAGTCTCTTAGAATAAAATGGAACCAAATCAGTGAGAATTTTCTTAAACCCTCCATTTTTAATTTGATTTATGTTGCCATGATATCTGGAAATGCAGGTAATATGATGATGCAGTTGTGTCAAAATTTGCATGATCTAAAGGATCTAATGCAATTTGCTATAAACCCCGGATAGAACTTTGAGTCCGGGGTAGTCTATCAAAGACTTAAAAATTGAGCTTCTTGGGAGGCAACCCAAGTCCAGGTTTGTTTTTCTTTAATTTGAGTTTGCTTTAATTTTGTGTTCTTCTATAAAAAAAAATCATTTTCTTTTTATTTTTAGGTAGTTAGTGCATCGAGTCTTTTGCATGTTTTGCTTTCTACCTTTGAGTCAGTATGGATATCCTTGGGTTTCTTGCTGCTATGCTGAACTTGCTTAAGTGGTTTCACCCTTGAATTAGCTGCTTCTTATTGAAAGTTGTTGATACTTCCATGTTTTTATCTTGTGGTCTTTGAACATGCTATTGTGATTGGAAGGTGAGGTAGTTTGATCTTACTTGCTTGAGTTCATAAGAAAGGGTGTTTCACTTCAACACCCTATTGTTTTTGTTGAGTGCTGAGTGTCTCAGTTTATTCCTAACATGCTTGCACATACTTAGCTCTGTTTTGAAATGCATGTTGGTTGTTGCTTAGCGCTTGAATCTTTGAATAGACTTGGTAGAAAATTCTTTCTGGCCTCAGAACTTTGCTGAAATTGCATTTTTTTCCCTAGTTGCCCAAGTTGAGCCTTATAATTGAATAATTTTTCTTGGCCCCCAAACTATGGTGAATTGTGTTGTTGGTGAGTGTCTTATGGTTTTGTTTGAGCAGGTAAAATTATAAAAGGACTTCCTTCCTAACAAAGAAAAGAAAAAAAAAAGCTAGCTGAATTGTCAAAAGAAGGGCAAGTGCCTTGACAATTGAAAAACAAAAGAAAAAGAAACTAAAATAAAAAGAAGGAAGGAATCCCAAAGTCTAAACATTCTGCTCAGGTTGTGTTGAATAAAGAAGTCACTCACCCCAACATGTTTTGAGAGCCCCTTGTGCTACCCTTTTTCTTGGTTTCCCTACCTTTACCCTAGCCAAAGTTACAATCATTTTCAGTCTCTCTCTGATTCTTGCTACTTTGCAACTAACTTTGATTTGATTGATTACCAGGGCTGAAGTTTTGTGCTTGTATGTTAGAGCACCAAAATGTGAGGAAAGTGCTTGATATGTGAGGAAGTTGATGAGCTCTTGCTTGGAAGTCTTGCTTACTCTTGCTGACTTCTCATCTTTAGTTGTGTGCATTTGACCTTTCTTTTGTTTTGTGAAGTATCTTGTTTTGAAAAGCTTAAGTAGCTGAAGAATGGGTGATTTATTCTTTGCTTGAGGACAAGCTACCTTGAGTTTACGCTTGAGGACAAGCTGTCGTTGAGTACAGTGGTGTGATGACCCGAGGTTTATTCTATGTTTGTCGAGTCCTTCTTGTTTCTTTCTTCTTCCTTTTTGAGTCTTTTATTGAGTTTTAAGTTAAGTTAAGTCCCTTTTTAGTTCATATTTGCATCTGAGTAGTTTAGGTGTTTTTAATTTGTTTAGATGATCTTTTAATTAGTTTTTATTGAGGTTTAAGTCCTAAGGTCAGGTTTGATTTAGAGTCTTGAGAGAATATGAGAGTTGATTGCATATTAGAAGTTTTATTTGATGAATTGAATGAAAGATTTCTGAATTATTGTGATTAAATGAGTGTTTCCATGAGTTACATTGGGAAAATGATGGTTTTTGAGATTCTTTGAAGGTTTCAGGTGATTTTGATGGCCAATGATGATGGTTGAAGGCAAAGTAATGAGCCATGATGATAGTTGAAGAAGGAGTTACAAAATTCGGAGAAGAATCTGATGAACCACGCATGTGCGCCGCCTATGCCACGCACATGCATGGTGGTTCTGCTTGAAAAAGTAAAGGAACGTGAAGGCCACGAATGTGCGCCGTTTTGGCCACGCACATGCGTGGTAAGCAAACCTGGAAGTTTTTTTTTTAACAGATGATCCACGCATGTGCGTGGCACATGCGTGGCGGGCCGCCCAGGGTAGAGGCTATAACATCATGGATAAGGATTCTGAACTTCATATACGAATTTGATTTGAGAACCATAATTGGACTAAGTGGAGCTTTGCCCAGGGTACTTTTTTTCTGAATTATAATTCTAAGCTTTTACTCACAAGTGTTTTTCACACAATCAAACTTGAAACATATATTGCTTTTCCCCTTTACAATTCTGAACACTAAAATCCTTGAACAATTTGATAAACAACTATCTCTGTGGTTCGATATCTTTATATTACTTCGGGCAATCCGTGCACTTGCGGAATTGCTATCAAGTTTTTGGGAGTGCCAAGAAGCCTCCCACAAGCTCCAAGAAACTAGAACTTAAGTTTTGCTCAGAAAATACAAAGATCCCTAAAAGAAGTCACAAAATCCTAATTTATAGACTTTTGGGCGGCCCGCCACGCATGTGCCACGCACATGCGTGGATCATCTGTTAAAAAAAAAAACTTCCAAGTCTGCTTACCACGCATGTGCGTGGCCAAAACGGCGCACATTTGTGGCCTTCACGTTCCTTTACTTTTTCCAGCAGAACCACCACGCATGTGCGTGGCATAGGCGGCGCACATGCGTGGTTCATCAGATTCTTCTCTGAATTTTGTAACTCCTTCTTCAACTATCATCATGGCTCATTACTTTGCCTTCAACCATCATCATTGGCCATCAAAATCACCTGAAACCTTCAAAGAATCTCAAAAACCATCATTTTCCCAATGTAACTCATGGAAACACTCATTTAATCACAATAATTCAGAAATCTTTCATTCAATTCATCAAATAAAACTTCTAATATGCAATCAACTCTCATATTCTCTCAAGACTCTAAATCAAACCTGACCTTAGGACTTAAACCTCAATAAAAACTAATTAAAAGATCATCTAAACAAATTAAAAACACCTAAACTACTTAGATGCAAATATGAACTAAAAAGGGACTTAACTTGACTTAAAACTCAATAAAAGACTCAAAAAGGAAGAAGAAAGAAACAAGAAGGACTCGACAAACATAGAATAAACCTCGGGTCATCATGGGCCTCTGAGAAGATTTTATTGGTGTTGATGGGCTAGGAAGCTTAATCATTTTAAGTGGTGTTACTGCCACTGGGGTTGATGATCCTGTTATTGAATTTGGTAGTTTTCTGGTTGATCCCAGTGGGGGACCATAATGGTCTTTCGAAGTCAGTTTTTCACTCATGGTTTCCCTGTAAGAATTCTCTTGTTAGAAAATCTGGAAAGGAATTATGATCTCCTTTAATATGAATAATATCAAATTCAAAACATGAAAGTAATGATTGCCATCTGGCGAAAATATGTTTTGAAACCAAATTTTTAACATCCTTTTGAAAACAGACGGGGCCGCTTTACAATCGGTCTTGATTAAAAACTTCTTGTGAAAAAGATCATCTTGAAATTTTGTAACACATAAAACGATTACTAAAATCTCTTTTTTGATAGTTGAATATTTTTGTTGGGCATGATGCCAAATTCCTGAATAAAATCGCACAATTTGTTCTTTTGAAGAATTAGGACATATTTGTTTAAGGATCCCACCATAACCTAAATCTGAGGCATCTGTTTCTACTATTAAAGAGGCTTCAGGGTCTGGTATTCCTAGGCATGGAAGATATTTGACTGACTGTTTTATCTTTTGAACATCTAGGGTCATTTCTTCTTTCCATTGTGGTGGATCTTTCTTAAGCCTTTTAAACAAAGGAGCACATATGACTCTAATGTTTGGAATAAAATCAGCTATATAATTTACACAACCTAAGAATCTTTGTAATTGATTTTTATCTTTGATTTCATATGGAAATTTATTGGCAAATTCCAATGATCTTTGAATAGGGGTTATTGTGCCTTGATGAATTTCATAACCAAGAAATCTTGTTTTAATTTGAAAGATTTTCATTTTCTTGGCCGAAACTACTAAACCATTCTCTTTAATAATTTCAATGAATTTGTTTAAGTGTTGAATGTGTTGACTAATATTTTTTGAAAATATTAAAACATCTTCTAGATAAACTATTGAAAACTCCATATAAGGATTAAAGATTTCATTCATGATATTCTGAAATTCACTAGGAGCATTTTTAAGACCTTGGGGCATCACATTCCATTCATAATGCCCAAAGGGAACTACGAACGCGGTTTTGTACCTGTCTTCCTCTGCCACCGAAATTTGATAATATCCTGATTTCATGTGAAATTTAGAGAATATGGTAGAATTCTGCAATCTTTTGATCAAATCTATTTTATTCGGTATTGGGTACCTAATCCATCTTATTAAGAGATTTATAGTTAATGACTAATCTTGGAGCCCCACGCTCTAATTCTGAGGCATTTAGTACATAAAACCCTGAACAACTCCATGGTGATTTTGAGGGTCTAACCAGGCCTTTATCTAAATATTCTTGAATTTCATTTTTACAATACTCTAAATATTGTTGATTCATTTGAATGGGTCGTGCTTTTGTGGGTATAGCCTTTTCATTGAATCCATCTTCATATGGTAAAGTAATTGTGTGCTTCTTGCGATGATGAAAAGCCATTGGATTTGTTTCACAAATTTCTTTTTCTATTTTATCTTGAAACTCTGTTATTATCTTTTGAAGATTGGGAGTCTGAATCTGTTCTTCAATTCTTTTATATTGAATTTCTTTATTCAACATATTAATATTTTTTCTTTTATGTTGAATTAGATTGACTCTTTTCCGCTGAATTAGGTTGACTTTTGAAATTGACGCATCTTGTAGTAGGTTTAATTCTTTTAATCTTGGAGGCTGTAAGAATTCAAAGAAAACTTCTTGACCTAGAGCTTTTATAATTATTCCTTCTCTTGAAGTTTTGAATGGGTATAGTAAGCTTATAAAAGGTGTCCCTAATATAACTTTGTTTGATATGTTTTTTGCTAAAACAAATGAGGTAGTGTAACATATTTTATTTTTACAAATTTTTGCTTGAGATAATTTGTATCGTATATTAAGTTTTGACCCTGTGGCACTACTAACTCCTTCTGTAGTTTTTTCGTAGTATATGGTAGAAATTAATCCTTCTTGAATGCAATTGAGATCAACTCCACTATCTATTTGAGCAACAATGTCAAATCTTTCTTCATGAATTACCAAGGTAATCTCACAATTCCATTTATGTATAGTAATCAAATTGAGCATATTAATATATGCTTCTTGATTACTATCTGAATTCTCACACCCAAGAGAACTAGCTTTGTGCTTTTGAGTTTTTAAGATCTCTTTTCCTTCTAGTTCCATTAACCTGTATTCTAAGTTAATGTCATTTTGTTTTAAAATAGTTATTTCTTCTTTGAGTGTTTTAATTTCATCTTGAAGATCTTTTATTGAGGCAGTCTCACTTGGTTTTTTAAATTTTTTATAGATCTCATTCATGCTTATTGGGTTAACTTCTTCAATTTTGAAATTTTCAGTTTTTTGATTAAAACATTCAATTGACTTATGAATTCATCTCTAAGGGGCGAATCTTCCATTTTGTCAATTATGGAAATTAAACTGAGAGTTTGATCTTTAGTGAGCACGTTAACTTGTCTGAGACACCTTGCACAGTCATAAGGACTTGTCCCATCTTGACCTATACACTCCCTTTCTTCATTTTCAGAAAAATTAGAGTCTGTTTCATTTGAGTATTCAATTTGGTTGACCTCGTCATCTTCTTCATATTCTGAAGTAGACAAATCTTCAGGTTCCTCAGTGTTGATTAAAACACTTAATAAACTTTGTTTGATGTTGTCATCAATTTTAAGGTTATTAATTTTTTTCTGGGTTGTGCACTTATTGGCGTAGTGACCAGGTTTGCCACACTTTCAACAAACATTTTTCTTATTATTATTAGAGCTTTTAGTAGGCTTCTTACTAGAGCCTTTGTTGGTTTGCTCTGATTTTTGATAGTTTTGAAAATTAGATCTTTTCCTAAAAGGTCTCTTATTTGTTGAGGAATCTTTTTGAGCTTTTCTTCTCTTAGCAACTCTTTTTTGTTGTGTAGTAGGAGCCCTAATAGGTTCTACACCATATTGTTGGCAGAAGTTTCCTACTTCTCGTCGGCTTATTGAAACTTCCTTTTGCATTTTATGTTGGAGTTGGGAGTCGGTACAGACTTGCAAACTAGTATGAATTATTGCATTATGAATCTGCCCGAAGGTTAATAAGTCAAATTTAGGAGAGCTATCACTGAAGGTTTGAATGGTTTGGTAGACTTTCTCTTGCATTAGTCTCGGAAGTCCAGCTATGAAGCGTTCTTTCCATAATGCACTGGACCCATCTTCTCTTAATAATACTTTTAAAAGGAACATGTCTTTATACCATCGGTAATCAGACATGGTTGGACAGTAAAGATTGGCGAGCTGATTTTTGGCTCTTTCTCTAAACATATTGGGATCTCCTACAAAGTGTAATATTATTGTATAAACTAGTGTTGAAACAATATCTTCCTCACCATTTTCTTTTGTCTTGGTTAAAATTATCATTTTGTCTTTTTCACTTATTAAATTATCCCACCAACCTTTTAACTGACCAGTGAAACCCTGAGTGATAACCATGGCAGCAGCCCGATCAAAATTATTTTTTGCCTTATAAGCCATTGCGGCCATAACCATTTGATTTGTTAAATCAAGAATGGTTTGTTCACTCATGCCATCTAAATTCCATTCATTGATTTTAGATCCTGAGAAATGATTTTGAACAAGTTCTCCTCTTTCTTCGAATTGGACATCTGGATAGGTTGGCCTAGTGTAATAATTCCTAAGTTTGGGATAATGTTGTTGGTTTCCCTTTATCTTATTAATCGATAAATCTTCTTTTTCAAGATGATTTACTGTTGAATCCTTCAAAGTAAGTTTTTGCAATTTTAGTTTAATATCTTCCAAGTCTTGGGTTTTCGAAATCTTTATTGATCTTAGGTCTTCTTTTGTATAACTAGGGACCTTTAGAGTTGGGCTTTGTAAACCTTTTCCAGTCATGGAAAGGATAGGAAATTTAGAAATATCTTTTTCTTCTTTTGACTCTATCCTTGTTTACTGTTTTGTCATGGTAGTTAGCATAAGGTTTGAATAATTCATTTGTTGATGAATTTTACCAATATCTTCTTTATCGACTATTCCTTCTTTACTTATCTTTTTGTAAGGAGAAGCTTTAACTTCTAGATCTCCCACTTGGATTTTTTCTCCTTCTTGGGGTGGATATTCCGAAACTACTTCCTTATCTTGAACAGTTTTCCAGGTTGAACTTATTTTTCCTTAACGGATTAACTTCTTTTGAAAAAGGATAATCAATTTGATTTTTAATACAAAAGGAATCAAACCAGTCAAAGAAGTAATAGTTAAGCTCTTGATCTTCCATAGATTGGTAATACATCATCCTATAATTTTCTGTCTCTTCTTTTGAAACGGTTGCAAAATACCAATCTCTTTTTGGCTTATTTTAACCTGCTAAAAGTCTTCTTTAATCCATTTCTTGTCAATTTGAAAAGGGTAATCTCTTGTTAATGTGTTTAAAACCTGAGAAGCAGTTGGAGAGTATTCAGGGGAATCTGGATGGGTTTGATAAACCGGTTGGGAGAGGTTTGGAAAACTATTGTCTATCCCTTTAAGTTTTACTGTTGACTCTGTTGAGGATACAAAGGACCTTGGGATATCTACCTTGTATAATTGTTCAGGAGTTCTAATAGCAAATGAATTTGATCTATTCATCCTTAGAGTTAGATTTGTTCCTTCTTGAATTAGTTCTCGTACTTGTATATTATGAACTTTTGGTTGAGGTAAAGAGTTCTTGAATACCCATTTTTTAGGAACCTTAGTCATAATTTCATCATGAGTAAGTTTCTTCGGAACTTGTACTGAAGATCTCTTTAGATTTGCTTCTAACATAACAGTTTCTTGTTTTGGTGATGATCTTAAGGCTTTAAAATTATAATTAATTTTTGAAACTTTATAATAAACTCTATATATTATTGAAAAATGATCACTTTCTTCTTCAAATATGTCATCATTTGCCAACAAATCTAGTTGCAAAGCATTTTTAGTCCAACTATTTTGTAAATTCATGGCATAGTTTGGATAACAATTGAAGAAACCAGGACCATCATGAAGGTTTGATTCTAAAACGGCAATTAAAGAATCTTTTAGTTTTAACAATCTGATGTCTCTCAACATGACAATTATTGGAGAATTGATTTCTAGTCGGAAATTAGGTTTTGCAGCTACTTGCACTAAACCTATGTGAATGAAATTATATCCATTTTTTACAAGTTGATCTTAAATATCTTCATTTAACAATTTTATGGTACTCTTGTGAACAGAACTATGCTGACAACACTCTATTGTAAAAATAGAGTCATCAGACCTATTGAACAAAGTATGTTGTTTGTAAATTTCTTTTTTCTTGACTATGGGTATTGACCAATTTTGAAGGGCTCTTTCTATAGAGGCTATTTCTAGTTCTTGTTGAGACAATCTATTGATCTCCTCGGTACTAGATGTAAGATCAAGTTTTGATCGAGTAGTACAACTCTATGTTTTGATGATTACAAGTTAACATTTTAGTATGAACAATTATGGTACTCTAACGTGTTTTTCTGAGTGTGCTCTTACAGGCTCTGACCTTTATCCAATCTCACACAAATCAGAAGCACTATGCTTAAAGAGTGACCCAAACAACGCTTTCGCAATCTCTATGTTCAATCTGAACAGTAGAAAAGCTTCAGAAGATCTGAAGTCAATCAAGCTCTGATATGGACTCAGTCACTTGAAATTCTGAAGATCTAGACGTTCTGACAACCCAGACACTCTGAAGGTTCAGATGTTCTGATGGTGTAGAAGACTTTGAAGATCAAGAAGCTGAAAAGTGAAGTCTCTGAAGTCCAGAAGCAAAATGGCTCTGAAGACCAAGTACTTCCCCTCTGAGTTCAGAATCAGAAGATACAACGGTCAGAGGATCCATGCTTCCCTCTGACTCTGATCAACAAGCTTCACAAGTTCCAACACGAAGCTTTCTTCTGATCAAAAGTCTACTAGGTTAAAGGTCAAGTCACTATCCAAAGTACAAAAGCAAATGTACTATCCTGACGACCTAACCTAACATTCTCAGCCACAGCAGAAGCTGGAAATTCCAGAACTACCCTCCAACGGTAGCATTCCCATGCAATGTTCAAACCCTAATCCTTGGAGCATATATAGAAGCTGAAGATTGAAAGATGCGGTTGGAAGAATCTCATACGCGCAAGCTATATTCAAACCTTCTAAGCATTCTTTCATCTTTGAATTCATTGTGTTTACTACAAGCCTTTTAGAAGCAATTTCTTTGTAAACAATCTTTCTTAAACAGTTGTTTAGTTTACCTTTAGGAGATCAAGGTTGATCGGATCCTAGAGAAGACTAAGAGAGTGAATCTTAGTGTGAGCTAAGTCAGTGTATTGTTAGTCACTTGTAGGTTTCAAGTGCAGTTGTAACAATTATCTGATTAGTGGATTGCCTTCATTCTAAGAAGGAAGAAATCACCTTAACGGGTGGACTGGACTAGCTTGAGTGATTTATCAAGTGAACCAGGATAAAATCCTTGTGTGCTTTTCTATCTCTTATCTTAAGCACTTTATTTGTTCTCGAAAGATTTGCCAAAATCTTAAGGTGGAAGTTTTATTCTGAAAACGTTATTCAAACCCCCCCTTTTCTACCGTTTTTCATACCTTTAATTGGTATCAGAGCGCAAGTTCTGATTACCACACCTAACAGTGTTCAGTGATCCGGGCCGGTGTGAAAAACAAATGGCTACCACCAGTGAAACTCAAAAAGATGGCTACAATGCAAAGCCTCCCATGTTCGATGGTCAAAGGTTCGAATATTGGAAAGACAGAATAGAAAGTTTATTTCTGGGCTTCGATGCAGATCTCTGGGATATCATTGTGGATGGCTATGAGCGTCCAGTTGATGCAGATGGCAAGAAGATCTCCAGATCAGAGATGACTGCTGAGCAAAAGAAGCTCTACTCACAGCACCACAAAGCTAGAGTTATTCTTCTTAGTGCTATTTCCTATGAAGAGTACCAGAAGATTACAAATCGTGAGTTTGCAAGGGCATCTTTGATTCCTTGAAGATGTCCCATGAAGGAAATAAGAAAGTGAAAGAATCAAAGGCGCTGTCTTTGATCCAGAAGTATGAATCCTTCATCATGGAGCCTAGCGAGTCCATTGAGGATATGTTTTCCAGATTTCAGTTGCTGGTAGCTGGAATAAGACCTCTCAACAAAAGCTACACTACAAAAGATCATGTCATAAGGGTCATCGGAAGTCTTCCTGAAATCTGGATGCCTTTAGTGACTTCAATAGAGCTTACAAGAGATGTTGAGCATATGAGTTTAGAAGAACTCATCAGCATACTGAAATGTCATGAGCTGAAGCGCTCAGAGATGCAGGATCTAAGGAAGAAATCTATAGCCTTGAAATCATAATCTGAGAAGGATAAATCTGAGAAGTCAAAAGCTCTCCAAGCTGAAACAGAAGAATCTGAAGAAGCATCAGAAGATTCTGATGAAGATGAGCTGACTCTGATCTCGAAAAGGCTCAACCGCATCTGGAAGCACAGGCAGAACAAGTACAGAGGCTCTGGAAAGGCCAAAGGAAAGTCTGAATCCTCATCAGGCCAGAAGAAGTCCTCAATCAAGGAAGTCACATGTTTCGAGTGCAAAGAATCAGGGCACTACAAAAGTGACTGTCCAAAGCTGAAAAAGGACAAGAAGCCAAAGAAGCACTTCAAGACAAAGAAAAGTCTGATGGTGACTTTTGACGAATCAGAGTCAGAGGATGTTGACTCTGATGGTGAAGTTCAAGGACTCATGGCTATTGTCAAAGATAAAGAAGCAGAGTCAAAAGATGAAACTGACTCTGACTCAGCATCAGAAGAAGATCCTAACTCAGACGATGAAAATGAGGTATTCGCTTCTTTCTCAACCTCTGAACTAAAACATGCTTTGTCTGATATTATGGATAAGTATAACTCTTTATTGACTAAACATAAAAAGTTGAAAAAGGATTTCTCTGCTGCTTCTAAGACTCCTTCTGAACATGAGAAAATTATTTCTGAGTTGAAAAATGATAATCATGCTTTAGTGAATTCTAACTCTGTACTTAAGAACCATATTGTTAAGTTAGAAGAAATAATTGCTTGTGAAGCCTCTGATAGTAAATATGAATCTAAATATGAAAAATCCTTTCAAAGATTCCTGGCTAAAAGCGTAGACAGAAGCTTAATGGCTTCAATGATCTATGGCGTAAGCAGAAATGGAATGCATGGCATTGGCTACTCTAAACCTAATAGAAATGAGCCTCCTATGCCTAAGGCTAAATCATTATATGAATGCTTTGTTCCCTCTGGTACCATATTGCCTGAACCATTACCTATTAAAGTTGCTTACCCCCCTCTCAAAAAGGGAACCTTCTCCATGTCTAAATATCATGCAAAAATTCATTTATACTATCATGTTGAGAAACCCAAGGTGATCAGAACCTCTGAGGTAACTAACAAGAGAGGACCCAGAAAGTGGGTACCTAAGGATAAGATTATCTATGTTGCAGATATCCTTTATAGCTCCACTGAAACACCAATCATGGTGTCTGGACAGTGGATGCTCGCGTCACATGACGGGAGAAAGGAGTATGTTCCAAGAGCTAAAACTTAAGCCTGGAGGAGAAGTTGGCTTTGGTGGCAACGAAAAGGGTAAAATTGTTGGTACTGGTACTATTTGTGTAGATAGTAGTCCATCCATTGACAATGTTTTATTGGTAGATGGCTTAACTCATAACTTATTGTCTATAAGTCAATTAGCTGACAATGGTTATGATGTTATTTTCAATCAAAAGTCCTGCCGGGCTGTAAGTCAGATCGATAGCTCTGTTCTTTTTAACAGCAAGAGGAAGAACAACATTTATAAGATCAGATTATCTGAGTTGGAATCTCAGAATGTGAAGTGCTTTCTTTCTGTTAATGAAGAGCAGTGGGTATGGCATAGACGGTTAGGGCAGGTCAGTATGAGAAAGATTTCTCAGCTGAGTAAGCTCAACCTTGTTAGGGGCTTACCCACTCTGAAGTTCTCTTCAGACTCTCTTTGTGAAGCATGTCAGAAAGGCAAATTCACAAAAGTCCCTTTCAAGGAAAAGAATGTTGTCTCTACCTCAAGGCCGTTGGAACTTCTGCATATCGACCTGTTTGGACCAGTGAAAACTGAGTCTATAGGTGGCAAGAGATATGGGATGGTCATTGTTGACAACTATAGCCGCTGGACATGGGTAAAATTTCTAACCCGCAAGGATGAGTCTCATTCGGTGTTCTCTACCTTCATATCCCAAGTGCAAAACGAGAAGGCTTGTAGGATTGTACGTGTCAGAAGTGACCATGGTGGAGAGTTTGAGAATGACAAGTTTGAGAGTCTGATTGATTCCTATGGAATTGCACATGATTTCTCTTGTCCCAGAACTCCTCAACAAAATGGGGTTGTTGAGAGGAAGAACAGAACTCTTCAGGAGATGGCTAGAACCATGCTCCAAGAAACTGGCATGGCTAAGCACTTTTGGGCAGAGGCAGTAAACACAGCATGTTACATTCAGAACAGAATCTCTGTGAGACCAATTCTGAATAAGACTCCCTATGAATTGTGGAAGAATATAAAACCCAACATTTCTTATTTTCATCCTTTTGGTTGTGTTTGTTATGTTCTTAACACTAAGGATAGATTGCATAAGTTTGATGCTAAGTCGTCTAAATGTCTATTACTTGGTTACTCTGATCGTTCTAAAGGTTTCAGATTTTATAATACTGATGCTAAAACAATTGAAGAATCTATTCATGTTAGATTTGATGATAAGCTTGACTCTGATCAGTCAAAGCTAGTTGAGAAATTTGCAGATCTAAGTATAAATGTTTCTGATAAAGGCAAAGCTCCGAAGCTGAGCCAGAGGAAGATGAACTAGAAGAAGCTGGTCCCTCTGATTCACAGTCTCAGAAGAAAAGCAAAATCACTGCAGCTCATCCTAAGGAATTGATTCTTGGCAACAAAGATGAACCAGTCAGAACCAGATCAGCCTTCAGACTCTCTGAAGAGACCCTGCTCAGTCTGAAAGGATTAGTGTCCTTAATTGAACCCAAGTCAATTGATGAAGCTCTTCAAGACAAGGATTGGATTCTGGCTATGGAAGAAGAACTGAATCAATTTTCCAAGAATGATGTCTGGAGCCTAGTGAAGAAACCTCAAAGTGTTCATGTGATTGGAACCAAATGGGTGTTCAGAAACAAGCTGAATGAGAAAGGAGATGTAGTCAGAAACAAGGCAAGGCTAGTTGCTCAAGGCTACTGTCAGCAGGAAGGAGTAGACTATACTGAAACATTTGCTCCAGTAGCAAGACTAGAAGCAATCAGACTGTTGATCTCTTTCTCAGTAAATCACAACATAATTCTTCATCAGATGGATGTTAAGAGTGCCTTCCTAAATGGTTACATCTTAGAGGAAGTCTACGTTCATCAACCCCCAGGCTTTGAAGATGAGAAGAACCTTGACCATGTTTTCAAATTGAAGAAATCTCTCTATGGTCTGAAGCAAGCTCCCAGAGCATAGTATGAGAGACTCAGCTCATTCCTTCTGGAAAATGAGTTTGTAAGGGGTAAAGTAGATACAACTCTCTTTTGCAAAACTTACAAAGATGATATCTTAATTGTGCAAATTTATGTTGATGATATTATATTTGGCTCTGCTAATCAATCTCTATGCAAAGAATTTTTTGAGATGATGCAGGCTAAATTTGAAATGAGTATGATGGGAGAACTCAAGTACTTTCTGGGAATACAAGTTGATCAAACACCATAAGGAACATATATCCATCAGAGCAAGTACACTAAAGAACTTCTGAAGAAGTTCAACATGACAGAATCTACAATTGCTAAGACTCCGAAGCATCCTACATGCATCCTGGAAAAGGAAGATGCAAGTGGTAAAGTTTGTTAGAAGCTCTATCGTGGTATGATAGGATCACTTCTATACTTAACTGCATCTAGGCCAGATATTCTGTATAGTGTTCATCTATGTGCTCGTTTCCAATCAGATCCGAGGGAAACCCATTTAACTGCTGTTAAGAGGATCCTGAGATATCTGAAAGGCACCACTAACCTTGGCTTGATGTATAAGAAAACATCAGAGTATAAGCTTTCAGGTTATTGTGATGCTGATTATGCTGGGGATAGAACAGAGAGAAAAAGCACTTCTGGAAATTGTCAATTTCTGGGAAGCAACTTAGTCTCATGGGCAAGCAAGAGGCAATCAACCATTGCACTATCCACTGCAGAGGCAGAGTATATCTCAGCAGCAATATGCAGCACTCAGATGCTCTGGATGAAACATCAGCTGGAGGATTATCAAATCCTTGAGAGCAATATCCCAATCTATTGTGATAACACTGCTGCAATCTCACTGAGTAAGAATCCTATCTTACACTCAAGGGCAAAACACATTGAGGTAAAGTATCATTTTATTAGAGATTATGTTCAAAAGGGCGTACTTCTTCTGAAGTTTGTTGATACTGACCATCAATGGGCAGATATCTTTACAAAGCCCTTAGCAGATGATAGATTTAATTTAATTCTGAAAAATCTAAATATGGACTTTTGTCCAGCATGAAGATGGATCAGAACCTCTGACTATGATGCTTCTTTATCAGAAGATGTCTAGTTCAGAAGGTAACTCCATCAGAGTTTAAGTACCCATTGGTGCTCACTCTAAAGCTAAGATAGTAAACGTGTCTTAGTAGCTATGATACATCGTTCCTTGTGCCCGTGCTGACAGTCTGTCGTAATGAGTGTTGATGTGCTTCTCTCCATCGTGTGCTATTGGTATTAACTGTTGCTATGATGTCTTTAATTTCTAACCGTTGATTTTACTTTGCTTCTTAATCAACAACGGATATTTTCAAAAACCCACTATACACACACGTTCTCCATCACTTGTTGATTTACTCTCTCTCTCTCTCTTCGGTTGCAAACCCTCATCCCCACGATCTCTCTCTTTCTCTCTACTTCATCCTCTTTCTCTTTACTAAACCTTCAACCGCTTCAAAGATGGTGAAATCTAACAGAGGTGAAACTACCGATGGAACCCGATTCCCTGTCATGGTAGTAGGTCAAATTACCGGTCAATCGGGCTCTGCAACTCAAAGAAATCAACAAGAAGCTCAAGCTACAGGGCAGATGATTCCTCTCGCACAAAGGGGTTGTGCCGTTACAGGTGTCTACTCTCCTGATGAACTCCAGGTTCTTGCTGAGTGGAGATTCGACCTGGATAACATTGCTGCAAATGGGTATGATCTTCGTCTTGAAGTTCAAGCTCAAGGCTGGGAAGAATACTTCAATAGGCTTCGTGGTCCAGTCTACGTCAAGTTGGTAAAGGAATTCTGGAAACATGCCGACTGTGACGACAATCAAGTGGTTTCCTACATTGCTGGCAGAAGAATCATCATCACAGAGAAGTCGATTGTTGATCTTCTGGGTGAACACACTGGCACAGGCTACAGATTGCAACTGACGAAATCAAAGGTGAAACCCAAGACAAAAGAAGGAACCAACAAAGCTCTCTACACAAACTATAAGCCTGGCAAGAGTGACTACAAGGTAGTGGAACTTCATCCTAAGCTAAGGATCTGACACAAGATTCTGCTTCACTGCATCAATCAGAGACCAAAGGGAAGCTCTCCAGACTACATCAACTTTTGTCAGAAAGTGATGCTCTTCTTCATCCAAGATCATAAGAAGATCTGCCTTCCTTTCTTCCTGTTCTCTTACCTCAAAGAATGCATCAGGAAATCCAGAACCACTGCTTCTCTAAAGTCTGCCATCAGATACATTCCATTTGGAAGATTGCTCTCAGACCTCTTCATTGAGAGCAAGTTGATAGAAGATTTGACTAAGGCTGGCTGCACAGAGGATCTGACAACGGTTGTTGGTGATGTCTTCACCTCCACATCCATGAAGAAGATGGGCTTGATCAGGACAAAGGTTGCACCTGCTCATGAAGACACCTCTAATGAAGTCAGACAGAGAAGAGTCCCTCTGATCAATTACCCTCTGTGGTCCCAAGCAGATGATCCAGTTGCTATCTTGCACTACATTGATGACTTGAGGCAATAAAGTTATGAGATAGATGTGGACGAGTTCTTCAGAACCCTGCCACCAGCTCCAGAGTTTGATTCTCCTCCCAAGAAGAAGAAGAAGAGAAAAATCATATTAGAAGAATCCTCTGAAGAGTCTGATCCTTCTGATGGTGTTGATCAGAAGAAGAAGAAGAATGACAAGGCTAAGAGGAAGCATGATGAACCCACCAAGCCAGATGCTCCATCTGATGGTGATGATGATGATGCTCCTCCACCAAAGAAGAAAAAGAAGCAAGTCAGGATTGTGGAGAAGCCAACCCGTGTGGAACCAGCTGCTGAAGTAACCAGAATTGAGGCTTCTGCCAGGGTTACTCGGTCTGCAGTGCGATCATCAAGTAAGTCTGCTGTTACAGATATTGATGATGATTTAAATTCACTTGATGCACTCCTAATTTCTGCACTCCTTAACCGTACTGCCACCCCACTCACTCCTATTCCAGAGTCCCAACCAGCTGCACAAACCACCTCTCCACCCACTTCACCTAGATCTTCATTTTTCCAACCTTCTCATGAAGAAGCACCTCTTTGGAACATGCTTCAGACTCCAAGACCCTCTGAACCTACTTCACCCATAACCATTCAATATAACCCACAAACCTCTGAACCCATCATTTCAGAACCATCTGAACCTGAACCCAGAACCTCTGATCACTCTGTCCCCAGAGCATCAGATCATCCGGTTCGCAAAACAACCAATACAGAAACCACAACTCCTTGTCCCTCTGTATCATTTCCCACTAATGTTGCTGACTCCTCACCCTCCAATAACTCTGAATCCATTCGCCAATTTGTTCAAATTGCGAAAGAAAAAGAGTCTGCCATTCCTGAGTACTACCATACAGTACATAGCCCAAGGAGATATCCTGGACCTAGACCAGAACGTCTAGTTGACCCAGATCATCTTATACAAGTTGTCCCTCTGAATGCAGTAGACCCTTCATCTCAACCCATCCAACCAGAACTTGTTCAACAAGAACTTGTTCAACCAGAACCTAATCAACCAGAAGACTCAGTATCTAACCATTCCTCGGTTAGATCTCCAAACCCTGAGGTTGAAACCTCTCAGCCTAACCTTGTGATCAACACTTCAAATGTCCAAACCTTAGATGTTGGTTCTCCTCAAGGTGTTTCTGAGGCCAATAGCAGCAACCACCCCACTTCTCCTGAAACCAATCTCTCCATTGTTCCCTATACATATCTCAAGCCAAACTCCCTTCTTGAGTGCATCAGTGTGTTTAATTATGAAGCATCATTAATGATTCGCAATGTGCAAGGCCACACTGACCTTCATGAGAATCCTGACTCTGTTGCTGAAGAATGGAATCATCTGAGTGATTGGATGATTGCTCAAGTTCCTATTATGATGAGTCATCTCACAGCTGAAAGGGATCAGAGGATTGAGGCTGCTAGGCAGCGTTTCAACAGAAGAGTGGCTCTGCATGAACAACAACTAAGAGTTGAGTTACTTGAAGCTGTTGAGGAAGCAAGAAAGAAGAAAGAACAAGCAGAAGAAGTTGCACGCCTAGAAGCTGAACAAAAGCTAGAAGCTCTGAAAGAAGCTGAAAGGTTACAGGCTGAAGCTGAAGCTCTCAGATGTCAAGTTCTTGCACCAGTGCCTTTCACAAGTGCTGCCTCTCAATCCACTCAAGCTCCTCACTCTGCTCAGGATGTTCCATCTACTTCGACTCAGCCAAGTTCTTCCAGACTTGACATTTTGGAACAACGTCTTAACACTCATGAGACTCTCCTGATCGACATGAATCAAGCACTTTAAGAGCTCCTGCGTCGCACTGCCAAACCTTAGTTCTTAGGATTTCTCTCGTTTTTCTTCTTTAATTGATTAACTTTTAGTTCTCTGTTTTCATAACTTGAAAATATTTGCTTCTATGTGTTATATCTATTTATTTTCTTAAGTGTTTGTTTATTTTCTGTTTCTTATTGCATTAATCATAACATATGCTTGAAAAACCCTTCTTTATTTATATAAAAATCATAACCATTACATTACATCATATATTTCCATAAATCTAGAATGGAGGATCCTTCCTCATTCTTCTACATTCCTGGCGCTGCTCCACTCTTTCCCTTTCCAGACGATCCAGTGTATATTCTATGTTGCTGAGCCTGATGCTCAGCTCATTATTCTCCAGACTATCCTCCATCGTCTCGAGTCTTTTCTCCACTGCTTCCTTCTCTTCCAGCAGATTCAGCTCCAGCTGGCACAGCTCCTGAATCTCCTCCACGAAGCAGAGGAACTCCTTCAGATCTTTTTCCAGCTCTGGACTAAGATCCTCCTCCAGCAGCATTGTAATACGCTCATGTATGGTTCTTGAACCATCAGGATGCCTAATATTCAAGAACAAATCTTCTTCAAAGGCCTTCTTCCTGAGCTCCTCTAAAGCAACCATGTATGATGCCATTTTCTTATTTTTGGAATTGATCGTGTTGTGAAGCTTACTTAGTTCCTAATCGCTTTATATAAGCATCCTCTTCTCCCCGGAAGTTATTGCTACTGCAGTTTCTCGAGGATAAGTCCTTCGTAACTGAAGCTTCTATTTACTCCCGTGGCCGGTGGTAAACGTTCTACACATGCATTAATTCTTTCTTTAATTTGCTAATCTCATTAATTAATTCTCCATCTTTTTGAACTTAGTCCTTCTTTCAGGGGGAGTACCTTGTACTTCAAGCTAAGTTTTTCACACCCCAAGCTTTTTGCTTATGACAAAAATGGGGAGTATAAACCCATAGTTTTTGATGTATATGCTGATTAGTGTGATTTAGTTATTGATTGGAGAATTTAAGAGTTCCACTGCTATGACCATAGATATGTCACTGGGCAAATACAAGGAATACATTTCACTTCTTCTGAAGTGATTTTAATTGACTCTGATAGCCTACTCGTGACTCTGAATATTTATGCGCTCTGATTATTTCATTTCATCTATGTCATGCGTTTTCACTCTGAACTCTTATATTATTTATCTCAGAATCTAGATATTACTAACGTTCTCATTAAGTCTTAGATTCAGGGGGAGCTAAGCTCAGAATCAAGCTGTGACTTGGATTCAGAATGAGCAAAATAAACCATTCACATCAGGATAAGTCTAATTCTATTTCTCTAAACTCTGAGTGAATTCAGTTTATTGTTTAAGAATTGTTCATCAAATACTTGGTTTTGTCATCATCAAAAAGGGGGAGATTGTAAGATCAAGTTTTGATCGAGTAGTACAACTCTATGTTTTGATGATTACAAGTTAACATTTTAGTATGAATAATTATGGTACTCTAACGTGTTTTTCTGAGTGTGCTCTTACAGGCTCTGACCTTTATCCAATCTCACACAAATCAGAAGCATTGTGCTTAAAGAGTGACCCAAACAACGCTTTCGCAATCTCTATGTTCAATCTAAACAGTAGAAAAGCTTCAGAAGATCTGAAGTCAATCAAGCTCTGATATGGACTCAGCCACTTGAAGTTCTGAAGATCTAGACGTTCTGACAACCCAGACACTCTGAAGGTTCAGATGTTCTGATGGTGTAGAAGACTCTGAAGATCAAGAAGCTGAAAAGTGAAGTCTCTAAAGTCTAGAAGCAAAATGGCTCTGAAGACCAAGTACTTCTCCTCTGAGTTCAGAATCAGAAGATACAACGGTCAGAGGATCCATGCTTCCCTCTGACTCTGATCAACAAGCTTCACAAGTTCCAAAACGAAGCTTTCTTCTGATCAGAAGTCTACTAGGTTAAAGGTCAAGTCACTATCCAAAGTACAAAAGCAAATGTACTATCCTGACGACCTAACCTAACATTCTCAGCCACAGCAGAAGCTAGAAATTCCAGAACTGCCCTCCAACGGTAGCATTCCCATGCAATGTTCAAAAACTAATCCTTGGAGTATATATAGAGGCTGAAGATTGAAAGATGCGGTTGGAAGAATCTCATACGCGCAAGCTATATTCAAACCTTCTAAGCATTCTTTCATCTTTGAATTCATTGTGTTTACTACAAGCTTTTTAGAAGCAATTTCTTTGTAAACAATCTTTCTTAAACAGTTGTTTAGTTTACCTTTAGGAGATCAAGGTTGATCGGATCCTAGAGAAGACTAAGAGAGTGAATCTTAGTGTGAGCTAAGTCAGTGTATTGTTAGTCACTTGTAGGTTTCAAGTGCAGTTGTAACAATTATCTAATTAGTGGATTGTTCTCATTCTAAGAAGGAAGAAATCACCTTAACGGGTGGACTGGACTAGCTTGAGTGATTTATCAAGTGAACCAGGATAAAATCCTTGTGTGCTTTTCTATCTCTTATCTTAAGCACTTTATTTGTTCTCGAAAGATTTGTCAAAATCTTTAGGTGGAAGTTTTATTCTGAAAACGTTATTCAAACCCCCCCCCCCTTTCTACCGTTTTTCATACCTTCACTAGAGGTTGAAGGTTGGATTATCATTTTATTATTAGGTTTTCCCAAGCTTATCTCACTTAAGGGTTTAATTAATCTTGCCATATTTTAATGAGGTTTGTATCAGGGTTCGGGCTTCTTCCCAATCTAGCTAAACCAACGGGCTCACTACCTATCCAAGGCTTTACTGTCGGGACCACTAGACTGCAGGGGTAACTCACACTATCCATATACTAATCCTTCAGAAAACTGACTTTGATTAAGAAAACTCTTTTTTTTTTTTTTTTACTTACAAAGACACACTATATCAGCCAGAGACCCTAATCCCTCACGGGACCGGGCTCTGATACCAGATTGGGAAGCATATTCAATTTGACATAATGATAAGGATAAGATAGTATATGTGTATTTTGAAATGAGGACCAAAATAGGTAGGCAGGAAAATAGAATGATATATATATATATAGATCTACTATGACCAAAAGATCTTTTTCCATGTCTCGAACCAATTCCATTAGTAGAGCTCAACCTGAACCCTCCCATGATGGATCTACAATCCACCTTACTGGTTTTGAGACTACAACACCGGTAAAAACAACCTACCAAATGGATAATGATGACCAGAGATCTACTTTATCCCCAACTTACTCCTCCATTGAAACCCCAAATTTCATCGGAGCAATCAATATAAAGTTCACTATTGATAAAGAATCTCTTAGAAAAGATTTCTATTCCGAGGAATGGACTCCTCAAAGAGAATGGTTCTTCAAAACTACCAAGGCCAAAATATAAAGAATATCCAAGAGCGATTCTATAGGTTTCTTGAACTCGTCCAACAAAATATCCCTTTCTTCAACTGGTTCCATGCTTATACCATCAAAAAAGGGATTAATTACCCTTATAAAGTCGATGTCATAACCTGGCAACTAAGCGATGGAAAAACAATACAATCAGATGTGCCTCCCAAGGCACCTTTTGTGGTTAAAAATGCCCAAAACCTTTGAGGATATGTTCTCTGATGCTTTTCTCAGAGAGCAGATGAATTTCTTCATCCTCTTTTTGAATTTTCACTACTACAAAAACACTAATTTGGGACGGAAAAATCTGTCGCACACTAGTTAAAATTTCCGTCCCAAAATAATTTTGGGACGGAATTGTGACGCGAAAAATTGCGTCGCTATATTGCTCGTCGCAAAAATATCACGACAGAATTTATTACTCTGTCGCAAATTTGGGACGGAAATGGAGACAAAATATAATAAATTATATTTTTAAAATATGAATTTCGTGACGAAATTTGTGACAGAAAATAATAAATTAGTTGCGAGAGAATCTTTCACTCCGTCGCATTTTGGGACGGAATTTAATAAGTTTTCGTTTTTTTAAATAATATTTTTGTGACGGAGTTAGTGACGGATATAATAATATTTTGTGACGGAGTTAGTGACGGATAGAATAATATTTTGTGACGGAACTGAGAACAACATAGTCTGTCCCAAATTTGTGACGAAATATTTCCGTCACTGAGTTGAAGATTTGCTTTGGTACTGAAAACACCCCAATTTTTAGCCATTTTTATTTTCTTCACATTCTGATTTTAAGTAAATTAGTAAGAAATCCCAAATTAAACTGCAATAATAACTAACAAAATATGAAAATAACATTAATCAAGAATCAACTCTTCATTGATCAAAGAGATAAATGAATTTCAATTAACAACAAGCTTCATGTAATTCATAAAGATCACACCTATAAAAAAATACCAAAATTACTTAGAGTTTACTTATTTTCAAGCCACATACTAAGCATGTTGGTTCCTTACACCTTCAAAGCTCTTTCTTACTCTTTCTACCATCCCCTTCCATCTTTTGAATAGCTTCAATTCCAGCATGTCCGGATTCAAAACTGCGGAGCTTCTCAATTTAAGAATCCTCCTCAACCCGTTTTTGAGCCACCAATGCCTCCATAAGTTTCTCATTTGCTTCCTTAGTTACTCTTTGTGCTTCTTTTAGCTTCTCAATTGTTCTTTTGCTTTTTATAGATCTTTTAGAGCAAGATTTATCTGGGTTTGCAATTCTGAATTCTTCATAGCTAGTGGGGTTGCCGCTGGTGCTTTGTTGGGAGTTGCTAGAACTTCTTTGTTGGGAGTTTCAGATTAATTAGACCCTATCAGATTCATAGTGTCAATAACGTATAATACAAGGCAACTAAATTAAATGGAAAAAAGACAAGACTATAAAATAATAAAATGTCATATTTGTTGTATGTAACCAGATAGATAGATGGATCTAAGTCTAAGAGATTATGTTCACATTATGCATGATGGCATAGGAACTAACCGTCATCAATTGGTTTCAATACTTCCTTCAAAGTCCTTCCCTCTACCTGTCCTTTGTCATCATCTGAGTTCCTTCCCAAGCTACTACACAAGTTTTGTGAGCTTTATTAACATATCCTTGCAAAAACTTATACATGATGCTTGCTTCATAGAAGAGAAGCACATAATATTCATTATAGACAATAATGAAAGGGGAGGATTTAACCAAAATGTACCAGGCTAGAAATTTTCAGAAAACAAAAATTTAATATTAGTTTTTAGAAACATATTAATTCTAAATGTACAAGGACCAAAGACACTTAAAGAAGATAGACACCTGCTTGTAAACAGTACGCAAATAATGAAGAGCAATAGAGACAAATTAGCTGGTATGAAACTTCTCCAATATGTTTACTAGTTTTCATGTCTAGTGATTAAAAGTATATTTAATTTAACATGCCATAAGAAATCTACCTGCGAGTAGCACTCAATAACTAGTCTAAAGAGAATACACGAGTGAGCATCTAAAACAACAAAGGATAATATACCATTTCTTAGTATAGTTTAGTACCTCCAAGTGCACCAGCAGATACCTTGTTGTTCTTCCACAAGAGAACATAAACAGCTGCAGTTACAAGAAATTAAAAAAATGAATCATAAACTAGTAAAGTAAGATTTAAGTGAACAATGTAAAGTAACATAAGATAATCAAAATATTACCAAGGCCTTTAAGCATCTCTTGCAAACATAGGATTCAGGTCTCTCCTTAGTTCACAAACATCTTTATGTGTGCTTAAATCTCCCTCTTTTGCTTCTCAATCTAGAAGGTCATAACCAAACTGAAGAATGGATGTGTGAAAGACAATTTAGTTGTTGTATTCATGGAAAAGCAGTAGTAAATAAACAGAAAGAATTCAGATGTATTTAAGGTTTCAAAATACCCTTTACCTAAGGCAACAGTGACAATGGATGGTCTTCCATTCGTAATGGTCACATTGCAACCAATCTGTCATAGAAATGAGCAATCATAAAATAATTTTAATTGTTCTAACCATTGGATCTAAATACATGTTTAAGATCTTTGCCGCAGACATCAATTCATGCTTACTATGAATTGAAGATACATACACAAGCCACATTGAGGATCAAGTCTTCCTAAACAACCATATATTATACTCTAACATCAGACAATAGACATATTATAAAAGTGAAGGAAAAAAGCTAAGGCACATGTAATGTTTCCAATTTGGTGTTTGGTATGAAATTAGAATTTCACAAGTAATATATACCTGTCACCTGAAGTATGCTCGGGCTGGCAAGAGTTAAACCAGCTATCAAATCATCTTTAGACTTCAAGGCGTCATAATTCTGAACCAGCAAAGGATCGGGAATAAACTTTTCAAGGATGAAACAACGTGTGCATAACAATCTTTGTACTCAGATGAAAAAATGACTTTGTGTCCTGCAATGAACTAAGTAGCTTGTTCAACATAGGTAGGATCCACAACACTCAGCATCCATTAGTATATCTGTTATCCTCAGGGCAGAAGCGGAAAGACAAATAAATTCCATAAGGTAAGTACACGTCGGCCTTTACCACATTCAAATAACTCACATCCTTACATAAACAAAACACATAACCATCAATAAAAATAGAAAGGAGCCTTTCTCCAAATAACATACTGGAAATTGGGGTATAGCATATTATCAGAGGCACAAGGCGGTGGCTCAAACGAAACAATGAAACTGCATAATCGCCCCTAGATTTGAGGGTTCCCAATTCCAATTCCAAATTGAACTAACCTAAATCACGATTACGATTTACACAGAGTGATGGAAGGAAGAAGAAGAACCTTTTGATTGCTTTGACGAAATCGGAAGTCGTGTAAGCCGAGGAAAACGTCGGCGTTTTCCATTCTCGCGAAGCTAAAATCCAGAGGGCATCGTCGATCAGGCACTACCACTGACGGCATTCAAACGTGAGAGAGAGAGAGAATGAAACGTGAGGCAAAGAATGTAGGGCAAGAAATTAGGAATGAGGGAAACAAAATTCAGGATTTAGGAATGAACGAGGGAAAAAAAAATTGAAAGTGAGGGAAAAAATTGAAACATAAATTGAAACAAAATTAGTATCCAAATAAGTATATTTTATTTTACTATATTCTCTATTTTATAATTCCAATATATTTTTATTAATAGTAACAAGTTTTTTTTTAACGTATTGGTTTTATATTTTAAATAAAAGTAATAATATATACTTTAAGAATATCTTATATAATTATGATAATATATATCCGAACTATATATTTTTTATGAGTATAATCACGATAGAAGAACTGAGTATGAGATAAGTGTGTGTGTTATCTATATAATTTAAAAAAGTTAAAACTAAAAATTTGAGGTCGGCATGAAGTCAAACCTCATTATATAATTCTAAGATCAACATGAAGCATAATTAGGTCAGATAGACATTTGAAGTCAAAAAAAAGCCTGATTGAGCCCATTGAATAATGAAGATCAACTAGAGGTATTATCGTACTGGGTAACCTCTAAGGTCAAAATGAAGTCTAATTGGACTCGATGGACATATAAGATCAATAATCGACTTCTATTGGACTTAATGAGCCTTGTGCGTAATACGAAGCCTAAATGGAATTGATGGACCATAAGTTTGTCATTGATTTGTATTGGGTATGGTGTGCCTTATATACAACACAAAGCCTCATTGAGTTTATTAAACCTGTAAGATCAACATGAAACCTAACTACAACATCTGCATATAATCTCATTTAAAGTTCAATTTGCCTGAGAATTTGTTAAGGCCATTCCATGTGGCCTAAAAATAAACGAACTGGGCTGGGTTGATCCACAAAACATATGCCCCTGACTTTTCATTGCTCGGAGTTTGCAACACATATGTCTGCGACTTACTTGGATTGTATGGGACTGACCAAGTAATAAAAATGAAAATAAAATACAAATAAAATTAAATATTTATCAATTATTCAAAATTGTAAGATATTTACAAAAATCTATTAATATCATCAAATCAAATAATAATGATTAAAACTTATTCTCTTTGGACTTTTAATTAAATTTTTTAAAATGTAAAAAATATTGGTCAGCAAGTCCGCAACCTGCAAGTTAAGCGGAGTAACCTGTATAAGCCCATATCAAAATGGACAAGGTATTATTAAGTTGAAGCGTTGTTTTTCCCCCAAAACTAATTAATCAAATTGTGACGGAATATAAATGCCGTCGCCACATTGCGACGATTTTTATAACTTAGTCACAAAATTAGGACTGAATACAAACTCCGTCCCAAAAATAGCTTATATTTTTAAATAAAATTTGTGACGGAAAATTATTGCTAATTTCGTCACAAATTGGGACGGAATAATTTAATTTTTGCGTCCCCAATGTTGGCGCCTTCATTCCCCCCCGAAACTAAATATTCAAATTGGGACGGAATATAAATGTCGTCCCCACATTGCGACAATTTATATATATTTGTCACGAAATTGTGACAAAATACAAACTCCGTCCCAAAAAAGGTTAAATTTTTAAATAACATTTGTGACGGAAAATTATTGTTACCTCCGTCGCGAATTGGGACAGAATAATTAAATTATTGCGTCCCCAATTTTGGTGCCTTGATTTCCCCCCAAAACTAAATATTTATATTGGGACGGAATATAAATGTCGTCCGCACATTGCGACAGTTTATATATAGTCGTCACGAAATTGTGACAAAATTCAAACTTCTTCCCAAAAAATAGATTAAATTTGTAAATAACAGTTGTGACGGAAAATTATTACTACCTCTGTCACAAATTGGGACGGAATAATTAAATTATTGCGTCCCCAAAATTGGCGCCTTGGTTCCCTCCAAAATAAATATTTCCATTGGGACGAAATTTTATTATTCGTCGCAAATTTGCGACAATTTATATAATTTTGTCCCTAAATTGTGACGAAATTTGTATTCTGTCCCAAAATGTTAAATTAATGTTTTAAAAAACCTTGGCGACAAAAAAGTGTCGCTAAATTCGTCGCAAACGAATTATTTTGTGACGGAATTTTTTTCCGTCGCAAAATTCCGTCCTAATTTGAGTGTTTTCTAGTAGTGTTTGTATTTTTGTTCTACAGTTCTAATGACGTAATTTGATTTTTTGAAAAAGGATTCATTTGGTTTGTAGATCTCGTTATGAGATATTCTTGGAATTTCCCAATTATCAAGATCCTGATTAATGTCTTCAAAATGAATTTCTTCTTTGAAGATTTTCTTTGAATGATTATGAGATTCATTTTCGTTGAGCGAAGATGAGAAGGGTTGGGAAGATTTGAAAGAAAACTTGGAGAAGGAGCGTAGCGTAATGAAAGACAAATCTTCCTTACCCATTAATATCATTGTCATTACTTGGTTACATAGAAATAGATAATTAAATTGGAATTATAAGTTATGTTCTGGGTTGTTCTTAATTCTTAGGCTGGAAATAAAGCCTGTTACCATCCAAGATCTCCAATCGGAGGTCAACAACTTAAAAATTGAAGTCAAAAGTCTGAAGCAACAACAGGCTAGTCAGCAACTCATCTTAGATAGCTGGATTGAAGAAAAATCACATGAAGATGATTCTTTAACCCACAAACCTTCAACATCTAAATTACCAAACGATGATGATAACAATTCTCCTGAAAATGATACTGAAGATTTCTTGCAAATAATTAATACTGTTACAATCCAAAAGTTCTATATTGATGTCAAAATCATCATAGGAGATTTTAGCTTTGAAATTGCAGCTCTTTTTGACACTGGGGCTGATTCCAGCTGCATCTTAGAAGGACTTGTCCCCACTAAATATTTTGAAAAAACTACTGAAAAGCTCAGTGCTGCTGAAGGTTCTAAGCTTATTATCAGATATAAAATCTCTTTGGCTATCATTCAAAATGAAAACCTTGAAATAGAGACATCTTTCTTGCTTGGCAAAAATCTGAGTAGTAGGGTAATTATTGGAACACCCTTCATAAAAAAACTCTTCCCTTATATAACAACCAAAGATGGCATTACTGTCCAACATCTAGGACAACCTATTACTTTCAAATTCTCCAAACCTCCGATTATCAAGAATTTAAATGTCATCTCATATAAAGAAAGACAGATTAATTTTCTCAAAGATGAGATTTCGTTCAAAAACGTTGAAACCCAATTACAACATTCTTCGATCCAAGCTAGGATTGAAAACCTTCTTAAAGAAATCCAATCTTCCATTTGTTCGGATTTACCAAGCTCTGTTTGGGAGAGAAAACACCATATGGTTGATCTCCCTTATGAAAAAGATTTCAATGATAGAAAAATTCCCACCAAGGCTAGGCCAATCCAAATGAACGAAGAACTTCTTCAATTTCGTCAAAAGGAAATCAATGATCTATTAAGCAAAAAATTAATCCGCAAAAGTAAGAGCCCATGGTCTTGTTCAGCTTTTTATGTTAACAAGCAAGCTGAAATAGAAAGAGGAACTCCCAGACTTGTCATTAATTACAAACCTCTTAATCAAGCCCTCGGTTGGAATAGGTACCCTATCCCTAACAAAAAGGATCTTCTTGCAAGACTACATGATGCTAAAATCTTTTCTAAGTTTGACATGTAATCCGGATTTTGGAAAATTCAAATCAAAGAAGAAGATAGGTATAAAACCGCTTTTACTGTCCCTTTTGGACAATATGAGTGGAATGTTATGCCATTCGGATTAAAAAACGCCCCTTACGAATTTCAGAAGATCATGAATGATATTTTTAATCCTTATTCAAAATTTACAATTGTCTACATTGATGATGTTCTGGTCTTCTCCCAATCCATTGATCAACATTTCAAGCATATCAGCATTTTCATTTCCATTATCAAGAAAAATGGTCTTGCTGTTTCCAGATCAAAGATTAGTCTCTTCCAAACCAGAATCAGATTCCTTGGACACAATATCCACCAAGGAACTATAATTCCTATCAATCGTGCCATTGAATTTACAGACAAATTCCCTGATCAAATTATTGATAAAACTCAATTACAAAGGTTTTTGGGTTGCCTCAATTACGTTGCTGATTTCTGTCCACAGATCAGCAACCTCATAAATCCCCTCCATGATAGACTCAAGAAGGATCCTCCTCCATGGTCGGATATCCATACCAATGTTGTCAAACAAATAAAGGCTCAAGTCAAAAGTCTTCCTTGTCTTTATTTGCCCAATCCCCAAGCTTTTAAAATTGTTGAAACTGATGCTTCTGATATTGGCTTTGGAGGCATCTTGAAACAAAGAATTTTAGACAAAGAACAAATTATTACTTTTACTTCAAAACACTGGAACCCTGTTCAGCAAAATTATTCTACTGTCAAAAAAGAAGTTTTAGCAATTGTTTTATCCATCTCAAAATTTCAATCGGATTTGATAAATCAAAAGTTTCTAGTCCGCGTAGATTGTAAATCTGCTAAGGACATATTACAAAAAGATGTTAAAAATTTAGCTTCAAAACAAATTTTTGCTAGATGGCAAGATATTTTAAGTGTTTTTGGTTTTGACATAGAATATTTTAAAGGCTCAGCAAACTCTCTCCCTGACTATCTCACCCGTGAATATCTACAGGGAAGAGGCTAATATGGCCTCCAGAACCTCTTCCTCCAGAGGAAGGGGAAGCAACAAATCCAGAGGTAAGAATATTTCTTTACATCAAAATGGGTCATCCACCCTAAACCAATCTGGGATATCCACCCAAAACTTTGCCCAATCCAAACAAACTATGGAAGACTATGCCTTCCCAATCCAAACCCTTCAGGCCTTCCAAGAACAGGGTCTAACCACACTTCCAAAAAAGACTTGGGCTAGCATTGCAGATGATGATAGTTACCAAGACCTACCATCGCTCCAAACAATAATCCAAACCCAGAAATCCCAAGTCATTCAAGCCAATCCCAAACCAATCCAATCGACCCTTCCCAGACAAGAATATCTCAAAAAAACCAATTTCCAAATTTGTCATGTTGATCGAACCAGAGTATTGGGACCAAACTAGTGGTGAGCTCATAGCCAATAAAACAGCTTCAAAAGTCTTTCCGACATCAAGCCACCTTGAACCAATCAGCCACAACAAAACCCAAAACTTCTATGAGTTTATTCTTGTAGATACAGATAGTGTGGCAATCAAACACTTTAGGGATAAAAATGATGAATCCCTAATAACCCATTCAACTTTCCAAATCATGAGAGTTCTTAAACCTTCAGACTTTGGTAACAATCCCAACAAAACCAAGAAATTCTCCAAGAACTTTGACCCAATAGGTTTTAATTATTGGGACTATGTCAGAGCCTGGGAAAATACCATCCTCGGCTTCCAAAATAAGAATCTCAAACATTCCTGGCTTATCTATTTCAAGAAAGCCACCAATTACTCTTTTCCAAATTGGTTCCACTCTTGGTGGGATTTGTTTGGACCTACAAAAGATATTTCCCCCCCCCCCCCCCGAAGTACTGGAGGGATACAAACTTTTTTCAAAAAATTGGAATAAAGATTTAAACAACTATCCGGTTAGTTTAAATTTTTATACAATCTTTTCGCTGTCTTGGATTTTTGCTTGGCAGTACCTCATTAAAACCAATTATATTCCTGAGCTCCACAAGCAAACCTCAATCAAATGGTGGAAAACCTTTGATGCTTCGATGGTTTCAAAAGAAAATATTGATCTTTGGTTCAGAACAAATCAAAAATATCTGAATCATGCAAGTCCTCAATCTTGCCTCCTGCTCAACCAGAAGGCTCACATCACTACAGCACTCGCAGGTGCCTCTTCAGAGAAAGGTTTATTGAAAAGCCTCCAAGTTGCTCTTCAAATACTATAAAATATTTCAAAAGACAATCAAGCATCTTCTTCAAAGGACCCTTTGAAGAAAAAAGAAAAGCATCGGATACCCTCTCAATTAGAATCTGACGCCAGTTTTGTCCCAGACAGCCTGGAAGACAGTGAAGATGATCTCCTTTGATTTTCATCTCAATAATTGTACTTTTTACTATAGCAAAGTTGACTTTTTTTACTGTAGCAAAGTTGACTTTTCACTGTAGCTAGTACCGAACAGTTCCTGTCAATAACCGGAATTAGTGTTCCTATTTTTCCTATAAATAGAGAGCCCCTCTTATGTTAGAAGGCACACTTTAGACAGAGAGAGATAGTCAGATCCTAGAGAGATAAACTGTAAGTCTTATCTCTTCTTGCTTTCTCTTTTCAATCCGTTTCAGTTTTTCAATCTGTTTCTGTAATTTCAATCCTTTTCAGTTTTCAATAATATCAATCTTCTGCAATCTTGTTTAATGGACGGCTAAACCTCCTGCTTTATTTTATTCTGTCAATGGAAGGCTGAGCCTCCTTTTAATTTATTTACTTACTGCGCTTTTATTATTCCAGTCAATCTATATATTCTACAGTTTGGCTGCACCCTACTTCTCTTACCAGCTTTAATTCTAACCCCTTAAATCTGCTTCCGAACCCCTCTTGGTATCAGAGCCGGATGGGGAAGTAGGAATATGATGAGTAACTTGGATATAAATTGTTTATCTTCTTTGTTCTTACATGTTTAAGCTGGAAAGAACCGGGATCTATACTATGAGTACACTTTGGGACTTAAGTACTGTTCCGACTTAGAATTTTTATCTATAGCGGAGGCATTTGTCTGTAAGCCCCGTTTGTTTTGGGCTTCTTTGTCTTTTTGGCTATACTATAGATAAAATTTGACAGATCTGAACAATATTTATTTCCTCCGTTTAAACACTTGTTTTTGAGTGGCTTTAGTATGATCTTGTCTTTATTTCCAGCCTAAGAATTAAGAACAACCCAGAACATAACTTATAATTCCAATTTAATTATCTATTTCTATGTAACCAAGTGATGGCAATGATATTAATGGGTAAGGAAAATTTGTCTTTCATTACGCTACGCTCCTTCTCCAAGCTTTATTTCAAATCTTTCCAACCCTCCTCATCTTCGCTCAACGAAAATGAATCTCATAATCATTCAAAGAAAATCTTCAAAGAAGAAATTCATTTTGAAGACATTAATCAGGATCTTGATAATTGGGAAATTCCAAGAATATCTCATAATGAGATCTACAAACCAAATGGATCCTTTTTCAAAAAATCAAATTACGTCATTAGAACTGTAGAACAAAAATACAAAATTCAAAAAGAGGATGAAGAAATTCATCTGCTCTCTGAGAAAAGCATCAGAGAACATATCCTCAAAGGTTTTAACTACCTGCACATAGGTAGTGTTCAAATTGGTATGAAACTTCTTACTAGAGGTTCACTAGACGTCGCCGTTCTTCTATGTCTAAGAGATACTAGACATAACAATTTCCACGACTCTCTCTTAGGAACTATTGAATCTAGCTTGAGTCATGGACCAATCTTCTTCAACTGTTATCCGGACATAACAGTAAGTCTGGATGACAAGAACATTCTTGATGTCTTATTCCTTAACATCAAGCTTCATGGCTATGATATGAAGGAAGGATCTATCCCAATCACCTTAATCTACAGAGTTCAGTATAAGGTTATGAACTCAATCAAATCTCATTTCCTTAAAACAGGTTGTGAAAAGTCTGGAGAAACCACTTTGTTTCTCACTGATAATAAAAAAGCTAATATTATCGTCCTAAAAACTATTCAATGGAATGATATCACTCTACCAGAGAAATGGTCAATAGAAAGAGCTACACCGGCTCAACCTATTGTTACCCCTGACTTCCGTGATGTTGTCCAACACCAAACTGGGCAAGTTGATTTAGTCTTTGATAGGAGAAACTCATTTTCCCTACCTAGATCGATCAGAACTAAAGAAAAATTTAGATCTACTATGTCCAGAAGATTTTTTTTCCATGTCTCGAACCAATTCCATTAGTAGAGCTCAACCTGAACCCTCCCATAATGGATCTACAATCCACCTTACTGGTTTTGAGACTACAACACCAGTAAAAACAACCTACCAAATGGATAATGATGACCAGAGATCTACTTTATCCCCAACTTACTCCTCCATTGAAACCCCAAATTTCATCGGAGCAATCAATATAGAGTTCACTATTGATAAAGAATTTCTTAGAAAAGGTTTCTATTACGAGGAATGGACTCCTCAAAGAGAATGGTTCTTCAAAAACTACCAAGGCCAAAATAGAAAGAATATCCAAGAGCGATTCTATAGGTTTCTTGAACTCGTCCAACAAAATATCCCTTTCTTCAACTGGTTCCATGCTTATTCCATCAAAAAAGGGATTAATTACCTTTATCAAGTCGATGTCATAACCTGGCAACTAAGCGATGGAAAAACAATACAATCAGATGTACCTCCCAAGGCACCTTTTGTGGTTAAAAATTCCCAAAACCTTCGTGTCCTAGCATCCCCGTTCAAAACGAAAAGTGAGGAAGCAGTTACATGGAAGGATGTCAAAGATATCATGGAACAGGCCAACTACAGAAACAAATACCTTCAACAATTAGGTGATGAGGCTTATTTCCAACTTTTGAACAAAGGAAAGGTTAAGATGGAAACTCCCTCTACCTCAGGGATTCAAAAAGAAAATCACAAAGAAAAACCCTTGTTTAAACCTTACCAATTAACGAAAGGTTCTAAACTAAATCTCCAAAATACCCAAGCCGGAAAAGATGCAGATAGCAAGCTTCTTCGCAAGGTAGTTGAACAACTCAAACTTCTCAATACTGTTGTCCAAGATACACCACTAACACCAGAAGCATCTGTAATTAACATTGAAGAAGTAAATTCAACAGAATCTGTTGAAGATTCACCTAAAATCAGTCCTGTCATGCACAATCCAGGAAACAATTGGAGAAAAGGAACCAAACTCTATTACAATAGTGCTACTGCTCCTGACTTATTATTAGAAGAAAAGGATTCTTCTAATTTCAAGAGCTTCAGTGCCAACAATATCTATGAATGGAACATAGATGGTGAAATTGAATACGGGATCACCAAAATCCTCCAAAATATGACAATGGTTGCTACAGCATACTTGTAACACCCCGATTTCGGTGGCGTCACTTTAGTAACCAAAATAAACTTAATGCGGAAAAACGTGAATATTTTTTTTATATAATAATAACTAAGACAAGACTGAATTAAATAAAACCCAAAAGCGAAAAGCAATAGAGCTAATATACAATATATAAACAGCCTCCGCTGTAAGTAACCTCGTCACGAGTAAACCTCCAGTGACGGAAAGAAAAGTGTAACGCCCGAAGGCAAAATGTACAAACCAAATCTAAAGGTAAGTGTCCGCAACACTATCCCTCAAAACTGAGAATAAGCTGGCCCATCGGCCTGAAGCAAGACCTCCTAAGTCCAACCAACTCTCTGTGATTCTCGTAAAGAACCACACAAAAAGCTATAGGTGGGAAACTACCCTGTCCCCAAAGAAAACAAATGATGTTCAGAGCTAAGACTCTACTCCTACACTAATCCCATCTCGAGGAGCTCACACCAGCACTAAAACCTACATGCTAGCATGATCGTCGCCCGAATCTGAATCCAGAACGACCTAGTCTATGTACACCATCCGTCCTCCTCTCGCTACCGCGATACGCTCCAGTTCCCGCATCTCAACCCTAGTTCCTCCCGAAGGATGAACCATCATGAATCAGCCTGCCAAAGACATCTGACAAAGGGCGTTTGTTCGCCAAAGCACACACAGAAGACGCGAGGGTCAACTCCAAAGAATTATGTAAATAATAGCACCAATAAATATAAATAAGATAATAGCCACTTAGGCTTATAACTAGGGATAACGTCCTAGGGTTGCATATTTCCACAAAGAATATAACGACTGTAAATCACAGTTAACATGCATCAAGTAGAACTAACAAGTATCAAACACACTCATCAACTATGTCAGTATGCATGTTGCATGAAATGATATGCAGGTTAACCCAGTCAACCAATATGCAATCCGGAACGGATGGACATCATCGGATCAGCCCTTCACCAGCCACGGTGGTGCCATTTCGGCCCGTGATGCCTCTTACTCCAACATCATCATGTAGTCAGATCAGCATAAAACCCGAAGGCCTGCCATTTCGGTCTGCTACTAAGAGTCGCCTAATAGCGCTCTTACGCGGAAATCCGGGTCTTATGACCATTTTGGAATCCACCGAGGTCCTGTATCACGCCGTGTATTAACCTCCAATCCACCGAGGTCCGGTATCACGCCGTGTATTAACCTCCAATTTCCCGAGGTCCGGTATCACGCCGTGTATTAACCTCCTATGTATGCATGAGTGCAATGTCATTTGCCAAACAACGTCTCCGACCTCACTCGACACGTCGCCACGTGTTCTAGGTAAATTAAAGTTTCTAAAAGCTTACCCTAAGGTAAAAGTCGATTCTGCGACAAAGTACATTAATCATAAAATGAGTGCAACCACTCACGATAACTCTTCGAGTCATCAATGCTCACACGAAGTCTCACGCTTCAATGGAGTCTCACACATTCACAAAGTCTCACGCTTCAGTGAAGTTTTATGCTTTCACAAGGTCTCACGCCTCAGTGAATTTACACACTTGCACGAAGTCTCACGCTTCAGTGAAGTTTCATGCTCTCACAAGGTCTCACGCCTCAGTGGAGTTCCATGCTTTCCACAAGGTCTCACGCCTTAGTGGAGTATCATGCATTCACAAGGTCTCACGCCTCAGTGAAGCTTCTCGGCTCATCCCTTGGATGGCTAACAAACTGCTCAACGAGCGAAGGAGTACCAACATACTCAGAACTCACCAAACTCCTCAACACTTGGGTCCGACGACACTCCTCGCTTTTCCAAAACTATGATTTGACTTCCAATGCCTTCCTTCGAGGTTGTTATCATTACTTAAAGGTTTTGAGGTTATTTAAGGTCTTATGAATTTTCTTTATAAAATAGATTCCCTTTTGTCTTATCGCAAGTCTTATACATTTGCAGGATCTCCCAATCCCAAGCCGCTTCCAGAGGATGTCTCGATCCACTAAACAGATTAAGGCCCGAACCTCGTTCTTCCTATCAAACTTTCTCAAAACTCTCAAAATAAAATCGGCATGACCTGCCCGCTATTCTCACCATTCAGAATCTCAGATTTCCAGTGTAAAGCATATTTAAATCATCACAATCAACAACATGTCATATATCAAGAAATCTCAACATAAACACTTAGCACTTAGCATATAAAGCATGCACCACACATCCTAGATTACCCACATAGCATATAGCATGTAAGTCAATCTTCAAAAACATTCAGTAGATGAATCATCTACATTGTCAGCCGAAGCCTCAGAAAACATTTTCAATCACACACAATCTCAGTGCATAAACAGTAAACAATGTCGAAACATCGACCCTAAGCATTAACTAGAGATTCAGTGAGAAGCCCTCACCTGTAGATTCTCCAGGACGATCTCCTAACACTCGTTCACAATCAAAGGCTTGCTCCTCTGGGAATTCCTCAAAATCACCTTTAGAGCAAAACCACAGAAATACTATCAGAATCTATCGAAAACTAAGTTATTGATACTTACTAAGGTTACTCGAAGTAATCTATACTCTAAGGTACGATAATCTAGCGCGAAAGACAAGTTTTCGGAAAAGGAAATTTTCCTCCTCCTCCCCTATAGGGCTCGGCCACTTTTGGTAATTGTGGGGCTCGATTTTTCTTCGATCAAACTTGGTTCCTATGCTTTCATAAGCCGTAACTAAGGGTATTCTGAACTCGGAAAAATTATCGGATCAAAAACTGTCGCAGGGGTATTTTGGTCATGATTTTTAACTTAGGATTTTCAAAACTGAAATCCCAAAAATAAAATTTTGCAGGGACGTCACCAACGACGTTTATGACAACTAATCCTACTAACACTAAGCTAAGGCGATAGTTTTTAGCCTAAAGGTTGAAGCTTTACCTCAAAAACTCCAAAAATGGGTATTTAAGGCTAAAATTGATTCCGGCGGAATTCCGGCGACATAACGGAAAATCTAATCCGGCAGAAGTGATCTTGGGCACATATAGAAGAGGTTTAGAATCAGAAATGAAAGATTCAGGATAGTTTTGCAAAAACCCATAAACTATCCGCTCAGAAAACTCTACAGAAAAGCTATGGAAAAAGCGATCAGAGGTAAGGATTAGCGACTATACCTCGAAACCTTGAAGCAGCAACTGATTAATCAACGATCAAGCAAGGATTGAACAAAATCTCTTCTCCTCCTCTCCTATGCAAACTCGCGGCCTTGAATGGGTTGAAATGGTGGAGTTTTGTGATTTCTTCTCACTTGCTTGCTATATATAGAAAATGGTAATTCGCGGGAAAATGAAAGTTTCGCGAATCTGATTTTTCCGGCATCATTCTCCATGAATTCTAAGATAGGTTTTGGCAAAGGAATTCCTAAGCTAAGAAGATGTCTCCTTGTATTTTTGGCAACTAATGCAAAGTCGGTGCAAAGTCGGTGTAAAACTATTTTACCCGATAAGTTGCTTTTTGCATCGAATGTCGGAATAGAAAACTTCCTTCGGAAGAAAGATTGAAATCATCAAGAGAAATAGGTGTACGCGTGTAGAATATCCATTTGAAGCTCTGAATAGATAAAGTCTTCATTGTCGAGAAATTCTAGGGTTTTGAAATACCAGGGATTCGGTTTCGGCAAACTTCCGATGATTGGAATCGGACGTTCGTAGATCCTAGAGTTTCGCCTCGAAACGATTGTGATATATGGAAAAAGAGAAGTTCTAACATTTCTCTGAAGATTTTTGGAATTAACTTCCGTCGTGCCTAAAAGTGAAAATTAGCTATATACTAGGGTTTCTGACCTAGATTTAAGCGTAAAACGTTCGTGCTATAACTTTTATCGATCATAATGCAATCCTTGAACTTTTCCTGAACTTTCCCCTTCATAAATATATTTCATTTAATAAACTTTCGTTCAGGTTTCCCTTCACATTACATCAACCCTAATCGTAAATGGAAATCTCTTCCCCTTATTCTAAGCTTAAAATCTTGGGTCTTACAATACTCTACTTCAAACAACTGTCCAGAAACCCTAATTGTAGAAATCCTCGTAGCAGGATTCTGCGGCCAACTCAAAGGATGGTAGGATAACTATCTCACTAACGATGAAAGACTCCAAATTCTGACAGTCATCAAACATGATGATGAGGATAACCCCATCAGGGGAGAAGGTGGAGAATATACATCTGATGCTGTCAATACTCTCATCTTCACTATAGCCCAACACTTCATAGGAGACCCCTCCTTGATCAAAGATAGGTCTGGCGACTTATTATCCAACCTTAAGTGTAAATCTCTAGGAGACTTTAGATGGTATAAAGACACCTTCCTGACTAGGGTCTACACTAGAGAAGACAGTCAGCAAGCCTTCTGGAAAGAAAAATTCCTTGCAGGTCTTCCCAAATCCTTAGGCGACAAGGTTAGGGAAAAACTTAAGAGTCAACATCCAGGCGAAGAAATCCCTTACCAAACCTTAAGTTATGGTCAGCTTATAGCTATAATCCAAAAGGTTGCTCTTAAAATTTTCCAAGATGACAAAATCCAGCAGCAACTCTCAAAAGAAAAGGCCCAAAATAGAAGGGATTTAGGAACCTTCTGTGAACAATTTGGATTTGGAGTTCGTTGTGAAAATAAATACAAACCTAAACCTAGGCATGATCTTCCCAAACCTCAGCATAGAAGAAGACCTAGACAAACCTACAACAATAAGAAGCCTAAACCTATTAGGGAAGCCTAAACAATATATATATATATATATATATATATATATATATCAAGGTATCTGGAAACAAAAAAGCATATTAGGGAAGTAGGAATATATTACAGTGAATTGAAACTGATGCTTCTATATTGGGTTTGGAGGCATCTTGAAACAAAATAGTTTGGGCAAAGAACAAATGATTGGTTTTACTTCAAAACACTGGAATCCTGCTCAGCATAATTATTCTACTGTCAAAAAAAAAGTTTTAGCAATTGTTTTATCCATCTCAAAATTTCAATCGGATTTCATAAATCAAAAGTTTTTAGTCTGTGTAGATTGTAAATCTGCCAAGGATATATTACAAAAGGATGTTAAAAATCTAGCTTCAAAACAAATTTTTATTTTGAGTGTTTTTTTTTTGAAATAGAATATATCAAAGGCTCAGCAAACTCTCTCACTGACTATCTCACCCGTGAATATTTGCAGGGAAGAGGCAAAAATGGCCTCCAGAAGGGGAAGAGGCAAAGCCAAAGGTAAAAGTATTTATGTTCATCAAATTGGGTCATCTACCCTCAACCAATCTGGGTCTTCCACCCAAAACTTTTCCCAATCCATTGATCAACATTTCAAGCATATCAACATTTTCATTTCCAGATCAAAATTAGTCTCTTCCAAAACCAAAAGTCCCAAGTCATCAAAGTCATTCCCAGACCAATCCAATCAACCCTTCCCAAACAAGAATACCTCAAAAAGCCAAAATCCAAATTTGTCATCTTTGTCGAACCAGAGTATTGGGATGACACTAGTGGTGAGCTCGTAGCCGTTAAAACAACTTCAAATTTTTTTCCGACAACAAGCCACCTTGAACCAATCAACCACAACAAAACCCAAACCTTCTATGAGTTTATTCTTGTAGATACAGATAGCGTGGTAATCAAACACTTTAGGGATGAGAATGATGAATCCCTAATAACTCATTCAACCTTCCAAATCTTGAGAGTCCTTAGGCCTTTAGACTTTGGTAACAATCCTAACAAGACCAAGAAATTCTCTAGGAACTTCGACCAATAGGTTTTAACTATTGGAACTATGTCAGAGCCTGAGAAAATACCATTCTCGGCTTCCAAAATAAAAATCTTAAGCATTCCTGGCTTATCTATTTCAAGAAAGCCACCAATTACTCTTTTCCAAATTGGTTCCACTCTTGGTGGGATATTCTTGGACCTACAAATGACATCTTTCCTCCCGAAGTACTAGAGGGATTCAAACTGTTTTCAAAAAATTGAATCTTCCTGAGCTCCATAAACAGGTTCAATCAAATAGTGGAAAAGCTTTGATGCTTCTATGGTTTAAACAGAAAATATCAATCTCTGGTTCAGATCAAACCAGAAATGTCTGAATCATGCAAGTTCTCAGTCTTGCCTCCTGCCAGAGGGCTCACATCACTGCAGCACTCGCAGGTGCCTCTTCAGAAGAAGGTTTATTAAAGAGCCTCCAAGTTGCTCTTCAACTTCTTCAGAAGAATTCAAAATACAGTCAAGCATCTTCTTCAAAGGACCCTTTGCCCCAAAAGGAAAAGCATGGAATTCCTTCTCAATCAGAATCTGGTTCAAGTTTTGTCTCAGACAGGCTGGAAGACAGTAAATATGAACTTTGTTGATTTTCCTACCCAATAATTGTAATTTGTACTGTAGCAATAGTGATTTTTTACTGTAGCTATAGTACCAAACAGTTCATGTTCTTGACCAGAACTATTCAAACAATGCTTTTTATTTTCTATAAATAGAGAGCCCCTCTTTTGTTAAGAGGCAACTGGACGGAGAGTTGGCCAGAGAGTTAGAGAGAAATAAGTTATAAGCCTCTATCTTTCTTTCCTCTTCTTTCAATCTTTGCTTTCAATCTTTACATTCAATCCTGTAATCGTATATTTAAACAACTTATAGATATTTTAATTTAGTAAGTATTTGATTCACACTTAACATATATCGATAGATATATTTTTCATTACTTTTCCACCTCTATTTTATTTCTATCTTTTTCATCTTTTTCAATCATACCTGACTCCACCTCGTGTTTTTTTTTCTTTTTTCTTTTTCTATCTATTTCATATTTCAATTATATTCCACATTTTTGCACTTACATACACCCTTCTCTTTTCCACTTATAAAAGGTTTTAATGAACTTTTCCATATTTTTTTAAGCATAGTTATATATACTTGAAATTATTAAATTTAACAATCATACGGTACACTAACTTATGTTTTGAAAATTAAGGCAAAATATGCTCATTAATTATGAAAAAAGTTAAATGGAAAGTCATATATATATATATATATATATATATATATATATATATATATATATATATATATAACCACACAATATGATTGTTATATTGTTATGTGCTAAATTATAAGTCGAAGATAAAAGCTTTTAATTTGTGAATTAAATATTTATTTTTATAAATTAAGAATTTAACATGATAGATAATGTTTCTGTGTGTATAGTTAAATACATTAGGGGCATGGGATGATGTAAAGTTTGCAAGGATTGCAGGTTTCTTAAAACGAGAACTGTACGTATATGCACTCCAAAATATGTGATACGAAGCAAAATTCATTTATGATAAATTCCCTAATATGGTACGTATTCCCTTGACTTTAAGTGGAGATACGGCTCTTCATGTTGCGGTGAGCGCAAACAATGTTGATTTTGTGAAAAAAATGGTTAACTTTGAATATGTGACCCCAAAAGACTTGGAAATATCAAACGAAGAGTACAAGGTTAATCTTCTGAGAATCTCCTTTCGAAAATGGATTTTAAGGATATTGAACGGCTTTTTTTCATGGCCATTAATAGCAACATGTATGGTAAGACTACAGAATACATGACTCTAAAGTTTGATTTTGTTAGCCTCACTGTTCAATTTTTGTTAAAATATACTCTCATCATATTTGTAATGTGTATCCTCTCAATCCAATCACGCTTAATCTCTCTCAATCCATAGTCTGAAATTAAGAATTTTAAATCCAACGGTCCACACAGTTTTGACACTTAAATAATTGGCCCGGATCACGAGATAGAATTTAAACTAGGAATTTTTAAACTGTTGGAATAAGAATCAATGGTTTAGAATTTAGATTGAGAAAAATTTGTATTGAGAGGATCCAAATTCATATTTATGTATTTTCCGACAAGTAAAAATGTGCTTTTTATAAAATACAGTTAATATGTGTTTACAAACTTTAAAAAGTGAGTTTTCCTCTTGTAACAATTTTTTTTTATAAAAAGTGTGTTTCGAAAAATAAACTAGTATAAATATTTTTCAGTTTAGTTAAAATGTGTTAAATATTATTTTACAAGATTACTCATTTTGAAATGGCACCTTTATATCATATTTATCATTTTTTTTGTTTTGTTTTTATTTATTTTATAGTTTATTTTTAAAGCAAAATATTATTCTATTTCCAATTAAAGTGCATTTTAGTAATTGTATACCTAAAATTTATTTAACTTTATTCAATTTAAACAATATATATTTTTTAAGTTTAAACAATATATAATAAAACACTAAACTCTAAAGTTTCATAAATATGACACTCCGCTCCATTTTAAAATAAAAAAACTAACTGTACTCTAACGTCCGTTAGTGTCAAGTGCTTGCAACTGAGATTAACCAAATTCCTTCTTTCTTCTTCTCGATGTGGTTCTTGTTTCTTCCTTTCCTCTCAATGGCATTTAGTCTCTTAACCTGTAATCCAAAGGCAGAATCCCCAAATTTCTTGTCTCCTCTTTTCTATCTTACGATACTCCATCTCTTCTCAATTCCCCTTTCTCTTCCCAGAATGTTCCATTTTATGTATCCAAGTCATGCAAAATCCCTAGTAATCATATTTCCATTGTCCACCAAACATTGGGTTATTTCTATTTCTAAATTAGAAAAATGGGCCACCATAGTTCTGATTCATCAATTTTGATTTCAGGGAGTCGATGGTGTGTTATTTCTTGCTTTCAACCTTTCTCTCCTTGCTTGGATTTGGCGGCAGAGGTCATGGCGGCTATGTCGGAGGAGGTGGTAACGATACTTAAAGCAGTGGGGAAGCGCGGTTGGTTGGTGGTGGTTGCAGCGGCTTATGTGGGGATCAAGAAGTTAAGGAATGTGTTGAGGGACGGGTCAGAGAAGGCGGCGGGAAAGGACTGCGGCGACACTCGTGAAGATGTGTAGGAAGGGAAGGTCGGCGATTGTTGCAGATCTGGCAGCGATTCCCAGAGTGGGCAGGGTGATTTGGGAGTTGAAGGTGGATGGCAGCGTGAGAGGGAGGTGGAAGGCGACAACACTGTTAAAAATACTAAGGAAGTGGGCGACAGATTTAGAGAGTGAAGAATTGTCAACTACCACATTGTCAGTTCCTCGGCTACTGTGGTTGTACCAGCTACCAGAATGACAACAATTGATTTGTAAATTTCTCAAATAAACATTGTTGTATCATTTTGATCTTTTATTTCTTGATGGACCGCTTCGCGATTTGGTCCGGACGAGACACCATTACTAGGTTGGACAGACCACTCCAAGGGACACATTCGAGCCGTCTTAAGACTTGAGCCACATGAACATGACATTGACACCGAGTCGGTCCGGCTACTCCAAGAGGCTCATCCATCCAGAAATACTCTAGAGCAAACACAGACATGATGCTTTGACCAGATCGGTGACTCACCCATCCGCGAATCACGGTAGAGTCAACGCTACGGTCAAGTCCCCCTCAATCATGGAAGACTCGCAATCATAGCACGAAAGACACACAATCATAGTTGGAAGACTCACAATCATAGCACGAAAGACTCGCAATCACAGCATCACCAACGGGAAAGTCAAGGAGCCCACCCCAATCAGTGCGACCTAGCCGTTTTAGTCAATAGATTGTGTAATAGGAATAAGTGCTAGGGTTAGAGGCTCAGCCACTATAAAAGTGGGGCTTCTGTATGTCTAAAGATCATCTTTTTCTCACTTGAGCAATATACTTAGTCTTCTTCACTGGTCTACTGACTGAAAGTTCATTCATGAACATTGGCGCCCACCGTGGGGCGCGGTAAAACATTCTGGCCTCCACAATAAATCACCATTTGTGCTCTACCACATCTGACTTGTTGTCCGTCGTTGCGGAGGGTGCTTCCTAATACGCTGACCCGTCCATTGCCGCAAGTTTGAAACTGAAGGCTATCCGTAAATCTAGAGGAAGGACGTGAAAGAACCATGTAAGTATAACGTCAACCTTTTTACCATCAAAATCTTTACTTTGTGTGGCAGGAAGACCTCCATCGGCAGCAGAGCCGACCATGTCAGATAAGTGGGTCGTTGTGATCACGACCTACAAGATGGGAGCAAGACAACCGACAGTCGACAGAGATATCCAGCGCGACGCTGACCTCACCTGTCCTTTCCGTGCGACGCCTCAAACGAACCTGGAGAGAGACAGCCGACCATAGGAGCAAGACAACCGACCGTCGACGGAGACAGCCGGCGCAACGCTGTCCTCGCCTATCCTTTCCGTGCGCCAGCTTAGAAGCACCCGGAGAGAGAGAGAGAGAGAGAGAGAGAGAGAGAGAGAGAGAGAGAGAGAGAGAGAGAGAGAGAGAACCGACCGTGGTGGAGGTAGCTGACCGTTGAAGCACGTGAAATAGGAGAAAGAAGACCAACCAGGATTGGATCTCTTCATGACTTGGACCGGGCGGACGTGGTACCTTTCCTATGCTGGTCGGGTTGATCTAGAGACCCATCCATCCACAATCGCTTAAGAGGCATTTTGTCTTGTCCTGACGTTATTCCGTACGCTATTGGGAATCCGGAAGGAGGTAACTCGTTTACTGCCGAATTTGTTCAAATTTCTTTTTCATACTAATTCTAAGAAAAATGCAGACAAGTACTCCTCGTGGTGCGAGTTTCATAGTAGCTCCAGTCATGACACCAACAGTCGTGTTAACGTACACAGTCAGGTCGTGTTATACCCCTCTCTTGGAATGCCAACAACCCGAAGTTCAACTACAGCAAGTGCTCCATGCTTTAAAACGATCTAAGATTTTGTTGTTTCAGTGTGTTTTGTATTTTACATTTGAATCTTGTTGAATAAAAGTAGAGATTGCTTTTTTCTCTCCAACTAAGGGGGAGTTTTTTATGAGACCTATATTATGAAAAATCTCAAACTCAGAAGAACTAGCCTTGCCACTTGGTTCAAAACCATGTGAGCTCCATATCTTCGTTGACTTCGGTTAAACGTCGAGCTTGCCACTTGGTTCAAAACCAAGTGAGCTCCATCTCCGCTGATTCCGGTCGGTCGTTGAGCCATGCCACTTGGTTTAAAACCAAGTGAGCTCAACCTCCGCTGACTCCGGTTGGTCGTTGAGCCATGCCACTTGGTTCAAAACCATGTGAGCTCCATATCTCCGTTGACTTCGGTCAAACGTCGAGCTTGCCACTTGGTTCAAAACTAAGTGAGCTCTATCTCCGCTGACTCCGGTCGGTCGTTGAGCCTTGCCACTTGGTTCGGAACCAAGTGAACTTTATCTCCACTGACTCCGGTCGGTCGTTGAGCCATGCCACTTGGTTCAAAACCTAGTGAGCTCCATCTCCGCTGACTCCAGCCAAGTGAGCTCTATCTCCGCTGACTCAGGTCGGCCGTTGAGCCTTGCCACTTGGTTCAAAACCAAGTGAGCTCCATCTCCACTGACTCCGGTCAGGCGTCGAACCTTGCCGTTGGGATTCAATCCAAGCGAGCTCTATCTTTCTGTTGACACCGGTCAGCCATAGCATCTTGCCACTTGGTTTCATCTGAAGTGAGCTCAATCTCTCCTCCAACTCTGGTCGGATGTCGAGGCCTGCCGCTTGGTCCCTACCCAAGCGAGCTCTATCCTCCCATTGATTCCAGTCATGTTACTTTAGGAGACCCATCCTACTGCAATTATTCAAGAGTCAACTAAGTAGTAGGGGATCCTTCCACAATCACAACAAGTCAATATAAGTAAAAGACTCAAGGCTCCAATTATTTTTAACCACACATGGAGCTAGCCTTTTATTTTTTTTTCTAAGTGTTTATAAATCAAGGAAGGATAAACGGTGAGACAACCATAAAACATTTCAACAGGGAAGGGTGAACGGTGAGACAACCGTAAAGCACTTCAACAAGGAAGGGTGAACGGTGAGACAATTGTAAAGCACTTCAATAGGGAAGGGTGAGTTGTGAGATAACCGGCTATGAAAGAAAATTCCATGCAAGAGACATCCGTTTGTGTGTGGACAAATTTGTCTAAGGCTTTTGTATCTTCTCAAGCCACAAGCCTTGGGGGGCTGTGGACCGCTCCGCGATTTGGTCCGGACGAGACACCATTACTAGGTTGGACAGACCACTCAAAGGGACACATCTGAGCCGTCTTAAGACTTGAGCCACATGGACATGACATTGACACCGAGTCGGTCAGGCTACTCCAAGAGGCCCATCCATCCATAAATACTCTAGAGCCAACACAGACATGATGCTTTGACCAGATCGGTGACTCACCCATCCGCGAATCAACGCAGAGTCAACGCTACGGTCAAGTCCCCCTCAATCACGGAAGACTCGCAATCATCGCACGGAAGACACACAATCACAGTTGGAAGACTCACAATCACAGCACGGAAGACTTGCAATCACAGCATCACCAACGGGAAAGTCAAGGAGCCCACCCCAATCAGTGCGACCTAGCCGTTTTAGTCAATGGATTGTGTAATAGGAATAAGGGCTAGGGTTAGAGGCTCAACCACTATAAAAGAGGGGCTTATGTATGTCTAAAGATCATCTTTTTCTCACTTGAACAATATACTTAGGCCTCGTTTGGAAAAACAGCTTAATTAAGCGCTTATGACCATAAGCGCTTATGACATAAGCGCTTATTCATAAGCTATTTTTAAAAATTTATTGAAATAAATTAAAAATAAGCTGTATATAAGCATAAACTGTTTTTCATAAGCTGTCCTGAGTAGCTTATGAAAATAAGCTGAAAATAGCTTATGGCAGGCCATAAGCTGTTTGCATAAGCTCTCCCAAACACTGACATAAGAGCTTATGCTGTCAGATAAGCTCAAATAATCTCTTCCAAACTGGGCCTTAGTTTCTTTCACCGGTCTACTGACTGAAAGTTCATTCGTGAACACTTGAGATCCTGTAAAATGTAATCCATAGAGCAATGTCTTCTTTTTTTTCGTAAAATATAACATTTTCCCATTCTTCCATTGGTTTGAGTTTCCAAATTGTGAATGATAAATTTGAGCTTCTGAAACATACTTTTTCCTTGTTATTTGATGTAACGCCCCGATTTCTCAAGCGTCAAGTAATTACGTAAATTTCGCAAATAATTTTCGCCAATTCATTTACTCTTCTTTATTTACTGATAAGGGTTCATTTTTCCTTTTTAGAAAACTCTTTATTATCACGTCTCCAGAAAACTTCTTTATCCTAACTCCGACGAAAGAACAATAAATACAAACAGCGGAATGATAATGATAACTTGAAATAAAGTCATAATCAACGTCGCGCATTAAATGACATCATCATAAAACAACCGTAGAAAATAATGCCGTGGCCACACCCATGTGTGGAAAAACCCACTGTGAAAGTAATCCGGTTACATAACATAGCCAATTGCCTCCTCAAGTTTAGCAAAATAAGAAAATAAATAAATAAATGAAGTTCCAAGAACAGATATGCGCTCTCACTGGGACCCCCATGCACTCACTGCCCCTCTTGCCCCGCAGAGTCCTTCTTCGGAACCTCGACCTCGCCACCCCGTGCTTTCTTCCTCGGCCTTGGACCAACCTTCGTATTGAATATCCAACGGGCACCACCACCATAAGGACGTCGCTTCGTTCCAGCATCCGCGTTCACTGAAGCGACGGACTCTTCACTATCCTCGTGCTTAACCGGTGACACTCGTGATTCTTCATCCTTGGGTTGAAGGAACCTCTCTGGCGGGTATGGCATGTCATAGATCCCTCCCCGAATCATCTGACTCTCCACTATGTTGTCGTCCTCGTCCTCCCCAATGATGCACACATCTCCGACATAGATCTTCCGAATCCCAGAGGTGTCGGTCCCCCAGGCTTCGTCATCGTACTGGTCCTCAAGTTTCATGGTCCACCGATGGACATGTGCCATCGTCGTCGTTCTCGTCATCTACCCCCCCCCCCCCAAATAAACACATATCAAACAAGAAAGGGTCAGGTCAAACAGAAAAACAATAACAAATCACAGTAAGGAACAGTATATTTATATATATATATATATATATATATATATATATATATATATAACATATCTCTTATGGAAAGTTTCAAGTTAATTAGTCAATGCTAACGGATTCCTCACTTCACACAACCCACCAAAACTCCTTGGTCAATCACGTGCGTCCGCAGAGGCATAATTCTCAGAGGGGGGACTCACCATCCAAGACCTCAATCACGTGGATCCAAAGTATCCACAAAACACATCACGTGCGTCCGCAGAGGCACAGTTCTCAAGAAAATCTCCCTCGCGTACAAGGTACCATCGTTCTCATGGTCCATAGTCCACTCTAGACCTATGTCCATCTCAGATCTCATCATTAAAATTACACTTGCATGCGAGTTATGTCTCATTCTCTTTTAAGTTTGGCTGTATGGTTATCCTAGAGTCTTATTAAATCTTGTCTCAACTATGTTAGCACAATATCACATTCACAGTGAATAAAGGGAATTACGGCTAGGTGAGCGACCCCTTATTCAATTAATTAATAAACACAATAATTTACTTAAGAAATATCATGAATATAAACCTCATGCATCTCAACACATAATTCATAGCAATTCCATTAATCATAGCATCCTGTGAACTTGTGCATAAATCGGAAGAAAGAATTTCACCCAAAACCCTTAAAAGAGTCTCGGCCATTTTTTTTTAAAAGACAGCAGGAACAGCGCTCACTAAAATCGACCTACAGAGCTCGTTTCTCAACCAAAATTTTCGCAATACACATGTCTGGAAAGCTAATTCAAAATCCCACAACTTTCTAGTTTACCACTTTTCATCTGAAGACCGGAAATAGGTGATATCGGGCCATGGAGTGCGTTGTCCAGTGCAGAAAACTGGCAGGGTCACTTCTGCCCCTAGTTAAAATTTTGGAGATGCAAGTACACGGTTTCAAAGCCATTTTCCAGCAACTAAAAGTCGACTCCCCTTGCTGTCCAATGTTCTCTCCACGCGTTCCTCTTCCGTTCCTTCTCCCGCTCGCGTCGCACTCTCTCTTGCAGTCGCTCCCTCCTCCTCTCTTGCTGGCGGCGGCCGACGGTGGTTGGGTGGGTGCTGGGGTGGCAGCCGGTGATGGTGAGGAGATGGTGATGATGGCTCTCTGTAGTGTTTGGTGTTTCACGTGTTTTGTTTTCTGTTTTGCACAGTAGGAAAAAAAAAAGAAATAGGATTTCCCCCCTTTTGTTAGTGTGGCTAGGGTTTTCATAACCATAGCTCCCTCTTTTGCAATCCAAACACACTTGGCCCACTAAGCTTCCTCTTAATCTTCTGATTATGATCTCCTGGGCCCACTAATCAGTCCAATTAACACATTAAACAAGGCTTTAACCCAAAGTTTTAAATTAGAGTTCGCAAGGTCTGGACAGTTGGACCTTTGTCCATTAAATCACGAATATCTGGAGCTACAGACATCGGATTAACGTGAAACCACTTGGAGAATTTTCTTAACTTAACGGGATACAACTCTCATGAAGGAAGTTTTCCTAAATGAGGTCGTTAAGACCCTCTAAAAATTCACACAAGTTGACAGGAGGAATCTGTCAACCTTCAAACTTAACTTAAAAATTCATTTTATTCAAAGTTTTGCATAAATGGCACTAAGACAAGTCTAGGGCCTTACAATACCACCCCCCTTAAAATAATTTCGCCCTCGAAACTTAAGGGTTTACAAATAAATCGGGATGTCACCCCCGCATCTTATCCTCTAACTCCCAAGTTGTGTCGCCGGTCGCTTGATTCCATACGACCTTCACTAAAGGCACCTCCTTGTTCCTCAGGCTCTTTATGCTTCGGTCGACGATCTTGATGGGTGGCATCTCTATCGTCAGATCATCCTTCAACTGAATATCGTCTGGCGCAATCACATGCGAATCATCCGCCATGTACTTCCGCAATTGCGACACATGAAGAACATCGTGGATGTTGGATAGGAACGGTGGTAAGGCGATCCTATACGCCACCGGTCCAACTCGCTCCGTAATCTGGTACGGCCCAATAAACCTCGGAGTAAGCTTCTTGGACTTGATTGCCCTTCCGACACCTGTCATCGGGGTAACCCGCAAGAAGACATGGTCTCCGGCTTGAAACTCTAGCTCCTTCCGCCGGTTGTCGGCGTAACTCTTTTGGCGACTCTGCGCGGTCCTCATCTTCTCTTGAATTCGCCTGACCTCCTCGGTGGTCTGTTGTACCAATTCCGGGCCAATCACCAAGTTTTCTCCATCTTGATGCCAGCACAAAGGCGTACGACACCTCCGACCGTACAAAGCTTCGTAAGGTGCCATACCTATGCTCGCATGGAAGCTATTATTGTAGGTGAATTCGATCAATGGCAACATCTCATCCCAACTGCCTTTGTGGTCCAACACGCAAGCCCTTAGCAAATCTTCCAGCGACTGGATGGTCCTCTCTGTCTGTCCATCGGTTTGCGGATGGTAGGCAGAGCTCAATCTCAATTTAGTTCCGAGGGCCTGCTGCAAAGCTCCCCAAAAGTGAGAGGTAAACCTCGGATCTCTGTCTGACACGATGCTGGTCGGCACACCATGCAGACGCACAACCTCGGCCACATAAATCTCCGCCAATTTCTCCACCTTGTACTTCAGGTTGATCGGGATAAAATGAGCGGTCTTTGTCAAACGATCAACAACAACCCAAATTGCATCGAATCTCCGTCGAGTTAAAGGTAGAGCTGTCACAAAATCCATGGAAATACTGTCCCATTTCCACTCTGGAACATCTAACGGTTGCAGCTTCCCTGCAGGTTTCTGATGCTCTACTTTCGCCTTTTGACAAGTCAAGCATGTAGAAACATACTCAGCGACTTGTTTCTTCATCCCAGGCCACCAGAAGTGAAGTTTCAAATCCTGATACATCTTGTTCATTCCGGGATGGATACTCAATCTACTCTTGTGCCCTTCATCCAAGATCAGTTTCCTCATTTCTGCATTGTTAGGCACACAAATTCGTCCTTTGCAACGTAAAATGTTGTCGTTTCCAATAGAAAATTCTGGTGCTTTTCCTTGAGTCACAAGGTTTCGCCACTCAGCTATCCCTTCATCAGTCCCTTGTCTAAACTTTATCTCTTCCAAGAGTCCACTTGACACCGTCACCATTCCAAAACTCAATCTTCCTGGTGCGAGCTTAACGTCCAAGCTCAGGTCTCGGAAAGCCTCCAACAGTTCTAACTCCTTGACCATCATTGAGGACACATGTATAGCCTTCCGACTGAGAGCGTCAGCTACAACATTACTTTTCCCCGGATGATACTGTAGAGCGAACTCATAGTCTTGTAGGAATTCCATCCACCTTCGCTGTCTCATGTTCAGATCCTTTTGATCAAATAAGTACTTCAAGCTCTTATGATCACTGTAGATCGTGAACGTGCTGCCATAGAGATAGTGTCTCCAAATCTTGAGAGCATAAACTATAGCTGCTAACTCCAAATCGTGCGTGGGGTAGTTCTTCTCATGAGTCTTCAACTGCCTTGAAGCATAGGCAATTGCCTTCTTGTCCTACATCATCACGAATCCCAACCCGTTGTGTGACGCATCACAATACACATCATAAGGTTCTCCTTCTTTGGGTAAAGCTAGTATGGGAGCGGTAGTCAATCGCTTCTTCAACTCCTGAAAACTAGCCTCACATTTCTCCGTCCACGCAAAAGGTTGATTCTTCTTTGTCAACTGAGTCAACGGAGAAGTCAACTTTGCGTAGTCCTTGACGAATCTCCTATAATAGCCAGCGAGTCCAAAAAACTCCTGATGTCACCTGCTGTCTTGGGTTGCTCCCATGACAGAATCGTCTCGATCTTGCTAGGGTCTACAGCCACACCCTGACTAGATATGACATGACCCAAGAATTTCACCTCTTCCATCCAGAACTCACACTTTGAGCCATTAGCATACAGCTGCTTCTCCCGCAATACGCCCAACACCTGGCGCAAATGCCCTTCATGCTCCTCTTTACTCTTCGATTAGATCAAAATGTCATCAATGAACACTACCACGAACTTGTCCAGAAATGGTCTGAACACTCTGTTCATGTAGTCCATAAACACTGCGGGTGCATTAGTAACTCCGAACGGCATCACCAGGTACTCATAATGCCCGTATCGAGTTCTGAACGCTGTCTTCTAGATGTCAGATTCCTTGACTCGAATCTGATGGTATCCTGAATTTAGATCTATCTTCGAGAAAATCACCGCTCCTCGAAGTTGATCCATTAGGTCGTCTATCCGAGGCATCGGATAACGGTTCTTCACTGTCACCTTATTCAGCTGTCGGTAATCTACACACAATCTGGACTTCCCATCCTTCTTCTTTACCAACAGCACAGGTGCACCCCATGGCGATACACTAGGTCGAATGAATCCCTTGGAAGTGAGATCCTCCAACTGTTTTGCTAGCTTCGCCAACTCTGCTGGTGCCATCCGATAAGGTGCCATTGATATTGGTCCTGTATCGGGCATAATATCAATAAAGAACTCCGTTTCTCTTACTGGCGGTAATCCAGGCACATCCTCTGGAAACACATCCACAAAATCTTGCACCACCAAAATGTTGCGTACGTCGCCGTCGTTCTTCGCCTCAGCTACGATAGAGTTCACGAATGCTAGTGAACCCCTTCCCAAATTGTACGAATTCAAGTAATCCGTAACTCCAGAATCCGGAAAGACTACGGCCTTATTAGCACAATCCAACAGAACGTGATATTGTGCCAACCAGTCCATTCCCAGAATCACATCGAGCTCCTTAAGCCCTAAACAGACGAGGTTCGCAAGGAACTTCCGATCCTCATAAATCAACGGACATTGCAAGCATGTCGTGCGTGTAACTAATCGATCGGCGGCAGGGGTTGTCACCACCAGATCGAAGGGTAGGTCAGCAGTTAGCAATCCTAACTTTTTCACACACTCCTTAGCAATGAATGAGTGTGTAGCACCAGAATCAAATAACACCATTAAAGACTCAAGTATCACGACAATGATACTAATTTCAGGCAATCTCACAGTCAAGCAAACATCTTAGCACACAAGTCTACCCAATCTCACCGCGAAGCTTTGAAAACATCTTTATCAAAAACAAAAACATCAACGAGTTCGGAAACTCGTAAGCCCAAAACCCTTAGTGCTCTGGTTTCTCAACCGGAGCTCTGATACCACAATGTAACGCCCCGATTTCTCAAGCGTCAAGTAATTACCAAAGTTTCGCAAATAATTTTCGCCGATTCATTTACTCTTCTTTATTTACTGATAAGGGTTCATTTTTCCTTTTTAGAAAACTCTATATTATCACGTCTCCAGAAAACTTCTTTATCCTACCTCCGACGAAAGAACAATAAATACAAACAGCGGAATGATAATGATAACTTGAAATAAAGTCATAATCAACGTCGCGCATTAAATGACATCATCATAAAACAACCGTAGAAAATAATGCCGTGGCCACACCCATGTGTGGAAAAACCCACTGTGAAAGTAATCCGGTTACATAACATAGCCAATTGCCTCCTCAAGTTTAGCAAAATAAGAAAATAAATAAATAAATGAAGTTCCAAGAACAGATATGCGCTCTCACTGGGACCCCCATGCACTCACTGCCCCTCTTTCCCCGCAGAGTCCTTCTTCGGAACCTCGACCTCGCCACCCCGTGCTTTCTTCCTCGGCCTTGGACCAACCTTCGTGTTGAATATCCAACGGGCACCACCACCATAAGGACGTCGCTTCGTTCCAGCATCCGCGTTCACTGAAGCGATGGACTCTTCACTATCCTCGTGCTTAACCGGTGACACTCGTGATTCTTCATCCTTGGGTTGAAGGAACCTCTCTGGCGGGTATGGCATGTCATAGATCCCTCCCCGAATCATCTGACTCTCCACTATGTTGCCGTCCTCATCCTCCCCAATGATGCACACATCTCCGACATAGATCTTCCGAATCCCAGAGGTGTCGGTCGCCCAGGCTTCGTCATCGTACTGGTCCTCAAGTTTCATGGTCCACCGATGGACATGTGCCATCGTCGTCGTTCTCGTCATCTACCCCCCCCCCCCCCCCCGAAATAAACACATAGCAAACAAGAAAGGGTCAAGTCAAACAGAAAAACAATAACAAATCACAGTAAGGAACAGTATATTTATATATATATATATATATATAACATATCTCTTATGGAAAGTTTCAAGTTAATTAGTCAATGCTAACGGATTCCTCACTTCAAACAACCCACCAAAACTCCTTGGCCAATCACGTGCGTCCGCAGAGGCACAATTCTCAGAGGGGGGACTCACTGTCCAAGACCTCAATCACGTGGATCCACAGTATCCACAAAACACATCACGTGCGTCCGCAGAGGCACAGTTCTCAAGAAAATCTCCCTCGCGTGCAAGGTACCATCGTTCTCATGGTCCATAGTCCACTCTAGACCTATGTCCATCTTAGATCTCATTGTTAAAATTACACTTGCATGCGAGTTATGTCTCATTCTCTTTTAAGTTTGGCTGTGTGGTTATCCTAGAGTCTTATTAAATCTTGTCTCAACTATGTAAGCACAATATCACATTCACAGTGAATAAAGGGAATTACGGCTAGGTGAGCGACCCCTTATTCAATTAATTAATAAACACAATAATTTACTTAAGAAATATCATGAATATAAACCTCATGCATCTCAACACATAATTCATAGCAATTCCATTAATCATAGCATCCTGTGAACTTGTGCATAAATCGGAAGAAAGAATTTCATCCAAAACTCTTAAAAGAGTCTCGGCCATTTTTTTTTTAAAAGACAGCAGGAACAGCGCTCACTAAAATCGACCTACAGAGCTCGTTTCTAAACCAAAATTTTCGCAATACACATGTCTGGAAAGCTAATTCAAAATTCCACAACTTTCTAGTTTACCACTTTTTCATCTGAAGACCGGAAATAGGTGATATCGGGCCATGGAGTGCGCTGTCCAGTGCAGAAAACTGGCAGGGTCACTTCTGCCCTAAGTTAAAATTTTGGAGATGCAAGTACACGGTTTCAAAGCCATTTTCCAGCAACTAAAACATTTTATAATCATGTGGAATCATCCATTGAAAATATTTCAGAACCTAACACATCTCAAACATCATGTTGGACAATTAAGTTTCATGTCAAACTTAGCAAGTATTGCATGGGATCTTCACAAAGCATCAAGAACTAAAGCAAGAATAGCATATGGAATAACACATGGCTCATGGAAAATCCAGTAAGAACATGATCATAAGAAGAAGTCAGCAAGTTATTCCCAATATCCAACCCTCATGCAAAACCCTCCAACACAAACCTTTCATATCAAGTCATGGCAAACAATTTCCAAATGAAGCTACCCATCCTAGACCAGCCCTTACCTTGAGGGTGATCTGAATATAGAGGAAGTAAGGTTCAGAAAGTAGACTCCCCTTGCTGTCCAATGTTCTCTCCACGCGTTCCTCTTCCTTTCCCTCTCCCGCTCGCGTCGCACTCTCTCTCGCAGTCGCTCCCTCCTCCTCTCTTGTTGGCGGCGGCCGGCGGTGGTTGGGTGGGTGCTGGGGTGGCAGCCGGTGATGGTGAGGAGATGGTGATGATGGCTCTCTGTAGTGTTTGGTGTTTCACGTGTTTTGTTTTCTGTTTTGCACAGTAGGAAAAAAAAAAAGAAATAGGATTTCCCCCCTTTTGTTAGTGTGGCTAGGGTTTTCATAACCATAGCTCCCTCTTTTGCAATCCAAACACACTTGGCCCACTAAGCTTCCTCTTAATCTTCTGATTATGATCTCCTGAGCCCACTAATCAGTCCAATTAACGCATTAAACAAGGCTTTAACCCAAAGTTTTAAATTAGAGTTCGCAAGGTCTGGACAGTTGGACCTTTGTCCATTAAATCACGAATATCTGGAGCTACAGACATCGGATTAACGCGAAACCACTTGGAGAATTTTCTTAACTTAACGGGATACAACTCTCATGAAGGAAGTCTTCCAAAATGAGGTCGTTAAGACCCTCTAAAAATTCACACAAGTTGACAGGAGGAATCTGTCAACCTTCAAACTTAACTTAAAAATTCATTTTATTCAAAGTTTTGCATAAATGGCACTAAGACAAGTCTAGGGCCTTACATTTGAGACCAATTTTCATGGGCTTCTAATGGAAATGTTGTGACTGCAATACTAATGGTGATAAAACTTTGATTTGAGCCTTTGAAAGAAAGAAACAAGTACCACATCGAGAAGAAGAAAGAAGAAGTGAGTTCACCACCGTTGCAAGCATTTGACACTAACATATGTTAACGACAGTTAGTGAAGCACTTTTAAAATGGAGCAGAGTGTTATATTTAATAAACTTTGGAGTTTAGTGTTATATTATAAAACCTAAGAGTAGTGGAGTGTAATTGTTTAGTGTTATATTATAAAACCTAAGAGTAGTGGAGTGTAATTCACTCTTTAATCTAACTATTCACGATTAGATCTAACGTCATGATTTATTTTCACGACCGTTAGATCAAATCATGAATTGTCTAAATTAAAACATTAAGTCATGTTCATGGGCTTCTAATAGAAATGTTGTGACTGCAATACTAATGGTGATAAAAATTTGATTTGAGGCTTTGAAAGAAAGAAACAAGTACCCCATCGAGAAGAAGAAAGAAGAAGTGGGTTCACCACCGTTGCAAGCACTTGACACTAACATATGTTAACGGCAGTTAGTGAAGCACTTTTAAAATGGAGCAGAGTGTTATATTTAATAAACTTTGGAGTTTAGTGTTATATTATAAAACCTAAGAGTAGTGGAGTGTAATTCATTCTTTAATCTAACTATTCACGATTATCTCTAACGTCATGTTCGTTTTAATCTGAATCATTCATGATTAGACCCAACGGTCGTGATTTATTCTCATTTTCTCACATAAAAACATCATTCTCATAAAATACATCTTCCATACCTTTCTTTCTTTCTTTTTGAATTTTATATTATCAGTTAGCTTATTGTTAAACATTTCTTCTCTAAACCTATATATTCATTACACTTGTTGCTAGACATGCATGAGAAGAAAGAAGGTTCACCATGAGAATTGCTTAAAAAGTGTTGGGCACAAGTTAGAGAATTGGAATACAAGAAGAGATTAACGGAGTTGATAACTGAACCTTCAATATTATTGTTTGATGCAGTAAAATTAGGAAATGTTGATGTTGTGAAATGGCTTCTTTACATGAATCGTGAACTATTGACAATAAAGAACCTTAAAAATGGACAAAACGTACGTACTGCACTTTGTTGTTTCACATGGACGACATAATATGTTGTGCTTTATACTTAAGATGAGGACCGCAAATCTTATACTACGAGCAGTGGACAATGATCGTAACAATGTTCTATCTACACTTCGTTGCGTGTCAACTACAAGAAGCATATTCAAGTTTCAGAACTCGCCAATAAAGCGAGACTGGTTGTGGTTTACGGTAAACTTCCATATTCTTATTAAATTATTATACTTTTTCCTTCGGGATGTACCTATTATTGTTTTTGAAAGCTAAACTTTATTAATGATCACATGAAAATAAATATACAAGCCATGCGAAACAAACAAGTCCAGCCCCCCCCCCCCCCCAACCAACCCAAAACACAAAGTGACCTCAAATCAACCTAGGATGATTTCGCCTAACATGAGCTATTAAAACCTTAATTATCAATACCTCTGAGCCCCTAGGACACAACCTCAATACTTTGCGCATAAACCAAATTCTCATCGCCCTAGTAGCCTCATCCTCGCTTGGAACTGGCTCTAGGAATGTTTTTGAGCGACCACGCCGTGGTTTACCATTTCTCAATGTTGAGATATGCGTCATCCAAATTTAGCAAACCCTCTCCCTCATCTGTTTCTGCTTGCGTCGAAGACAAGTCTCCCCCAATGCCGACAAAGACTATCATGCCCTCGGTGTTTGACATTGATCCTCTTTTAGCTCCTCCACCGACACTGTAGGCGCATCCTTCAGACAACCGTCGAACCAAATCGCTCCTCCATGATGATACAAGCATGATTCTTCTCCAACACATGTTTGCGTGATATGCGACCTCATCAGGGTCTAGCTCGACAAAGTTTGAAAAGCTCCATCTCGAATCTATTGATAGTCATGAGGATGTTGAAAAGAAGCACGCTGCCTAACCCCTTGATAAGGGTTTGGGCACATGAACATGGGATTTCCAAAGCCATAAGATGCTCCATAGTAACCATAATCGTAAACATACCCATTTTTAAGATGCCAAGATAGCTGGCGGACTGAACCATTCCAATTGTGCTTAAGCGGCATACTTACTTCCTAATGTCATGTTAACGTGCATTAATTTCGTCAAAATTCAGCCCAATACGTGCCATGCCTAACCCACACCCCTCTGAGCGCACCTCCATATGCTAAGCCAGAGTGCCAACCAATGCAATGTCTGACCTCAATCTGCGGTTTGGCTCTGATTTTTCCCAACTAACACAAGTTTTGAACCTTGTCTGACCATACCGGCATTCCCACCCCTCCTCTTCAAGCTCCCGGAGCCATTTTCTCCCACCTATCTCCTCCTTATCTCCTTCACTACATCTGTCTCCTCATCCCCCTAAAGCTGAAATCTCTTAGGCATCCTTTGGTCATAGAAAAAAGGTACCTCCCTCCCTCTCCACAAAATCAAGCAACTCTAATCTTCTACCATAACATACATACTAATATGATCCAAACGAGGGTCTGTAGTGTGTACCAAAATTATGGCGTAGTCTAAATACTTCATCTGCGCCGTGATCGATCTCCTCAACATGATAAAAAATTCCCACAAAATTTCCTACCGTAGCATAGAACCAACCCTGCTTCAGCATGCAGGTGTGTTTATTTATCACGCTACACATATGGTGTGTCTGATGATTTTGGATCCGATGGTACAAGAATTCAAGAGGTTTTGGGTTTGTTCAATAAGTGGATCCCGCTGATGCTACAGATGCAAAATATCACATGGATGGTCAAATTCTTCTTGGTCGAGAGTTAACTGAGGTGTTTGCCGGAGAAAACAGAAAGAAGCCTGTAGAAATGAGGGCCGGACAAGAGAGCGTCATAGGTAAGGATATAGATTGTTGATTGTTTGCTTATGATTTAATCAAATATTATCATGTCACTCTGAAATTGCTATTGTTTGAACTTTGAAGTGCTAGGGAGCGGTCATATGATTATAGGCGATCTCCGCGTGGGTATTAACGTTCTCCGCATTATGCACGGAGCTATTCACGTAGTCCAGACTATACACCTTCTCCGAGAAGGCGACGATATTCAAGGTATGTTGTTCAAGTTAGCTTTTTATCTGATTCTTCATTTGTGATGTATACTACTTGCAGTGTTTGCATTCTTAGAATGGCCTCCTTCATTATGATTCAGGTCAATCTCACCAAGAGATAGAAGGTATGGTAGGCGATCATACTCTGGATCACCTTGTGGATCTAGAAGCCGCAGCCGAAGTAGGAGTTACAGCAAAAGGAGCTATAGTAGAAGCGTGAGTAGGAGTCCAGGCTACTCTAGGTGAACAACTTGACAAACTTGGTGAATGTGGTGGAAGATGTTGTAATTTTCATATGTTTCTGTTGAGGCTTGTGTGTTCAATGTGTAAGACCCTAGTTTTTAAGATAGGTTAAATAAATAATTTCTTATTCATGCTTAGGTTCCCGATGTAACGTTAATGGAACTTGGACAAGTGTTTACTGTAACACCCCGATTTCGGTGGCGTCACTTTAGTAACCAAAAGTAAACTTAATGCGGAAAAACGTGAATATATATTTTTTTTTTGATAATAACTAAGACAAGACTGAATTAAATAAAACCCAAATGCGAAAAGCAATAGAACTAATATACAATATATAAACAGCCCCCGCTGCAAGTAACAACCTCGTCACGAGTAAACCTCCAGTGACGGTAATAGAAGAGTAGCGCCCGTAGGCAATATGTACAAACCGAATATAAAGGTAAGTGTCCGCAACACTATCCCTCAAAACTGAGAATAAGCTGACCCAATGGCCTGAAAATAAGACCTCCTAAGTCCAACCAACTCTCTGTGATTCCCATAAGGAAACCACACAAAAAGCTATAGGCGGAACTACCCTGTCCCCTAAAGAAGCAAATGAAGCAAGACTGTCAGAGCTAAACTCTACTCCTACACTAATCCTAACTCGAGGAGCTCATACCAACACTCAAAACTATGTGCTAGCATGATCGTCGTCTGGATCTGAATCCAGAACAACTAAGTCTACCAACCCTATCCGTCCTCCCCTCGCAACGGCAGTGCGCTCCGATGCTGGACTCACGGGCTTAGGGCCCGAACCCTGATCATCAATGACCGCTACGCTGGGTGCACTAGACCCTGCCGAAGGCACTCCCACTGGCTCCTCCTCTGAGGGATCCTCCTCGTCTGAAGACAACGCTGGTGGTGGTGGTCCTCCAAGTCCTGGTCCACAGTGAACGCCCGGTGGCAAGTTGAAGCTGACAGAGCATCTCCTCAACACTCCTGACCTCAGGAGTCCTCCACTATCTACGTGGTCCTCCATGATACGCCCCGAATACGTCGCTCGATGGCTCGCGGGGTCAACCACCCACGACCCGGGGTCGTCCTGATCGATCATCTCGTACCTAATCCCCCCCGAAGGGTGGACCATTGTGAACCAATCCGCAATGGACATCTGACAAAGGCGTTGTCCGCCAAAACACACACAGAAGACGCGAGGGTCAACTCTAAAGAACTATGTAGATAATAAACCCAATAGGTACAAGTAATAGATAGCCACTTAGGCTTATAACTAGAGATAGCATCCTAGGGTTTCATGTTCCATAATGAACGTAAATGACAACAATAACAAATAGCATGTTCCAAATAGGATTAACAAATAACAATCACACTCGACAACTAAATTAGTATGCATGTTGCATGATATGCAATGCAGGTTAACCCAGTCAACCAATATGCATTCCGGAACGGATGGACATCATCGGATCAGCCCTAGCACCAGCCACGGTGGGACCATTTCGGCCCGTGTGCCTCTTACTCCAACAACAACATGTAGTCAGATCAGCATAAAACCCGAAGGCCTGCCATTTCGGTCTGCTACTAAGAGTCACCTAGCAGCGCTCTTACGCGGAAATCCTGGTCTTATAACCAATTTTGGAATCCGCCGTGGTCCGGTATCGCGCCGTGTTTAAACCACTTAATGAGTGCATGCAATGCAGTGATTAGCCAAACAACGTCTCCGACCTCACTCGACACGTCGCCACGTGTTCTAGCTAAATTAATGTCTCTAAAAGCTTACCCTAAGGTAAAGTCGATTCTGCGACAAAAGACACTTCTTCCCAACACACGTAATCCACGATGATCTCCAAATCATCCGACTCATCTCAATCCGATGGTCACAACTGCTCAACGAGCACAGAGTATCACACTCTCGGAAACTAACGGTTTCCCGGACTTATCCCCAGGATAGCCCAACAACATAGCTGCTCCAACAGCACGACAACAAACGCTGCTCCAACAGCACAACAACAACACATGCTCAACGCCTCTCAATTTTCTCAACACTCGGATCCGACGACACTTCTCGTTTTCCAAAACTAAGATTTTGCATCCGAAGCTTCCTTTCGAGTTTGTTATCATTACTTAAAGATTTAGAGGTTGTTTAATGTCTTATGAGTTTTCTTTACAAAATAGTATCCTTTTAGTCTTATCGGAAATCCTATCAGTTCTCGGGATCTCCTAATCCCTAAATGACTCCAGAGAATGTCTCGATCCATAAACATCATAACAAGGTCCGAATCTCATTCGTCCTATCAACTTTCTCAAAACTCTCAAAATAAAATCGGCATGACTTGCCCGCTATTCTCACTACTTAGAATCTCAGATTTCATTACAAAAGCATAATTAACTCATCACAGTCGACAACATGTCATATAACAATATATTAAGCAATAACCACATAGCACTTAGCATATAAGGCATGCACCACACATCCTAAATTACCCAATTAGCACTTAGCATGTAATTCACTCATCAAAACATTCAGTAGATGCATCATCTACATTGTCAGCCGAAGCCTCATAAAACATTTTCCAATCACACACAATGCAGTGCATAAATAGTAAACAATGTCGAAAGCATCGACCCTAAGTATTAACTAGAGATTCAGTGAGAAGCCCTCACCTGCAGATTCTCCAGGATGAACTTCCAACTCTTCCTCACAATCGAAGTGTTGTTCCTCAGGAAATTCCTCAAAAGTTCCGTTAAAACAAAATCACATAAATACTATCAGAATCTATCGAAAACTAAGCTATCGATACTTACTAAGGTTACTCGAAGTAATCTATACTCTAAGGTACGATAATCTAGCGCGAAAGACAAGTTTTTGGAAAAGGAAATTTTCCTCCTCCCCCTTAATAGGTTCGGCCACTTTTCACAATTAGGAGACTCGATTTTTCTTCGATCAAACTTGGTTCCTATGCTATCATTAGCCGTAACTAAGGTTATTCTGAACTCGGAAAAATTATCGGATCAAAATCTGTCGCAGGGGTATTTTGGTCATGATTTTTAACTTAGATATTTCAAAACTGAAATCCCAAAAACCAAATTTTGCAGGGACGTCACCAACGACGTTTATGACAACTAATCCTACTAGCACTAAGCTAAGGCGATAGTTTTCAGCCTAAAGGTTGAAGCTTTACTCCAAAAACTCCAAAAATGGGTATTTTAGGCTAAAATTGATTCCGGCGGAATTCCGGCGACATAACGGAAAATCTAATCCGGCAGAAGTGATCTTGGGCACATAAAGAAGAGGTTTAGAATCAGAAATGAAAGATTCGGGATAGTTTTGCAAAAACCCATAAACTATCAGCTCAGAAAAGTCTACAGAAAAGCTATGGAAAAAGCGATCAGAGGTAAGGATTAGCGACTATACCTCGAAACCTTGAAGCAGCAACTAACGGATCAACGATCAAGCAAGTAATGAAGAAAATTCTTCTTCCTTCTTCCTTGGTGAAGCTCGCGGCCTTGAGGAGAGAAAATGGAGGAGTTTTGTGTTTTTTTCTCACTTGTTTGCTATATATAGAAGATGGAAATTCGCGGGAAAATGAAAGTTTCGCGAATCTGATTTTTCCGGCGTCATTCTCCGTGAATTAATAGATATGTTTTGGCAAAAGAATTCCAAAACTATAAAGAGGTCTCCTTGTATTTTTGGCAACTAATGCATAGTCGGTATAAAACTATTTTACCCGATAAGTTGCTTTTTGCATCGGATGTCGGAATAGAAAACTTCCTTCTGAAGAAAGATTGAAATCATCAAGAAATGGGTTGTAAGATCAAGATTTGGTCATGTGGTACAACTCTATGTTTTGATGATAACAAGTATTTATTTGTGGATGAACAACTATGATACTCTAATGTTTGTCTTGAGTGTTTTGACAAACAGGTTCTGATTCTGACACCAGAAGATATATTCGTCAGAAGTTCTGAAGATCAGAGGATCTGAGGATCAGAGGATCTGAAGATCAGAAGATCTGAAGATAAGAGGATCAGAGGATTAGAGGATCAGAAGATCTGAGGATCAGAAGATCTGAGGATCAGAGGATCTGAAGATTAGAGGATCTGAAGACCAGAAGCTCTGAGGGACCAGAGGCTCTGAAGGTCCAGAAGCTCTGAAGGTCCAGAAGCAGAAGTTACGAAGGTCAGAGGGTCCAAGCATCCCTCTGACTCTGATCACCAAGCTTCACAAGTTCCAACACGAAGCATAACTCTGATCAGAAGTCATTGGTTAAAGGCAAATGTCTCTATCAAGAAGTACAAGAGCAGTGTACTATTCTGACAAGCCTACCTACCAAGGTTCAGCCACAGCAGGTTCTGGAAGTTCCAGAAATGCCCTCCAACGTCATATTCTCTCAACAGAAATATCCTTTGCACCTTGGACTATAAAAGGCTGAAGAAAAGAAGAAAGCGAAGTGAGAGAGAAACCAAGAGCTGCAATACAAGAAAAGATTCAAGCCTCTCTTTCTTCATATGTTCTTATTTGGTTTACACTCAGCTTATTTAGAAGCAAACATTTGTAAACACCAACCTCAAACAGTTGTTTGATTTTCCTTAAGGGACCGGGTAGGTCAGTATCCTTAAGAAGACTAAGAGAGTGAATCTTAGTGGTGATTCCTTTAGGAGATCAAGGTTGATCGGATCCTAGAGAAGACTAAGAGAGTGAATCTTAGTGTGAGCTAAGTCAGTGTATTGTTAGTCACTTGTAGGTTTCAAGTGCAGTTGTAACAATTATCTGATTAGTGGATTGCCTTCATTCTAAGAAGGAAGAAATCACCTTAACGGGTGGACTGGATTAGCTTGAGGGATTTATCAAGTGAACCAGGATAAAATACTTGTGTGCTTCTCTCTTCTCTCTATCTTTATCCGCTGCACCATCTATCTTAGAGAAACCGAAAAGATTTACTTTAAATCTTAAGGGGAAAGTTTTTATATTGAAAACGCTATTCAACCCCCCCCCCTTCTTGTCGTTTTTCACACCTTCATGGGTGTACGCGTGTAGAATCTTCATTTGAAGCTCTGAATAGAAAAAGTCTTCATTGTCGGTTGATTCTAGGGTTTTGAAATACCAGGGATTCGGTTTCGGCAAACTTCCGATGATTGGAATCGGACGTTCGTAGATCCTAGAGTTTCGCCTCGAAACGATTTTGATATATGGAAAAAGAGAAGTTCTAACATTTCTCTGAAGATTTTTGGACTAAAATCCTACAGTGTTCCAAGGGTGGAACATAGTGTTATTTCCTAAGATTCTTGTCCTAGGTTTTAAAGCGAATATTAGTCGTGCTATAACTTAAATCGACTTCGATACAATCCTCAGACTTTTCCTGAACTTTCTCCTTCATATATTTATTGCATTTAATAAACTTTTGTTCAGGTTTCCCTTCGCATTACATCAACCCTAATCGTGAATAAGAAGTTTATTCACTTAGCATAAGTTTAAAAACTTGGGCCTTACATTACTACCCTCCAAAAAGAAAGTTTCGACCTCGAAACTTAAGGGTTAGTAAAAAGTTCTGGATACTGTTCTTGAATCTTCTCCTTCAGCTCCCATGTCGCATCACCGGTGTCTTTGTTCCAAATGACCTTCACTAACTCGATCTCTTTCCCTCTCAACTGTTTTATCCTGGTGTCACCAATGCTAATTGGCGGTGTCTCGAAAGACAGATCATCCTTCAACTCAATGTCATCCAGCTCGATAACATGTGTCGGATCCGCAATATATTTCCTCAGTTGTGACACGTGGAATACATCATGAATGTTTGATAGAAATGGAGGTAGTGCAATCTGATATGCGACTGGTCCAATTCGACGAGTGATCTGATACGGTCCAATAAACTTGGGCGTAAGCTTCTTTGACTTGATTGCTCGACCAACTCCCGTCGTCTGAGTAACTCTCAGAAATACATGATCTCCTTCTTCGAATTCCAGAGTTCTGCGCCTCTGATCGGCATAACTCTTCTGTCTACTCTGAGAAGTCTTCATCTTCTCTCTGATCTGCTTGATCTTCTCAGTGGTCTGTTGCAGAAGTTCCGGTCCCACCAACAGATTTTCTCCGTTTTGGTACCAACACAAAGGTGTCCTACACTTGCGGCCATACAAGGCCTCATACGGTGCCATACCTATGCTCGTATGAAAACTGTTGTTGTATGTGAACTCAATCAATGGCAATAAGGTATCCCAACTGCCTTGGTTGTCTAACACGCAAGCGCGTAGCAAATCTTCCAATGACTGGATTGTCCTCTCAGTCTGTCCATCAGTCTGCGGATGATAAGCAGAACTTAGTCTCAGCCTCGTTCCCAAAGCCTCTTGAAGAGCTCCCAAAAAATGTGATGTAAACTTCGGGTCTCGATCGGATACAATACTTGTCGGTACTCCGTGAAGTCGTACAATCTCGGATATGTAAATCTCTGACAGTTTCTCCCGTTGTACGTAGTCCTCACAGGTACGAAATGAGCCGACTTTGTCAGTCGATCCACGATTACCCATATAGAATCGTATCCCTTCTGAGTTCTTGGCAAAGCCACGACGAAATCCATCGATATGCTATCCCACTTCCACTCTGGTACATCTAAGCTTTGTAGCATACCTGAAGACTTCTGATGCTCCACCTTTGCCTTCTGACATGTCAAACATGCAGCTACATATTCAGCCACTTGTCTTTTCATCCCTGGCCACCAAAAATTCATCTTCAAGTCTTGGTACATCTTTTTCATTCTAGGATGAATGCTTAACTTGCTCTTGTGACCCTCATCCATAATCAATCTTCTCAAGTCAGGGTTGTTAGGCACACAAACCCTATCCTTGCACCGTAGGATATTGTCACTTCCTACCTTGAATTCTGGGTCTTTACCTTGATTTACCATATTCCTTTTCCCGAGCAGAAACTCATCTTGTAACTGTTGGTCTCGGATTTCTTCCATCAATCCATTGGTAATTCTGATCATTCCGAACTTCAGTTCTCCCTCGGATAATCTCACATCCAAGCTCAAATCTCGAAATTGTTCCAGCAGTTGCAGCTCCTTCACCATCATCGACGAGATGTGCATCTTCCTGCTCAAGGCATCAGCAACAACGTTCGCCTTTCCAGGATGATATTGTAGGGTGAACTCATAATCTTTGAGAAATTCCATCCACCGACGCTGTCTCATGTTCAGCTCCTTCTGCTCGAACAAGTACTTCAAGCTCTTATGATCACTGAATATGGTGAAATTGCATCCATATAAGTGATGTCTCCAAATCTTCAGCGCAAATACGATGACAGCTAGCTCTAAGTCATGAGTTGGATAATTCTTCTCATGCACCTTCAGTTGTCTTGAAGCATAAGCGACCACCTTCCGATGTTGCATCAGCACACATCCCAAGCCTTGATGCGAAGCATCACAGTATACCTCATAAGGTTCCTCTGGTTGCGGTAAGACGAGTACAGGTGACGTCGTCAACCGTTCCTTCATCGTCTGAAAACTAGTTTCGCACGCTTCAGTCCATGCAAAAGGTTGATCCTTCCTCGTGAGTTGAGTCAACGGTCCCACAATCTTCGCGAAATTCTCGATAAAGCGACGATAGTATCCCGCTAAACCGACAAAACTTCTGATCTCAGTCACAGTCTTTGGCCGTTCCCATGACAATACGGTCTCTACCTTTGCTGGGTCCACAGCTATTCCCTCCTTAGAGATCACATGGCCTAAGAATTTTACCTCTTCGAGCCAAAACTCGCACTTAGAAGGATTGGCGTACAACTCCTTCTCCCTTAACACTTGTAAAACTTGTCGCAAGTGCTCCTCATGGTCTTCAGCATTCTTTGAGTAGATCAGAATATCGTCGATAAACACCACGACGAATCGATCCAAGAATGTATGGAAAGTCATATTCATGTAAGCCATGAATATTGCTGGTGCATTTGTCACCCCAAATGGCATCACTAAGTACTCATAGTGTCCATAACGGGTTCTGAATGCCGTCTTCTGGATATCCTCGGTCTTGACTCTGATTTGATGATAACCCGACTTCAGGTCGATCTTCGAGAATATTGTAGCTCCTCGCAGTTGATCCATCAAATCGTCAATTCTAGGTAACGGATACCTATTCTTGACGGTTACTTTGTTCAGTTGCCGGTAGTCGACACATAGTCTCGATTTCCCGTCCTTCTTCTTCACCAATAAGACTGGCGCTCCCCAAGGTGAAACACTTGGTCGAATGAATCCCTTCGACAGAAGATCTTCGAGTTGGGACTTCATTTCCACTAGCTCCGCAGGTGCCATACGATATGGTGCAATCGAAATCGGCCCTGTTCCCGGTACGATGTCTATAGCAAACTCAATGTCGCGTACAGGCGGCAATCCAGGTACATCGCCAGGAAAAACATCCGTGAATTCCTTCACCACTGGAATACTGTCAACTTCTGGGTTCCCTTTGCTCTCCAAGCTTAGCAAAACAGAATACTCCTGAGATCCCTCGTTCAAAGCGACGCTGATGTGATTGGCGGATAGATACTCGGAAAGATCCGAATCAGGGAATACCACTCTCTTTCGGTTGCAGTCCAAAAGATAATGATAGCGGGACAACCAATCCATTCCTAGGATAACATCTCGGTTCTTAAGAGTTAGGCATACTAGGTTAGCATGGTAGATCCTATTGTTATATGTTATCGGACAATACATGCATGCTGAATTAGCAAGTAAAGTCTTGGCAGGAGTAGCAACTATCAGATCAAAGCTCAAAGCAGTAATAGGAAGTCTTAATCTGATTGCACACCCTCTAGAGATAAAAGAATGCGTTGCACCGGAATCGAAAAGTACGGATAGAAGATTACCGTCAATCTCGCAGTCGCCTCTAATCAGTCCATCGAATCCCTCAGCATCTTCACCATCCATGGTGTAGACTCTCGCCTTCGCAGCAGGACGATTTCCTCTAGCAGTGTTGACGGTTGGTTCCGCCTTTGGTAGCCTGCACTGTGCACCAGTATGCCCCGGTTTTTGACAATTGAAGCATTGGGGTCTCGTGTCGGGACAATCGCGAGCATAGTGCCCTGGCCTCCCACACTTGTAGCAAGTCAGCTCCCTGTTCTGAGTCTGACCTCCAGAACCACCAGCAGCACCCATCATGGGCCTGTAAGATCCCGAAGCAAACCCTCTACCAGCAGGACGCTGATACGGCCTCCTGTTCTGAAACCTCCCCCTGTTCTGAATATTCTGGGAGCCCGACCTCATCGGCCCTCCAGTTCCAGCCCGGTTCAACCTCCGGTTCTTCATCAGCTCCACTTCCGTGGCTTTCTCCACCAATGATTGGAATCGCATGATTCCCAGTGGCCTCACTGAGTCCTCAATATCCGGCCTCAGTCCATTAACGAAACGCTTGCACATGTAGCGCTCGTTCACGTGATCATGAAAGAATTGGAAATGCTTCGCCAAAGACTCCAGCTTCGAAGCAAATTCCGGTACAGACATACCTCCATGACGGAGTGTCAGAAACTGCGCCTCCCTCTCATCCCGGGCACTTGTCGGAAAATACTTTTCCAAGAATGCAGTCCGGAACGAGTTCCAGTTAATTTCTTCATGGTTGGCTTCCATGATTCCCCTGGTGCCCTTCCACCAGTACTCAGCATCTCCTAGCAGAAGATAAGTCGCCATGCCCACCTTGGCACCCTCAACAGTTTGCAGAACACCGAAAATCTTCTCGATTTCCTGGATCTAGAGATCCGCTGCGTCTGGGTCAGTACCACCAGAGAACTTTGGTGGGTTTTGCCTCCTAAAATCATTGAGGCCTTTGTTCTGGTCCAGAGTTACTTCCCTCTGGCGTTGATGCTGTTCACGTGCTTCTTCAGCAGCACGCCTCATGGCATTATCGTTTGCCTGTGCGGTAACGGCTTGGGCCATAGTGGCCATCATCTCAGCTAGCTGATTGGTATTCACCATGTTCTGTTAAAGGAAGCAAACAGTCAGTACTCATCATAAGATAGCATCTAGCATCACTATACAATATGAGTAAGCAATAACTTCAATCAATTTTTTTAAGCGAAAAATCGCTTACAGACAATCAATTTTCACTCTTTGCAGAGTCACACAACCTAGCACAGAAGACCTATTCCCCAACAACTCCCGAAAGACTCGACCAGGCTCTGATACCACAATGTAACACCCCGATTTCGGTGGCGTCACTTTAGTAACCAAAAGTAAACTTAATGCGGAAAAACGTGAATATATATTTTTTTTTTGATAATAACTAAGACAAGACTGATTTAAATAAAACCCAAATGCGAAAAGCAATAGAACTAATATACAATATATAAACAGCCCCCGCTGCAAGTAACAACCTCGTCACGAGTAAACCTCCAGTGACGGTAATAGAAGAGTAGCGCCCGTAGGCAATATGTACAAACCGAATATAAGTGTCCGCAACACTATCCCTCAAAACTGAGAATAAGCTGACCCAATGGCCTGAAAATAAGACCTCCTAAGTCCAACCAACTCTCTGTGATTCCCATAAGGAAACCACACAAAAAGCTATAGGCGGAACTACCCTGTCCCCTAAAGAAGCAAATGAAGCAAGACTGTCAGAGCTAAACTCTACTCCTACACTAATCCTAACTCGAGGAGCTCATACCAACACTCAAAACTATGTGCTAGCATGATCGTCGTCTGGATCTGAATCCAGAACAACTATGTCTACCAACCCTATCCGTCCTCCCCTCGCAACGGCAGTGCGCTCCGATGCTGGACTCACGGGCCTAGGGCCGGAACCCTGATCATCAATGACCGCTACGCTGGGTGCACTAGACCCTGCCGAAGGCACTCCCACTGGCTCCTCCTCTGAGGGATCCTCCTCGTCTGAAGACAACGGTGGTGGTGGTGGTCCTCCAAGTCCTGGTCCACAGTGAACGCCCGGTGGCAAGTTGAAGCTGACAGAGCATCTCCTCAACACTCCTGACCTCAGGAGTCCTCCACTATCTACGTGGTCCTCCATGATACGCCCCGAATACGTCGCTCAATGGCTCGCGGGGTCAACCACCCATGACCCGGGGTCGTCCTGATCGATCATCTCGTACCTAATCCCCCCCGAAGGGTGGACCATTGTGAACCAATCCGCAATGGACATCTGACAAAGGCGTTGTCCGCCAAAACACACACAGAAGACGTGAGGGTCAACTCTAAAGAACTATGTAGATAATAAACCCAATAGGTACAAGTAATAGATAGCCACTTAGGCTTATAACTAGAGATAGCATCATAGGGTTTCATGTTCCATAATGAACGTAAATGACAACAATAACAAATAGCATGTTCCAAATAGGATTAACAAATAACAATCACACTCGACAACTAAATTAGTATGCATGTTGCATGATATGCAATGCAGGTTAACCCAGTCAACCAATATGCATTCCGGAACGGATGGACATCATCGGATCAGCCCTAGCACCAGCCACGGTGGGACCATTTCGGCCCGTGTGCCTCTTACTCCAACAACAACATGTAGTCAGATCAGCATAAAACCCGAAGGCCTGCCATTTCGGTCTGCTACTAAGAGTCACCTAGCAGCGCTCTTACGCGGAAATCCTGGTCTTATAACCAATTTTGGAATCCGCCGTGGTCCGGTATCGCGCCGTGTTTAAACCACTTAATGAGTGCATGCAATGCAGTGATTAGCCAAACAACGTCTCCGACCTCACTCGACACGTCGCCACGTGTTCTAGCTAAATTAATGTCTCTAAAAGCTTACCCTAAGGTAAAGTCGATTCTGCGACAAAAGACACTTCTTCCCAACACACGTAATCCACGATGATCTCCAAATCATCCGACTCATCTCAATCCGATGGTCACAACTGCTCAACGAGCACAGAGTATCACACTCTCGGAAACTAACGGTTTCCCGGACTTATCCCCAGGATAGCCCAACAACATAGCTGCTCCAACAGCACGACAACAAACGCTGCTCCAACAGCACAACAACAACACATGCTCAACGCCTCTCAATTTTCTCAACACTCGGATCCGACGACACTTCTCGTTTTCCAAAACTAAGATTTTGCATCCGAAGCTTCCTTTCGAGTTTGTTATCATTACTTAAAGATTTAGAGGTTGTTTAATGTCTTATGAGTTTTCTTTACAAAATAGTATCCTTTTAGTCTTATCGCAAATCCTATCAGTTCTCGGGATCTCCTAATCCCTAAATGACTCCAGAGAATGTCTCGATCCATAAACATCATAACAAGGTTCGAATCTCTTTCGTCCTATCAACTTTCTCAAAACTCTCAAAATAAAATCGGCATGACTTGCCCGCTATTCTCACTACTCAGAAACTCAGATTTCGTTACAAAAGCATAATTAACTCATCACAGTCGACAACATGTCATATAACAATATATTAAGCAATAACCACATAGCACTTAGCATATAAGGCATGCACCACACATCCTAAATTACCCAATTAGCACTTAGCATGTAATTCACTCATCAAAACATTCAGTAGATGCATCATCTACATTGTCAGCCGAAGCCTCATAAAACATTTTCCAATCACACACAATGCAGTGCATAAACAGTAAACAATGTCGAAAGCATCGACCCTAAGTATTAACTAGAGATTCAGTGAGAAGCCCTCACCTGCAGATTCTCCAGGATGAACTTCCAACTCTTCCTCACAATCGAAGTGTTGTTCCTCAGGAAATTCCTCAAAAGTTCCTTTAAAACAAAATCACATAAATACTATCAGAATCTATCGAAAACTAAGCTATCGATACTTACTAAGGTTACTCGAAGTAATCTATACTCTAAGGTACGATAATCTAGCGCGAAAGACAAGTTTTCGGAAAAGGAAATTTTCCTCCTCCCCCTTAATAGGTTCGGCCACTTTTCACAATTAGGAGACTCGATTTTTCTTCGATCAAACTTGGTTCCTATGCTATCATTAGCCGTAACTAAGGTTATTCTGAACTCGGAAAAATTATCGGATCAAAAAAACTGTCGCAGGGGTATTTTGGTCATGATTTTTAACTTAGAAATTTCAAAACTGAAATCCCAAAAACCAAATTTTGCAGGGACGTCACCAACGACGTTTATGACAACTAATCCTACTAGCACTAAGCTAAGGCGATAGTTTTCAGCCTAAAGGTTGAAGCTTTACTCCAAAAACTCCAAAAATGGGTATTTTAGGCTAAAATTGATTCCGGCGGAATTCCGGCGACATAACGGAAAATCTAATCCGGCAGAAGTGATCTTGGGCACATAAAGAAGAGGTTTAGAATCAGAAATGAAAGATTCGGGATAGTTTTGCAAAAACCCATAAACTATCAGCTCAGAAAAGTCTACAGAAAAGCTATGGAAAAAGCGATCAGAGGTAAGGATTAGCGACTATACCTCGAAACCTTGAAGCAGCAACTAACGGATCAACGATCAAGCAAGTAATGAAGAAAATTCTTCTTCCTTCTTCCTTGGTGAAGCTCGCGGCCTTGAGGAGAGAAAATGGAGGAGTTTTGTGTTTTTTTCTCACTTGTTTGCTATATATAGAAGATGGAAATTCGCGGGAAAATGAAAGTTTCGCGAATCTGATTTTTCCGGCGTCATTCTCCGTGAATTAATAGATATGTTTTGGAAAAATAATTCCAAAACTATAAAGAGGTCTCCTTGTATTTTTGGCAACTAATGCATAGTCGGTATAAAACTATTTTACCCGATAAGTTGCTTTTTTGCATCGGATGTCGGAATAGAAAACTTCCTTCTGAAGAAAGATTGAAATCATCAAGAGAAATGGGTGTACGCGTGTAGAATCTTCATTTGAAGCTCTGAATAGAAAAAGTCTTCATTGTCGGTTGATTCTAGGGTTTTGAAATACCAGGGATTCGGTTTCGGCAAACTTCCGATGATTGGAATCGGACGTTCGTAGATCCTAGAGTTTCGCCTCGAAACGATTTTGATATATGGAAAAAGAGAAGTTCTAACATTTCTCTGAAGATTTTTGGACTAAAATCCTACAGTGTTCCAAGGGTGGAACATAGTGTTATTTCCTAAGATTCTTGTCCTAGGTTTTAAAGCGAATATTAGTCGTGCTATAACTTAAATCGACTTCGATACAATCCTCAGACTTTTCCTGAACTTTCTCCTTCATATATTTATTTCGTTTAATAAACTTTTGTTCAGGTTTCCTTTCGCATTACATCAACCCTAATCGTGAATAAGAAGTTTATTCACTTAGCATAAGTTTAAAAACTTGGGCCTTACATTTACCGAATTGGACAACTTTATGAAGAAGAAAGTTCAGAAATTGACTAAGGATGATGCGATAGACAGTTTAAGTCATAGTACGAGCCATTTCAACACCGACTTATGTCGAGAGTGTCCGGAAAAGGCTATTTCCGCTTCTAGAGCACTGTTTGCGCGAAATTCAAAATCGTTAGAAGAATAAGAACCTCCGAGTATTTTTCCCATGACCAGTGTTTCGCAACGGAACTCTGGACTGTTCACAAGATAGGTTTGGCTTCCCGAAAGTCCGTCGAAGCTAGGCTTTAATCTCTCGGGGACTTTAATTAAGACCCTTAACAATTCTTTCCGCAATTGCGACATTTCTTCAGAAGAAAGTTTCTTCAACCGACGTCAACTGCAAAAAGTAGTTTTCCGGCATATTTTGGCCAATACTGCGTTTATATCATTTTCTTCAATTCTGAGAACTTCATTTTGAGTTCTGGCATTCTGTCGCCAGATATTCACTTCTTATCGTTAGACAAAGGTACCGGAACGATCGGTTTCGGAAAACCTCAAAGTTTGCTTTTTAAGCATCTGCTATAAAAAGGCGAGAAATGAGAAATATCTCATTTACCACAAACTTAGAGAGAGGGCCGCGAGTTCTAGAGAGAGAGGGAGTGGATTTCTTCCCGAGTTCTTGTCCGATCGTCCCGATTTCAGTTTTTGTGGATCGACAACGAGGTATTCTTGCTATTCCAGAACTTTGTTTTCACTTTATGTAGCTTTAAACTATGTCTTTCTATGCTCAAAGTTTGGAGCATTTTCCAAAACTATATTTTTACTTCGATTTTTCTTTAGATCTACCTTTTACTACTACCCAACAACCTATATTCATCGCCGATGCGCGCCGATTTCGATCGAGTGGCCGTAGATCTGAAAAACTGTAGAAATACCCATATTCACCAAAGTTTCGCTTTTTGAACAAAAAATTCACGACTTAACCTTGTGCCTTTAGGATTAGTTGCTATAAACGCAACGATCTACGACCCTGTCAAATTTGTTTTCAAAAATTTTAACTTTGAGTTTTGAGCTGAAAGTTTGGACCAAAAAGCACCTAGTAGCATAGCAATTTCGAAAAAATTTCCGAGCATTGATTTACCCTAGTTATACCCCTAGATTACCAGTAATCAAGTTAGATCGAGGAAAAAGCGTCGAAACGCAATTTCCATGGGGAGTGGCCGAGAGCTCCAAGGGGGTTTGGGGGAGTTTCCATTTTTTGTGAAAACTTGTCTTTTGTCCTAGATTCTCATACTCTGAAACTTCTAAAGTTTTGTCGAACGTTAGTAAGAATTGTATAAGTTGTTTTGATTGATTCTGACTGGGTAAATTGGTTTTTACTCAAAGGTTTGAGTTTGGATTCGGGAACGTTTGGAGCTGCTGACGATTCGCTTGAGGATCGTGAAGCTGGAAGAGACAGAGGTGGGGGCAACTTACTCTACTAGATAATGATTTAGGCGTCGGTAACTTCGACTTCTTTATTTGGCTATTTTGATATTGATTGATATGAATTGAGAAATTTTTTCTGAGGCTTCGGCCGACATATATGTATAAGCTTTAATTGTTCTATGATTGATGTTGACTGAATCACATGCTTTATGTGCTAAGTGGCTAATTGTAGAATATGATGATATGTCTGAACATGTGTTATTGATTTTACTAATTGTTTGGTGCAACTATATATTCGTATATTGTGATAACGACAGAGTGTGGGTAACGAGAGTTTATACCATGCTAGTGACTGAAACCATTAAGAAAACAATCATTAGGTCAGACCAAGGTCTGAACCTTTGCTATTTTAGGAGATCGAGACCTTCTCGGGGAATTACACGGGTTTAAGGGAAACCTTATAACTTATAGAGTTATAAATCATTTCATAAATAAAAATCATAATACACTAAACAACATTAAAACACTTTAAAGTATCGATAAATTAGTAAATAAGACATAGAGCTTGAGTAAGAATTCAGGAATATGAGAAGTGTCAATGTACTCATTAAAACACTTTTGTCAATCGACAATTTACATTTAGGCTACCTAAGGAATAAGTCTGGGAAACCAATAAGTTTCTAAGTACGATGTACTCCTTCTGCTCTAAGAGCAGAACGACCATCCGAGTGATGAGTAAGATGATTCGAATAATCATCAAGAGTGTTTGCACTCTATCGTTGTCGGAATTCGAGGTCGATAGTTCGACAATTACTTTAGGGAATCTTAGAGACAATATTCTTAGCTAGACTCTTACGTGTGAGGACGATTCAATGTTTGACTAACCATATTGCATCATTCATTCATGTCTGAGGATACACGACGGAATGTCGGACCTCGGTGGAGCCAGTGGGATCGAAAGATCGGGTTTCCACGTAGATCACCAAGAGTGACTACACATTTAGGTTGTAAGAGACACAAAGGCCGATGAAATGACCGACTCGTACGCACGTGTCCAGCCTGTCCGGAGCATTATTTTCGCATCACATTGCATTTCATACCATTCATGTGAAGATTTGATGCTGATAAACATCGTTATGAGTTTGATGATTTGATATTGATAAATATCGTTATGTGTTTTCCTGAGTCGAGGATTTATGCATGCTGATGTAGTAGTTGAGGATATATTGATATATATGCAATGATAACAATTATAGAACCTATATATATATATATATATCTACCCCTGTGCTTTACTCGTTCACTCTATTATCTACCCTATTCTGTGAGTTGACCCTCACGCCTTGCCTTGTGTGTATTGTTTGTGTTTGGGCGGTCGTCAAACTGCCATAAGTCGCTGGGGGAGTGGTTCACGTTGGCTCGCCCGTCTGGGGGAATCAGGTACGAGCTGATTGATAGAGTTGACCCTGCCGCTTGGGCGTTGGACCCCGCCAACCACCGAGCGACGTACCGAGGGAGAGTGATGGAGGACGTGATCGATAACCGTGGAGACATGACTACTGGAGTTCTACGGAAGTACATTGTTTCCTTTGACCTGCCGCCGATGGTTCATTTTGGACCAGGCACTGGATTGCGACCATCTACGCCATCGTCGTCATTATTGTCGTCGTCATCTGATGAGGAGGATCCTTCTGAGATCGATGTTGTTGTTGTGCCACCGTCTGGACCGACAGCGCCTGCTGTTGTGGACCCTATTGACGTTGCATCATCTTCGAGGATCGTTGAGCCAAAGGAGGAGCCCGTCGCCACGACTCTGACTCGTCTTGGGGCTTCTGCTTCCTCTTGTGGTTACCGTGTGGAACCTTTGGTTCGCATGGTTGAGGAGGAGATCGTTATTGTCGTAGTCGATCTGGAGACCGGTTCGACTAGTGTGGCACGGAAGACAGTGAGGAGGGAAGTTATTGACGTGGATGTCGATGTGCTTACTGTGGACTCAGACACGGAGGACGACTACACGAGCGAGGAGGAGGAAGAGGGTTGGGAAACCCGCTTCTTTGCATGATTTGGGTTAGGGTGTATATTTAGTAGTAGCTCTGATTAGTCAGTTGTACATTTGAGACAGGGTAGGTTCCCGAGCTTTTGCTTTTTGTGTGATTCTCTGTATGGGAATCACAGAGAGTAGTCGGACGATAGGAGGTCTGAGGAGGCTGTTTTGGGCTGACTCTCTCACATTTTCAGGACTGTAATTATTACACTTACTTTGATTGCTGTTGCGTACACCTGCCTTCTGGCATACTTTCTGTCACCGTCAGGTTCTGGTGACGTTTATGGTACAACACAGGCTGTATCTGTTTATATATATTAGTTTATCGAGGTATGTCTGGTGTAACGCCCCAATTTCTCAACTGAGGAATCACATTAGTAACCTAACAAGTCTAATTAAGGACTATTTTGCAATCCCTAAAATCCAAGGGAATTTTTTCTAAAAACAACTAAACACTTCAGCCAAAGGGTTGGAAACATATTATAACTTTATTTAAATAACCTGTATCCCGATATACTGTAAAAATAGTTTACAATACCATAAGTAAGGCTCTTAATAATTATGCGCACTTTAACAGTGGTGGAAGCAAGGCTTTTGAAATTCTGGTTTGCGCACAGGACAGATGTCGAACGCGATGTTGGGACAATCGGTTCTACAATTGCACAACAGTACATAAATTAAGCCACACGTTTAATACAGTAGAAACAACACAGTAGCAACAATAAATCACTAAAAAACATAGAGAATTGTTAACCCAGTTCGGTGTCAAAACACCTACGTCTGGAGGATACCAATCCAGGAGTCAATCCACTATCTTAGTAATAGCTCTCAGGTCATACATGAAAGTCCCTCCTATACCTAAGTACTCCCCCTTAGTATAGAGCCTCTTCAATGTCTACCACTATTACAACTAGTGATTCTAGCTTAGCCCTTCCCTCTAAGCTACAAGGAAACTTCCCCTAACTCCTAATGATCACTGCCACGGTGACCGATCCTTTACACAAGAGATTGAAAGACAGATCTCATGATCAAAAACTAATGCAACAACTCTCAGCTAATACAAGAACATAAAGCTGCTGAGAGAAAAACAGAAACACGGTGTGAACTCACGAATATGAAACCCTAATTTGTCCAACCAAAGGGACACCTAGCAACTAGGTTTTGGTCTTCATAAATAGCAGTTGTTCAGGCCTTGTCTTTGATGGGCTTGAACGAACAAAGGAGTCCACAACAAAGCAGAAAGCCAATCTTGTTAAATAGAACCAAATCTTATCAAATAAGATTTGAAAATAGATTGAAACTTTCACAACTTAAAACCAGATCAAATCTTCTGAAACAGAAACAGAAACATATTTGATCACACTTGATATATTCCTTGAGCAGCACACAGAAGCTTTTTCAACAACACTAACTTGATTACCACGAAATCAATCCAACGCTTCACAATTAATCATCCAAGTACACAACAGTTCGCAGGGACACATGTCAGTCAAGATGTTAAGACATCGTGTCCGACATCTTGTCACTGACTCAAAAACATTAGCTAAAATGTAGACAATCATAACAAAGGAACAACAATCTCCCCCTTTGTCAAATTTTAGCTAATACAAACCACTACCATAAAAACTCTTCAGAATACTTGCAGCTTGAATCATCAGAGAAGAGTAACCAGAATATATCAAGGTAGCCCCCTTCAACATAGCTATTTGCAGCAGCTATGCACAAACACAATCTCAGAACCATACTCAGTGCAGTATCAAAACCATATCAGAGTTCAGCACAGCAGCACACACTTAAAACCCTATAAGCAGCAAGATGCTGCTCTAAAACAAGCACAGCTAACCAGCAAATCTCTTCACAGTAGCAAGATGCTACCACAGACACAACCACAACAGCAGAAACTACACAGACTATTACTCCCCCTTATTAGCACAATTTGGCAAAGGTAGCTAGATGAAACCAGGAAACATGTTGAGACTAAATCCACAAATGCTTACCGTAGATATCCATTGTAGGCAGCCATAGTGCACATAACAAATAGTCATAGAGTTAGGACAACCCAACATCAGCAAGAAAGTCCATGATATCCTTGCACTTCATAGCTTCTTGACTACACTCTTTCTCACAGGCAATCTTTTTCTGACAAATATATTTCCACTTTTGAACATTTGCTTCAGGATGGAATGACACATTATCCAGAGGAGCAGGGGAAATATTCACGGGAGCTCTCTTGCCAGTAACCTTTTGTCTAGCAGAGGACACAATGTCCTGCACATCTGGTTCAACATTCGGCTCTGAATCATAAACCTTCTTCCATTTCAGAGATCTTGTCTTGGTGTGTAGATTCTCCTTCTTTCCTTCCTTCTTATCCAGTACAACAGCAACATCCTTGTTAGTCATGGGAAAATGACTAGGAGCCTTCACAATCTTTTTCTCTTTAAGCCCTCTTGGTTTCCACTCTTTTCTTGCTTGAACAATATGTGAATTGGTCCCATGTTGCTGAGGAAATCCGTACAATCTGTAACAGTAGGGCCTTATATGTCCATATCTTCCACAATGATGGCATCTCCAACTCAAGTTCTTTGCCTTCTTGCCTTGTGGGTAAGTATATGGTATTTGTTGATACACATGTTCGACACAATGTTGTGGCATCTGGTTTGACATCTTGAATTCAGTTTTTCTTTCTGCAGGAACAAACTTACGAGTGATGTTTTTGGATTCTTCTGGTGCAGAGTCACTCTCATATCCCAAACCTTTCATATCCTTGGCTGTCTTTCCTGTTTCTAACATCAGATCAAACATATCAGTACCATTATTCAACATACAAACAAATTTTATCATACCTTCAAGTTTAGATTTCAGCTGTAACACCCCGATTTCGGTGGCGTCACTTTAGTAACAAAAATAAACTTAATGCGGAAAAACGTGAATATTTTTTTTTCGTCGATATAATCAAGACTAAAATAAATAAACGCAAATGTGAGAGATAGCAGAACTAATACACAATATATATTACAGCCCCCGCTGTAAGTAGCTAACCGCGTCACGAGTAAACCTCTAGTGACGGAAAGTAGTAGAAAGTAGCGCCCGTAGGCAAAAGGTACAAACCAAAAGAAAAGGTTAAGTGTTCGCAACACAAACCCTCAAAAAAAGAGAATGAGTCAGCCCAGATGGCCTAAAACAAGATCTCCTAGCCCAACCAACTCTCTGTGATTCCCGTAGAGAAACCACACAAAAAGCTATCGGCGGGAAACTACCCTGTTCCCAAAGAAAACAATGACGGTCAGAGCTAAGACTCTACTCCTACACTAAACCCATCCCGAGGAGCTCACACCAGCACTAAAACCTACATGCTAGCATGATCGTCGTCCGAATCTAAATTCAGAACGACCTAGTCTATGTACACCATCCGTCCTCCTCTCGCGAACGCGATGCGCTCTTGTTCCAGCATCTCAACCCTAGTTTCCCCCGAAGGATGAACCATCGTGAACCAGCCCGCCAAAGACATCTGACAAAGGGCGTTTGTCCGCCAAAGCACACACAGAAGACGCGAGGGTCAACTCCAAAGAATTATGTACATAATAGCATCGTTAGATACAGATAATAGAATAGCCACTTAGGCTTATAGCTAGGGATAACATCCTAGGGTTGCATATTCCATAATGAATGTAACGACAGTAATAACAAATAGCATGCATCAAATAGAATTATCAATTATCAATCACACTCAGCAACTAAGTCAGTATGCATGTTGCATGAAATGATATGACGGTTAACCCAGTTAACCAAATGCATTCCGGAAACGGATGGATATCAAACGGATCAGCCCTAACACCAGCCACGGTGGGACCATTTCGGCCCGCGTGCCTCTTACACCACACAAAGGTAGCCAGATCAGCAGTAAACCCGTAGGTCTGCCATTTCGGTCTGCTACAAGAGTCGTCTACAAATGCTCTTACACGGCATTCCGGGTCTTATGACCATTTTGGAAACCGACGAGGTCCAGAGTACGTCCTGTGTTAATACCTCATTAATGTTGCATGAATGCAGGATGATTAGTCAAACAACGTCTCCGAATCTCACTCGACACGTCGCCACGTGTTCTAGTTAAATTAAAGTCTCTAAAAGCTTACCCTAAGGTAACAGTCGATTCTGCGACAAAAGACACAACTTTCAACCACACACATAACTCATGATGATCTCCAAATCATCCGACTCATCTCAATCCGATGGTCAAAACTGCTCAACGAGCAAGAATATCAACATACTCGGAAACTATCAATTTCCCGGACTTATCCGCCGGATAGCCCAACAACACAGCTGCTCCAACAGCACAAGAGTATCCCGCATTCACAAGGTCTCACGCCTCAGTGAAGCTTCATGCTGTTCACGAGGTCTCACGCCTCAGTGAAGATCCATGCTTTCCACAAGGTCTCACGCCTCAGTGGAGTATCACACATTCACAAGGTCTCACGCCTCAGTGAAGCTTCTCGGCTCATCCGTTGGATGGCTAAACAAACTGCTCAACGAGCGAAGGAGTATCAACATACTCAGAACTTACCAATCTCCTCAACACTTGGATCCGACGACACTTCTCGTTTTCCAAAAACTAAGATTTGCATCCTAAGCTTCCTTTCGAGTTTAATATCCTTATTTGAAGATTTAGAGGTTGTTTAATGTCTTATGAGTTTTCTTTACAAAATAAGATCCTTTTAGTCTTATCGCAAATCTTATAAGTTCTCGGGATCTCCTAATCCCCAAATGACTCCAGAGAATGTCTCGATCCATGAAACGCCATAACAAGGCCCGAATCTCATTCGTCCTATCAAACTTTCGCAAAACTCTCAAAATAAAATCGGCATGACCTGCCCGCTATTCTCACTTTTCAGAAAACACAGATATCCTTGCAAAAGCATAATTAAATCAGCACAATCAACCAACATGTCATATATCAACATATTATGCAATAACCACGTAGCACTTAGCATATAAAGCATGCACCACACATCCTAAATTACCCACATAGCACTTAGCATGTAATTCACTCTCAAAAACATTCAGTAGATGAATCATCTACATTGTCAGCCGAAGCCTCAGAAAACATTTTTCCAATCAAACACAAACAAGTGCATAAACAGTAAATCAATGTCGAAAGCATCGACCCTAAGCATTAACTAGAGATTCAGTGAGAAGCCCTCACCTGTAGATTCTCCAGGATAGTCCTCTAACACTTCCTCACAATCAAAGCCTTGCTCCTCTGGGAATTCCTCAAAATCACCTTTAGAGCAAAACCACAGAAATACTATCAGAATCTATCGGAAACTAAGCTATCAATACTTACTAGGGTTACACGAAGTAGTACATACCCCGAGGTACAATAATCTAGCGCGAAAGGACAAGTTTTCGAAAAAGGAATTTTCCTCCTCCTCCCCTAGGGTGCTCGGCCACATTTCACAATTGTGGGATTCGATTTTTCTTCGATCAAACTTGGTTCCTATGCTATCATTAACCGTAACTAAGGGTATTCTAAACTCGGAAAAATTATCGGATCAAAAACTGTCGCAGGGGTATTTTGGTCATGATTTTTAACTTAGAATTTCAAAACTGAAATCCCAAAAAGCAAATTTGACAGGGACGTCACCAACGACGTTTATGACAACTAATCCTACTAGCACTAAGCTAAGGCGATAGTTTTCAGCCCAAAAGACGAAGCTTTACTCCAAAAATGGGTATTTGAGGCTAAAATTGATTCCGGCGGAATTCCGGCGACATAACGGAAAAACTAATCCGACAGAAGTGATCTTGGGCACGTAAGGAAGATGTTTAGAATCAAAAATGAAATATTCAGGATAGTTTTGCAAAAACCTCAAAACTATCAGCTCAGAAAAGTCTAGAGAAAAGCTATGGAAAAAGCGATCAGTGGTAAGGATTAGCGACTATACCTCGAAACCTTGAAGCAGCAACTGATTAATCAACGATCAAGCAAGGATTGAACAAAATCTCTTCTCCTCCTCCCTTATGCAAACTCGCGGCCTCCTTGGGGAAAATGGGTAAGATATTTGTGTTTTTTTCTCATTCTTGGCTATATATAGAGGTTGGAAAAACGCGGTAAAATGAAAGTTTCGCGAATCTGATTTTTCCGGCTTCATTATCCGTGAATTCTAAGATATGTTTTGGCGAAAGAATTCCAAAACTAAAATGAGGTCTCCTTGTATTTTTGGCAACTAATGCAAAGTCGGTGTAAAACTATTTTACCCGATAAGTTGCTTTTTGCATCGGATGTCGGAATAGAAAACTTCCTTCTGAAGAAAGATTGAAATCATCGAGAGAAATGGGTGTACACGTGTGGAATCTTCATTTGATGTTCCGAATAGAAAAAGTCTTCATGGTCGGTTGATCCTAGGGTTTTGAAATACCAGGGATTCGTTTTCGGCAATCTTCCGATGATTGGAATCGGACGTTCGTAGATCCTAGAGTTTCGCCTCGAAACGATTGTGATATATGGAAAAAGAGAAGTTCTAACATTTCTCTGAAGATTTTTGGACTAAATTCCCACAGTGTTCCAAGGGTGGAACATAGTTTGATTTCCTAAGGTTCTTGTCCTAGGTTTTAAAACGAATATAAGTCGTGCTATAACTTAAATCGACTCTGATACAATCCTTAGACTTTTCCTGAACTTTCTCCTTCATAAATTTATTTCATTAAATAAACTCTTGTTCAGGTTTCCCTTCACGATACATCAACCCTAATCGTGAATAGGATTTTATTCTCTTGGCATGAGTTTAAAAACTTGGGCCTTACATTACTACCCTCCAAAAAGAAAGTTTCGACTTCGAAACTTAAGGGTCAGTAAAAAGTTCCGGATATTATTCCTTGATCTTTTCCTCTAAATCCCATATAGCACCGTCCATGTCTTTGTTCCAAATAACTTTCACCGAAGCACTCTGCTGTCTCCTCGATCGTTTCACTATTCCAGCCCCAATGCGGACCGACGGCGTCTCAAAAGACATATCATCTTCCAACTCTATATTGTCCGGTTCGACCACTTGCATCGGGTCTCCGTTGGAAATAATATTTGTTGGCATTCGTGCAATCGCACAGCCTTTACCACTTATTCCTTTGCTTTTGTTCGTCCAAAATGTTGATTAGAAACTCGGTACATCTCTATGCTCCGGAGTGAATGCTCAACTTGAGTCTTAATACCTTGTGCATCACAAGACTCATTCCCTTTAACATTAACTTATCAACAACTTATAAGCTAATCTTCATCTTAATATCTAACAATTCATTATTATCGTCTTCGTCCTCAAAACCTTCCTCACTCAAACCAATTCAGACTTACTGAAATCCCTAACACTTCGCATAAATCGAGATTTATCCTCTAGAAGATCAAATCATAACTATACCTCAAGGGACTTAACTAGTCATTTCGTCATCCGATCCTCCAACCTTCTGAGGTTTAACTACTATCGTAACTGCTATCACCACTACATCCCTTACTCATACATGATTTTCAACTCCCTAAGTCAATCTTAATCAAAGAATTCTTATTCAACTGAGAAAAATTCACTTGCTAACTCTAGCATGCATCACCGAAATCCATAACAAAGTTCCATTCACTATTAGACTCTGAGTAGCTTGTCCAAATATGATAACTTCAAGTATTCATCTTAATACTAACACTTTCCTTCTTGTAACTTGATTACCATCTCGTCGATAGACTTCTTAATCTCCCAATCAAATTATGACAAACTTCAAGTCCTACACACTTATGACAAGAATTAATAGACTTAAAACCTAAACCTTTCCAAGTTTGGATCTCTGATGCTCTGTAACTCTTCAACATTTCCTAAAAGAATATTCATCTCCTAAAACTACAACTCCTCCGCAAGGAAAACAATTACTTAATGAGAACTTTCTCATCCCAAACTCAACTAATCTTCGATCAAATCAAGTTAATCTTACCAATCCTTCTATCAAAGTCCATAGCCAGCTGTGATTCCGAATATCACCCCCTCAATATTAAGTTGATCAGGCCTAATACATCGAAGGTGGAAATCTAGAAAAACCTACTGGAACAGTCAATGAGTTCCTATCATCCAATAGTCACAAATATCTTGATATTAAATCCTCAATGATGTCGCTACGGAACTACACACTCTCGACATCATACGTATGCTATCCATACGAAATCTCTCTAAGATTCATTCTTTAGCTTCTAGCTTCTGGTTAAACGCATCGGTACAAGACTACTTTCTAGGCTTAACGTGTTATCTTAAACCTCGTGTACTTCTATAGCTAAAATACGAGCTACGGTCAAATAAGGTATTAATAGGCGTAATAACTATAAGGTCAAAGCTCAAACAGTATAAGTAAGATAGGTGTGCTTGCACACGCTACGCGAGTAATGGAACATATTATACTGAAAGGAGAAAGAATGGTTAGAAGGTTACCATCGTTCTTGCGCTCTCTTCTGGCTAACCCCTCAGCTCTCTCACCGTCCATGGTGTAGACTCTTGCTTTAGCAGCAGGACGCTTTCCACGAGCAGTGTTCACGGTTGTTTCCGTCTTGGGTGCTCTGCACTGACCGACATCATGCCCCATTTTGTTACAATTAAAGCATTTGGGCCTCGTGTCGGGACAAGCATTAGCATAGTGCCCCGGCTTCCCACATCTGAAACAGGTCATCTCCCTGTTCAAAGTCCGATCTCCAGAACCACCAGCAGTACCCGTCATGGGTCGGTAAGATCCTGAAGTAAACCCTTTTTCAGCAGGACGCTGATATGGCCTCCCGCTCTGAAATTTCCCTTTGTCTTGAAAATTTTGAGAACCTGATCTCATCGGTCCTCCAGTTCCAGCACGGTTCAACCTCCTATTCTTCATTAGCTCCACTTCTGTGGCTTTCTCCACCAGCGACTAAAAGCGCATAATTCCCAACGGCCTCACTGAGTCCTCAATATCAGGCCTCAGTCCATTAACAAAGCGCTTACACATGTAGCGCTCATCAACATGATCGTTGAAGAATTGAAAATGCTTCGCCAAAGACTCCAGCTTCGAAGCAAATTCCGGTACAGACATACCTCCTTGACGGAGTGTCAGAAACTGTGCCTCCCTCTCATCCCGGGAACTTGTTGGAAAATACTTTTCCAAGAATGCGGTCCGGAAAGAGTTCCAATTGATTTCCTCATGGTTAGCTTCCACGATCCCCCTGGTGCCCTTCCACCAGTACTCAGCATCACCGAGCAATAGATAAGTCGCCATGCCCACTTTGGCACCCTCAACTGTCTGCAGAACGCCGAAAATCTTCTCGATTTCCTGGATCCAGAGATCCGCTTGGTCCGGGTCAGTACCACCCGAGAACTTTGGTGGATCTTGCCTCCTGAAGTCATTCAGGCCTTTATTCTGGTCCAGAGTTACTTCTCTCTGACGCTGATGCTGATCACGTGCCTCCTCAGCAGCACGCCTCATAGCATTATCGTTCGCTTGTGCAGTCACAGCTTGGGCCATAGTGGCCATCATCGCAGCTAATTGGTTAGTGTTCACCATGTTCTGTTAAGTTAAACAAACAGTTAGTACTCATCATAAGATAGCATCTAGCATAACTATACAATATGATTAAGCACCAACTTCAATCAATTCTAAGCGAAAAATCGCTTGCAGACAATCGATTTTCACTCTTTGCAGAGTCACACAACCTAGCACAGAAGACCTATTTCCCAACAACTCCCGAAAGACTCGATCGTGCTCTGATACCACAATGTAACACCCCGATTTCGGTGGCGTCACTTTAGTAACAAAAATAAACTTAATGCGGAAAAACGTGAATATTTTTTTTTCGTCGATATAATCAAGACTAAAATAAATAAACGCAAATGTGAGAGATAGCAGAACTAATACACAATATATATTACAGCCCCCGCTGTAAGTAGCTAACCGCGTCACGAGTAAACCTCCAGTGACGGAAAGTAGTAGAAAGTAGCGCCCGTAGGCAAAAGGTACAAACCAAAAGAAAAGGTTAAGTGTTCGCAACACAAACCCTCAAAAAAAGAGAATGAGTCAGCCCAGATGGCCTAAAACAAGATCTCCTAGCCCAACCAACTCTCTGTGATTCCCGTAGAGAAACCACACAAAAAGCTATCGGCGGGAAACTACCCTGTTCCCAAAGAAAACAATGACGGTCAGAGCTAAGACTCTACTCCTACACTAAACCCATCCCGAGGAGCTCACACCAGCACTAAAACCTACATGCTAGCATGATCGTCGTCTGAATCTGAATTCAGAACGACCTAGTCTATGTACACCATCCGTCCTCCTCTCGCGAACGCGATGCGCTCTTGTTCCAGCATCTCAACCCTAGTTTCCCCCGAAGGATGAACCATCGTGAACCAGCCCGCCAAAGACATCTGACAAAGGGCGTTTGTCCGCCAAAGCACACACAGAAGACGCGAGGGTCAACTCCAAAGAATTATGTACATAATAGCATCGTTAGATACAGATAATAGAATAGCCACTTAGGCTTATAGCTAGGGATAACATCCTAGGGTTGCATATTCCATAATGAATGTAACGACAGTAATAACAAATAGCATGCATCAAATAGAATTATCAATTATCAATCACACTCAGCAACTAAGTCAGTATGCATGTTGCATGAAATGATATGACGGTTAACCCAGTTAACCAAATGCATTCCGGAAACGGATGGATATCAAACGGATCAGCCCTAACACCAGCCACGGTGGGACCATTTCGGCCCGCGTGCCTCTTACACCACACAAAGGTAGCCAGATCAGCAGTAAACCCGTAGGTCTGCCATTTCGGTCTGCTACAAGAGTCGTCTACAAATGCTCTTACACGGCATTCCGGGTCTTATGACCATTTTGGAAACCGACGAGGTCCAGAGTACGTCCTGTGTTAATACCTCATTAATGTTGCATGAATGCAGGATGATTAGTCAAACAACGTCTCCGAATCTCACTCGACACGTCGCCACGTGTTCTAGTTAAATTAAAGTCTCTAAAAGCTTACCCTAAGGTAACAGTCGATTCTGCGACAAAAGACACAACTTTCAACCACACACATAACTCATGATGATCTCCAAATCATCCGACTCATCTCAATCCGATGGTCAAAACTGCTCAACGAGCAAGAATATCAACATACTCGGAAACTATCAATTTCCCGGACTTATCCGCCGGATAGCCCAACAACACAGCTGCTCCAACAGCACAAGAGTATCCCGCATTCACAAGGTCTCACGCCTCAGTGAAGCTTCATGCTGTTCACGAGGTCTCACGCCTCAGTGAAGATCCATGCTTTCCACAAGGTCTCACGCCTCAGTGGAGTATCACACATTCACAAGGTCTCACGCCTCAGTGAAGCTTCTCGGCTCATCCGTTGGATGGCTAAACAAACTGCTCAACGAGCGAAGGAGTATCAACATACTCAGAACTTACCAATCTCCTCAACACTTGGATCCGACGACACTTCTCGTTTTCCAAAAACTAAGATTTGCATCCTAAGCTTCCTTTCGAGTTTAATATCCTTATTTGAAGATTTAGAGGTTGTTTAATGTCTTATGAGTTTTCTTTACAAAATAAGATCCTTTTAGTCTTATCGCAAATCTTATAAGTTCTCGGGATCTCCTAATCCCCAAATGACTCCAGAGAATGTCTCGATCCATGAAACGCCATAACAAGGCCCGAATCTCATTCGTCCTATCAAACTTTCGCAAAACTCTCAAAATAAAATCGGCATGACCTGCCCGCTATTCTCACTTTTCAGAAAACACAGATATCCTTGCAAAAGCATAATTAAATCAGCACAATCAACCAACATGTCATATATCAACATATTATGCAATAACCACGTAGCACTTAGCATATAAAGCATGCACCACACATCCTAAATTACCCACATAGCACTTAGCATGTAATTCACTCTCAAAAACATTCAGTAGATGAATCATCTACATTGTCAGCCGAAGCCTCAGAAAACATTTTTCCAATCAAACACAAACAAGTGCATAAACAGTAAATCAATGTCGAAAGCATCGACCCTAAGCATTAACTAGAGATTCAGTGAGAAGCCCTCACCTGTAGATTCTCCAGGATAGTCCTCTAACACTTCCTCACAATCAAAGCCTTGCTCCTCTGGGAATTCCTCAAAATCACCTTTAGAGCAAAACCACAGAAATACTATCAGAATCTATCGGAAACTAAGCTATCAATACTTACTAGGGTTACACGAAGTAGTACATACCCCGAGGTACAATAATCTAGCGCGAAAGGACAAGTTTTCGAAAAAGGAATTTTCCTCCTCCTCCCCTAGGGTGCTCGGCCACATTTCACAATTGTGGGATTCGATTTTTCTTCGATCAAACTTGGTTCCTATGCTATCATTAACCGTAACTAAGGGTATTCTAAACTCGGAAAAATTATCGGATCAAAAACTGTCGCAGGGGTATTTTGGTCATGATTTTTAACTTAGAATTTCAAAACTGAAATCCCAAAAAGCAAATTTGACAGGGACGTCACCAACGACGTTTATGACAACTAATCCTACTAGCACTAAGCTAAGGCGATAGTTTTCAGCCCAAAAGACGAAGCTTTACTCCAAAAATGGGTATTTGAGGCTAAAATTGATTCCGGCGGAATTCCGGCGACATAACGGAAAAACTAATCCGACAGAAGTGATCTTGGGCACGTAAGGAAGATGTTTAGAATCAAAAATGAAATATTCAGGATAGTTTTGCAAAAACCTCAAAACTATCAGCTCAGAAAAGTCTAGAGAAAAGCTATGGAAAAAGCGATCAGTGGTAAGGATTAGCGACTATACCTCGAAACCTTGAAGCAGCAACTGATTAATCAACGATCAAGCAAGGATTGAACAAAATCTCTTCTCCTCCTCCCTTATGCAAACTCGCGGCCTCCTTGGGGAAAATGGGTAAGATATTTGTGTTTTTTTCTCATTCTTGGCTATATATAGAGGTTGGAAAAACGCGGTAAAATGAAAGTTTCGCGAATCTGATTTTTCCGGCTTCATTATCCGTGAATTCTAAGATATGTTTTGGCGAAAGAATTCCAAAACTAAAATGAGGTCTCCTTGTATTTTTGGCAACTAATGCAAAGTCGGTGTAAAACTATTTTACCCGATAAGTTGCTTTTTGCATCGGATGTCGGAATAGAAAACTTCCTTCTGAAGAAAGATTGAAATCATCGAGAGAAATGGGTGTACGCGTGTGGAATCTTCATTTGATGTTCCGAATAGAAAAATTCTTCATGGTCGGTTGATCCTAGGGTTTTGAAATACCAGGGATTCGTTTTCGGCAATCTTCCGATGATTGGAATCGGACGTTCGTAGATCCTAGAGTTTCGCCTCGAAACGATTGTAATATATGGAAAAAGAGAAGTTCTAACATTTCTCTGAAGATTTTTGGACTAAATTCCCACAGTGTTCCAAGGGTGGAACATAGTTTGATTTCCTAAGGTTCTTGTCCTAGGTTTTAAAACGAATATAAGTCGTGCTATAACTTAAATCGACTCTGATACAATCCTTAGACTTTTCCTGAACTTTCTCCTTCATAAATTTATTTCATTAAATAAACTCTTGTTCAGGTTTCCCTTCACGATACATCAACCCTAATCGTGAATAGGATTTTATTCTCTTGGCATGAGTTTAAAAACTTGGGCCTTACATCAGCACAGATACTTCCTCTTGAAGATTGTTATTGATATCCAGCAGATTATGTTTTTCATTTTCAAGACCTTTGACAGTTCTCTCCAGCTTCTTACCTTAGTCACGCGCTTCTTGCCAATTCTTGAATAACAACTTGTATGTTTCAGCAAGTTCTTCTTCTGAAATTTCTCCATCACTGGACTCAGTCTCAGAATTGTATTTCACAGTAAGTCCCAAGACTTGATTTCTAGTTTTATCTCCTTCAGAATCTTCATCAGACCAAGTGACCATCATCCCCTTTCCTTGTTTCTTCAAAAACGTTGGACATTCTGATTTGATATGACCATACTCTTCACATTCAAGACACTGGACCCCTCTGCCTTTGCTAGATTTCTCTTCATCCTCTTCAGCGTTGGACACAAATGCTATACTTTTCTTCTTCTTATCAGATTTGTCATTGAGAGACATCTCAAATGTTTGTAAAGACCCAATGAGTTCATCAACCTTGATGTTGCTGATGTCTTGAGCTTCTTCAATGGCAGTAACTTTCATATCAAACTTCTTAGGTAGAGACCTGAGGATTTTTCTTGCCAACTTTTCTTCAGACATTTTTTCTCCTAACGCAAAGGATGTGTTGGCTAGGTCACGCCAGCGTATATGGAAGTCAGAGATGGATTCATATTCCTTCATTTTAAGATTTTCAAACTGGGTTGTGAGCAATTGAAGTCTTGACATTCGAACTCTTGATGTTCCTTCATGAGTTGTCTTGAGAATCTCCCAGGCATCCTTAGCCACAGTGCATGTATTGATTAGCCTAAACATATTCCTGTCTACTCCATTGAAAATAACATTCAAGGCTTTGGAGTTTCCAAGAGCTTCTACATCTTCTTCTTTCGTCCACTCTTCTTCGGGCTTCAATTCTTCTGTTGATGTTCCTTCTTTAGATACTACAACTGGATGTTTCCAACCTTTCACAATTGCTTTCCATGTTTTGCTGTCCATAGATTTAAGAAAAGCAACCATACGAGCCTTCCAATAATCATAGTTGGTACCATCCAATAAAGGTGGCCTAAGGAGTGATCCTCCTTCTTTAATGTTGTCCATGAAACCAGAATACATATTCCCTGGAACTCACCCAAACAGAATAGGGTGCCTGCTCTGATGCCAATTGAAATTATGGTTTGCGCACAGGACAGATGTCGAACGCGATGTTGGGACAATCGGTTCTACAATTGCACAACAGTACCGAAATTAAGCCACACATTTAATACAGTAGAAACAACACAGTAGCAACAATAAATCACTAAAAAACACAGAGAATTGCTAACCCAGTTCGGTGTCAAAACACCTACGTCTGGAGGATACCAATCCAGGAGTCAATCCACTATCTTAGTAATAGCTCTCAGGTCATACATGAAAGTCCCTCCTATACCTAAGTACTCAACCTTAGTATAGAGCATCTTCAATGTCTACCACTATTACAACTAGTGATTCTAGCTTAGCCCTTCCCTCTAAGCTACGAGGAAACTTCCCCTAACTCCTAATGATCACTACCACAGTGACCGATCCTTTACACAAGAGATTGAAAGATAGATCTCATGATCAAAAACTAATGCAACAACTCTCAGCTAATACAAGAACATAAAGCTGCTGAGAGAAAAACAGAAACACGCTGTGAACTCACGAATATGAAACCCTAATTTCTCCAACCAAAGGCACACCTAGCAACTAGGTTTTGGTCTTCATAAATAGCAGTTGTTCAGGCCTTGTCTTTGATGGGATTGAACGAACAAAGGAGTCCACAACAAAACAGAAAGTCAATCTTTTAAAACATAACCAAATCTTATCAAATAAGATTTGAAAATAGATTGAAACTTTCACAACTTAAAACCAGATCAAATCTTCTGAAACAGAAACAGAAACAGATTTGATCACACTTGATATATTCCTTGAGCAGCACACAGAAGCTTTTTCAACAACCCTAACTTGATTTCCACGAAATCAATCCAACGCTTCACAATTAATCATCCAAACACACAACAGTTCACAGGGACACATGTCAGTCAAGGTGTTAAGACATCGTGTCCGACATCTTGTCACTGACTCAAAAACATTAGCTAAAATGTAGACAATCATAACAAAGGAACAACAGCTTTAATAACAGAGTTCTCATATAGATAAGGAGACTCAAACATTTACCACAATAAGAGAAGCAAAGCTGCTTCTTACACCTCTACTCCACCGCCTACAACCCGATCTCCAACTCGAGCAGCTAAGCTTCGGCGGAAGGATCACCATCGCCTAATAGCGTTAAGCGCTGATGACCCTATTGTAGTAGTGTTTTTAGGGTCATTTCTTTGTTTGTTTTAAGTCTTTTTGTTGAGGCTCATGTAGTGTTTCATGCATTCTCATGCATTTTTATCTTTCTTTGAGTCTTTATTTTGTTTTGGTAATTTTGTAGTTTTATAGGGACTTTTCTTGCATTTTAAGTAAGTTTAGGACTTGCATGATTTTCTTATGTTATTTGAGGGTCCTCTTTGCTAACAAAGCTCTTTGAGCTTCTGGATATTTCCCTTGACTTGTTGGTTAGGTTTGCTGATCAGAAACTGAAGGAAAAATAAGGCCAAGAAGCATGGAATTGAAGGAGGACTTAAAGAGGCTTGAAGAGGAAGTTACAAGAAGCCAAAAAGTCTTTTCCAGCGAGCTTGAGCGCCTAGTCGCTGGGAATTGGCGCCTAGGCGCTAGTTGAATTTTCTGAAGCTCATGGAATTGGCGCCTAGGCGCTGGGAATTGGCGCCTAGGCGCTGGGAATTGGCGCCTAGGCGCCAATTGCCTTCCAGGGGCATGTTTTTGCCTTGGAATTGGCGCTCAAGCGCTTTGAATTGGCGCCTGAGCGCCCAGACTCGTTTATTTTGTGTATAAATAAGACTTATGCCAATTTCTTTGGGGAGTTAGTCATTTTTACTCATTTTGGATCAAGTTTGAGAGCTGAGGAGAACCTTGGGGTTGTAGGAAGGCTTCCAACTTGTATTTTTCTCAGGTTCTTATTACATTTTCTGTATGAATTCACTAGCCATGAGTGGCTAGTTCTCTTTTTTGCTTTGGGTTAAGAGATTCTATGAAGTTTTAGTTTGTTAAATCCTATCTCTATGCATGAGTTCTTGATTTACCTTGTATTTCAATTCCATTATGCATGTTTAGCTTTGGTGCACCCTTGCTATAGGCTAGATTATAATCAAATGGAAGTTTGTTATGATTTAGGGACATGAATTGCTTCTAGGAATAGAGTGAGGGTAGGATTTTGTTGGCCTGAATATGTATGCTTAAAAACCTCTTATGAATGATTAAGTACACAAGGAATTGGGCTTAACTTTCAATTTTAGAGAACTACTTTTGTGAGGAATCAATTAGTAAGTACATAGGCTAAAGCAACAAGTGATAAATCAAGGTTTCACATGCATAGGATATGTAGACTAAAGTGGATTAGATGATCAACAACCCAAGGCATTTTTCCATCAATTGTTAATTTAAACAATTTCAACATTGCTTTTTTGCAAAATCATTGTTACCAACAACCAAAACCAATTTCTGAATTTTACTGTTTTAAGAACTTGCAAACTTTAGGCTTAAATCCACAATTTTCACTCACAATCCCTGTGGTTCGATATTTTAAAACCCGGAGGTTTCTGTACACTTGCAGATTTACCAACAAGTTTTTGGCGCCGTTGCTGGGGATTGTTTGTGGTTTTCGGTTTAAGTTTAAAAGTTGGTTTGTTTGTGTTACTAAGCGTTGCATTGAATAGGTGTTACTAACCTTTTCTCTGTTTTTGTGATTTCAGTTTATGCAAGATAGACTTGGCACGGATCCATTGGAGTTTGATCCGGAGCCAGAGCGTACTCTCCATCGTCGTCGAGCTCAGCAAAGAGCTGTTGAGATAGCCGTCATGGCTGTCCACATGACGGAGGAGGAGTTGCAAGCCCACATTGAAGAAAGAGTGAATGAGGCTATTGCTCAAAGACTTCAAGAGCAAGAAGCGGAGAATGCCAATCGTTCTCTTAGAGACCTCACCTCGGCTGCCATGAGCTACGATTACTCGGGCAGCATAGTTTCCCCCGATGGCACGGGAAAATTTGAGCTGAGGCCGACATTCATCAACTTGGTGAGCCAAAATCAGTATGGTGGAGGTGTTCTTGAAGATCCTCATGCACACATGGAGCGGTTCATCCGCAATTGCAACACTTATCAAGTTCAGAATGTTTCAGCGGACACCATCCGCTTGAGTTTGTTTCCTTTCTCTTTGAGGGACACTACTGAAGAGTGGTTGAATTCACAGCCCCAAGGTAGCATTACATCTTGGGAAGATCTAGCTGAGAAATTCACCACAAGGTTTGTTCCAAGAGCCCTCTTGAGAAAGCTCAAGAACGACATCATGACTTTTGCTCAATCCACCGATGAAAATCTCTATGAAGCTTGGGAGAGGTTCAAAAAGCTCTTGAGGAGGTGTCCTCAACACAACCTCACCCAAGCTGAACAAGTGGCAAAGTTCTATGATGGTCTTCAATATTCTTCGAGGTTTGGCTTGGATGCGGCCTCAAATGGAGAGTTCGATGCGCTACTTCCACAAGTTGGGTACGAGTTGATTGAAAAAATGGCTATAAGAGCCATGAACTCTAGTAATGAGTGCCAAGCCCAAAGAGGAGTCCTTGAGGTTGAAGCTTATGATCAGCTCATGGCCTCCAACAAGCAACTCTCCAAGCAAATGAATGAAATTCAAAATCAAATGAAGACGACCAAGGTGATTGGTGGTTGAGTTGCCAAAGTGGAGTGTGTGACTTGTGGAGGGCCACATGACAGTGAAGAATGCACCGAGACTAGACCGGAGGAGGAAGTGAAAGCCATGAGTCAAGCTCGGAATGACCCGTTTTCAAATACTTACAATCCAGGATGGAGGAACCACCCCAACTTATCTTGGAGGCAAAGCAACAATGGGCAAGGAAGTAGTTTTCAAAGGAAATTTCCTAGTCAAGGGTTCCAAGGCCAAAGCTCAAGACAACCTCAAGAGCGAGGAGAAGTTGAAGGTGGTGATAGCAAGAAAAGCTTAGAGGAGTTGGTGGAAACTTTCATCAACCGAACGGAGAACAATTACAAGAACCAAGAGGCGGCTATCAAGAATCTTGAGAATCAATTTGGCCAGCTCGCCAAGCAAATAGCCGAGAGACCTCAAGGTAAGTTTCCTTCCGACACTATCCCCAATCCTAAGCAAGAAAATGCCTCTGTTGTGACCGCTAGAAGTGGGAGAATGATGAATGAATTGAAGAAAAAAACAGAGGGAGAAAAGAGAGAGGAGGTAGTTGAGGGGGAAGTAGTTGTGCCTATCAAGGCGAGAGAGATAATTGACCTTACTCCTGAAACTAGCAAGGTTCTGTTTCCTAAAGCATTGGCTAAGAAGAGCTTAGATAAAAAGTTTTCAAAATTTGTTGATGTTTTCAAAAAGCTCCACATTAGTATTCCTTTTGCCGATGCTTTGGAACAAATGCCTATGTATGCTAAGTTTATGAAGGATATTCTGCATAAGAGGAGAAGGTTGAAGGGAGTAGATGAGACAGTGTTGATGACGGAGGAATGTAGTGCCATTTTGCAGCGGAAAATGCCGAAGAAAAGAAGAGATCCCGGATTTTCACTATTCCGGTGGAAATTGAAGGCATGGCGGATGTGGAAGCCTTGTGTGATCTTGGAGCGAGCATCAATTTGATGCCGCTCACCATGTTTGAGAGGCTGAACTTAGGAGAGGTTACTCCAACCATGCTCTCCTTGCAAATGGCGGATCGATCCCTCAAGACTCCATATGGGATTGTGGAGGATGTCATGGTGAGGGTGGACAAGTATGTGTTTGTAACACCCCGATTTCGGTGGCGTCATTTTAGTAATAAAAAAGAAACTTAAAACGGAAAAATGTGAATATATTTTTTTTTGATGATAAAATTAAAGACTGAAAGAATTGAAACTCAACAACAAAAGATAACAGAACTAATATACAATAATATTTACAGCCCCCGCTGTAAGAAGCAAAACCACGTCACGAGTAACCTCCAGTGACGGGAAGTAACAGAAAGTAACGCCCGTAGGCAATATGTACAACCCAAAGGAAAAGTTAAGCATCCGCAACACCATCCCTAAAAAATGAGAATAAGTTAGCCCAAACGGCCTAAAACAAGACCCCCTAGTCCAACCAACTCTCAGTGCTTTCCGTAGGGAAACCACACAAAAAGCTATCGGCAGGAAACTACCCTGTCCCCAAATGAAACAATGACAGTCAGAGCTAAGACTCTACTCCTACACTAATCCTGTCTAGAGGAGCTCACACCAGCACTCAATCCTACATGCTAGCGTGATCGTCGTCCGAATCTGAATCCAGAACGACCAAGTCTATGTACACCATCCTACCTCCTCTCGCTACCCCGATGCGCTCCTGAGCTGGCCTCACGGGCTTAGGGCCCGAGCCAAAAACATCGATGACAGCAACAGTGGGTGAGCTGGACTCCGCAGAAGTCCCTCCCACAAGCTCCTCCTCTGAGGGGTCCTCATCATCAGAAGATGACGGTGGTGGTGGTGCTCCTACTCCTGGTCCGCAGTGCACGCCGGGTGGCAAGTTGAAGCTCACAGTGCACCTCCTCAGCACTCCCTCCGTCAGGTGTCCCAGTCGGTCGACGCGGTCCTCCATAATCCTCCCCGAATAGGTCGCACGGTGGCCAGCGGGGTCGACAACCCATGAACCGGGGTCATCCTGGTCCAGCATCTCAAACCGGGTCCCCCCCGAAGGGTGGACCATCATAAACCAGTCCGCCATTGACATCTGACAATGGGCGTAGTCCGCCAAAGCACACACAGAAGACGCGAGGGTCAACTCCAAAGAATTATGTAAATAATAAATCCAATAGGTAAAGATAAGGAGTAGCCACTTAGGCTTATAAGTTAGAGATAGTACCCTAGGGTTGTATATTTCACAATGAATATAAAAGACGATAATAACAATTAGCATGCATCAAATAGGTTTAACAAGTATCAATCACACTCAGCGACTAAGTTAGTATGCATGTTGCATGAAATGCAATGCTGGTTGACAAGATGCATTCCGGAAGGATGGGCATCAACGAGTCAGTCCTAGCACCAGCCACGGTGGGACCATTTCTGCTCGCGTGTCTCTTATACCACACAAAGTGTAGTCAGATCAGCAGTTAACCCGAAGGTCTGCCATTTCCGTCTGCTACTAAGAATCACCGCAATGTTCTTATATGGAAATCCGGGTCTTATGACCATTTTGGAATCCACCGAGGTCCGGTATCCCGCCGTGTATTAACCTCAAAATGAGTGCATGAATGCAAAGTGATTAGCCAAACAACGTCTCCGACCTCACTCGACACGACGCCACAGGTTCTAGCTAACTTATTGTCTCTAAAAAGAATACCTTAAGGCAAATGTCGATTCTGCGACAAAATACAATTAATCATAAAGAGAGTGCAATCACTTACGATAACTCTTCGAGTCATCAATGCTCTCACGAAGTCTCACGCTTCAGTGAAGTCTTATACAATCACGAAGTCTCACGCTTCAGTGAAGTTTTATGCTTTCACGAGGTCTCACGCCTCAGTGAATTTACACACTTGCACGAAGTCTCACGCTTCAGTGAAGTTTCATGCTGTTCACGAGGTCTCACGCCTCAGTGAAGATCCATGCTTTTCACGAGGTCTCACGCCTCAGTGAAGCTTCTCGGCTCATCCCTTGGATGGCTAAACAAACTGCTCAAAGAGTGAAGGAGTATCAACATACTCAGAAACTTACAATTTTCCCATAACTTGGATTCGACGACACTTCTCATTTTCCAAAACTAATATTCAATCCTAAGCTTGCATCCGAGATTATTATCTTTATTTAAAGGTTTAGAGGTTGTTTAATATCTTATGAATTTTCCTTGTAAAAATAGTTTCCATTTAGTCTTATCGTAATTCCTATGAGTTTCAAAGATCCCATAATCCCAAGTAATTCCCAGAGAATGTCTCGATCCACTAAAACAATAACGAGGCCCGAACTCCGTTCGTCTCGTCAAACTTTCTCAAAATCTCATAAAAATTCGGCATAACTTGCCCGTCATCCCCACTCTCCAGTACCACAGATATATGTGTAATGGCATAGTTAAATTAGCACAGTCCAACAATCATGGCACATATATCAACACATCCTAGATTAACCACGTAGCACTTAGCATATAGAGCAGATATCACACATCCTAAATTACCCATTTAGCACATAGCATGTGATTCAAACTCAAAAACAGTCAATAGATGAATAATCATCATTGTCAGCCGAAGCCTCAGAAAAAATTTTCCCAGTCAAACACAAACAAGTGCATAAACAGTAAATCAAGTCGAATGCGTTGACACCTAAAGCATTAGCTAATAGTTCAGTGAGTAGCCCTCACCTGTAGCTCCTCCAAGGTTCTCCTCAAACGCTCCTTCACAATCCACGCCTTGTTCTTCGAGAAATTCCTCAAAAGAACCTTTAGAGCAAAACCACAGAATTCCATCATAATCAGTCAGAAACTCAGCAATCAATACTTACTAAGGTTACACGAAGTAGCATATACTCCGAGGTACGATAATCTAACGAAATCGGACAAGTTTTCGAAAAAGAAATTTTCTTCCTCCCCTAGGGTAGCTCACGGCCACACACAACAATTGTGTGCGCCGACTTTTCTTCGATCAAACTTGGTTCCTAGGTTATTATTAGTCGTAACTAAGGTGAATCTAAACTCGGAAAAATTATCGGATCGAAAACTGTCGCAGGGGTATTTTGGTCAACATTTTTAGTCAGAATTTCAAAATTGAAGTTTCGAAAAACAAATTGGATGGGGACGTCAACAACGACGTTTATGACGACTAATCCTACTAGCACCAAGCTAAGTCGATAGTTTTCAGCTTAAAGGATGAATCTTTGCCTAAAAATGGGTATTTCCTATAGAAATGAATTCCGGCGGCATTTCGGCGACATTCGCCAAGATGTAATCCGCTAAACATGCTCTTGGGCACGTAGGGAAGGGGTTTAGATAGAAAGATGAAGTTATTTGGACAGTTTTGCAAAAACCTCAAAACTTAGAGCACAGAAAGACATAGTGAAAAACTACGGAATTGACGATCAGAAGTGAGGGATAATATATATACCTCGTAGCCTTCAAGTAGCAACGAACTGTGAAGCAATCGGGCAAGAAACGGCGAAAATCTTCTTCTCCTCCTCCTCCTATGTTGCTCGCGGGTTTGGGGAAAGAAAATGGGTAAGTTTTGTGAAAATTTCTCATTTTCTTGCTATTTATAGGTTTTGGAAAATGCGGAAAAATGAAAATTTCGCGATTCCGATTTTTCTGGCTTCATTCTCCGTGAATTCTAAGATAGGTTTTGGCGACAGAATTCCAAAACTCAAAAGAGGTTTCTTGGAATTAAGGTAAACGATTCAAAGTCGGTGTAAATCTATTTTACCCGAAAAACTACTTTTTGCCGTGAATGTCGGAAGAGAAAACTTCCTTCTGAAGAAAGATTGGAAACATCAAGAGAAATGGGTGTACGCGTGTGGAATTTTCATTTGAAGTTCCGAATAGAAAAAGTCTTCATCAACCGTTCATTTTAGGTTTCTTGAACTATCAGGGTTTCAGTTTCGGCAAACTTCCGAGTATTGGAATTTGACGTTCGTACATTCTAGGGTTTCGTATCGAGACGCTTGTTTATAGACGATCAAGAGAAGTTCTAACATTTCTCTGAAGATTTTTGGAATTAATTTCCATCGTGCCTTTAGGTGTAAATTAGCTATTTACTAGTGCCCTTGCCCTAGGTTTAGGCGAATATTAGTCGTGCTATAACTTCTATCGATTTTGATACAATCCTTAGACTTTTCCTGAACTTTTTCCTTCATAAATTTATTTCATTCAATAAACTCTTGTTCAGGTTTCCCTTCACGATACATCAAACCTAATCGTGAATAGGAATTTTATTCACTTATCCTAAACTTAAAAACTTGGGTCTTACATTACTACCCTCCAAAAAGAAAGTTTCGACCTCGAAACTTAGGGTTCAATAAAAAGTTCTGGATACTGTTCCTTGATCTTTTCTTTCAGCTCCCATGTCGCATCACCGGTGTCTTTGTTCCAAATGACCTTCACTAACTCGATCTCTTTTCCTCTCAACTGTTTTATCCTTGTGTCACCAATGCTAATTGGCGGTGTCTCGAAAGACAGGTCATCCTTCAACTCAATGTCATCCAGCTCGATAACATGTGTCGGATCAGCAATATACTTCCTCAGTTGTGACACATGGAATACATCGTGAATGTTTGATAGAAATGGTGGTAGTGCAATCTGATAAGCTACCGGTCCTACACGACGAGTAATCTGATAAGGTCCAATGAACTTTGGCGTAAGCTTTCTTGACTTGATTGCTCGACCAACTCCTGTAGTCTGGGTAACTCGCAGAAATACATGATCTCCTTCTTCAAATTCTAGAGTTCTGCGCCTTTGATCTGCATAACTCTTCTGTCTACTTTGAGAAGTCTTCATTTTCTCTCTGATCTGCTTGATCTTCTCGGTCGTCTGTTGCAGAAGTTCTGGTCCTACTAACAGATTCTCTCCATTTTGATACCAACACAACGGGGTTCTACACTTGCGGCCATACAAAGCTTCATACGGTGCCATACCTATGCTCGTATGAAAACTGTTTTTGTACGTGAACTCAATCAATGGCAATAGGTTATCCCAACTGCCCTTGTTGTCCAACACGCAAGCTCGTAGCAAATCCTCCAATGATTGGATAGTTCTCTCAGTCTGTCCATCAGTCTGTGGATGATAAGCAGAACTTAACCTCAACCTCGTTCCCAAAGCCTCCTGAAGAGCTCCCCAAAAATGTGAAGTAAACTTTGGGTCTCGATCGGAAACAATACTTGTTGGCACTCCATGAAGTCGTACAATCTCAGCTATATATATCTCTGATAGTTTCTCCATGTTGTACGTAGTTCTTACAGGTATGAAATGAGCCGACTTAGTCAATCGATCCACTATTACCCAAATCGAATCATATCCCTTCTGAGTTCTTGGCAAAGCCACGACGAAATCCATCGATATGCTATCCAATTTCCATTCTGGTACATCCAAACTTTTTAGCATACCTGAAGATTTCTGATGTTCCACCTTCGCTTTCTAACAGGTTAAACATGCAGCTACATACTCAGCCACTTGTCTTTTCATTCCTGGCCACCAAAACTTCACCTTCAAGTCCTGATACATCTTTTTCATTCCAGGATGAATGCTCAACTTGCTCTTGTGACCTTCGTCCATAATCAACCTCCTCAAGTCAGGGTTGTTAGGTACGCAAACTCTATCCTTACACCGTAGGATATTGTCACTCCCTACCTTGAATTCCGGGTCCTTACCCTGAATTACCAAGTTCCTTTTCCCGAGTAGAAATTCATCTTGTAACTGTTGGTCTCAGATTTCTTCCATCAATCCATTGGCGATTCTGATCATTCCGAACTTCAGTTCTCCCTCGGATAATCTCACATCTAAGCTCAAATCTCGAAATTGTTCCAGAAGTTGCAGCTCTTTAACCATCATTGACGAGATATGCATCTTCCTGCTCAAGGCATCAGCAACAACATTAGCCTTTCCGGGATGATATTGTAGGGTAAACTCGTAATCCTTGAGAAATTTCATCCAGCGTCGTTGTCTCATGTTCAGTTCCTTCTGCTCGAACAGTATACAAGTCGAAGTTATCGACGCCTACAATAAAAATAGCTAGTAAGTAAGTTGCCCTAACCTTAGCCAAATTCCATACTAAGGTGCAACTCCGTTCTGATTACATCTTTGTTTGCCTGCGTCGGCTTGATTCCTTCCATTGTGTAGCTTCGATGCAAGGTGCTTCCGTTCATCGTACCTTTCACAAGCATACTTAACGAAATCACTAATCGAGCAACTTACTACTCAAGTCTAGAGCTATGACTTCAGGAAATTGACTCAAAGCGAACACATGTTAAACGACTCTTTCTCAGTCAACAACTACAGTATTTAGTAGAGTACTTATCTCTTTTTGAAATGAAAACCATTTTGTTAAACCATTTTGTAGAGTGCTAGTCTACAAGTGCGACTAGCACTTCTTTGTTTACCTTAGGGTATTGTAGAGACAACGTACTCTAGCTAGACACGCGTACCTTGGTGAGGACGTTTCGTTGTTTGGCTAACCATATTGCATTCATGCATACATTTCTTGGAAAGTGTGCTGCTTTCTGAAGGACGATCTCAGATCGGACTTCATCGGAGCGAGATGCTTCATTGGAGCGAGATGCTTCACAGGAGCGTGCTGCTTCACAGGAGCGTAATGACCATTACTGAAGTTTCGACGAGGACCCGGACTGAACGCATGACCAGATGAGGGTCGATGATGGAGGTATAGGGTATGGGTGTTTAGAGCCTACTAAGGTTGGGTGTTAGTGTCATAGCTCTGATTTTCATTTCTTATTTTGGGGCAGGGTAGGTCCCCGACTATTAGCTTTTTGTGTGGTTCTCTTCCATGAGGATCACAGGGAGTTTGTCGGACGTAGGAGGTCCTTTGGAGGCCGTTTTGGGCTGACTTACTTTCTTGGAGGACCGTATTTATAAAACTTATGACTCTGGCTATGGGTCGCACTTGTTTGCCTGCGGGCACCACTTTCAGTTACTTGATGTTACTTTCCGTCACTTGAGGACACTCGTGACGATGATTTTGGGTTGCAGCGAGGGCTGTGCTTTTATTGTATATTAGTCGCTGTTAATCGCGAATGGGTTGAGTCTTTATTTCGACAAGTCTTTTTATTTAAAAAGAAAACGAAAAAAAAATACTTGCTTTTCCGCTTCATTTTATTTTTGAGTTACTAAAGTGACACCTGAAAATCGGGGTGTTACAGTGTTCCCCGTGGATTTTGTTGTGCTTGATATGGAGGAGGATGAGAAGAATCCTCTCATTCTTGGTCGACCTTTCTTAGCTACTGGTAGAGCTAAGATTGACGTTGACAAGGGTCACCTCATTCTCCGGGTTGGTAAGGAAAATGTACGATTTTCTGTTTTTAATCCTATGATTGAGACTAACCATGATAACGATTTTGTTTGTGATGTGATTAGAAGAAAATTGAAGGTTCCAGAAGAGACCCCCAAAGCAAATGAAAAAGTTGATGAGTTCCATCCGGCTCTCATCAAGCTTGTTAGTGGTAACAAGTATGGGGGGTCTAAAGTACGAGAACTTACATGCTCACATGGTGAAGTTTACCCAAGCTAGTTCCCTTGCTAAGATTGAGGGTGTTTCAAGTGATGAAGTGAAGATTAAACTCTTCCCTCATTCTTTAACAAGGGAAGCTAGAGCTTGGTTTGATGAGCAGAAGGACATAGCCTCATGGGAGGATATACTTCAAAGGTTTTGTGCAAGGTTTCTTCCTTGCACTTGTGGTAAGTTAATCAATGGAAATGAATTTCCTTCCTAACACCATAGGAATGAGAGTCCACCTAGGACTATAACCTAGGGCTAAATGGGAGACAACCCATTCTTTTTCTTTTTCTCTTTTCCTTTTTTATTAGTGTAGCATTTTAGGTGTTTAAATTAAAAATAAAAAAAAAGGAAATTTTTTTTTGGAAAAAAACTGGGCTGAGCGCCTAGGCGCCAATTAGTTACAGAGGCACTGCCTCTGGAACTGGCACGAGCGCCTGAGCGCTCCTCTCGAGCGCTCCTGGTGCGTTTCAAACTAGATTTTTGGGTTTTAAAACCCCAACTTTTCATTTTCCCACTCTTAACTCTCATTTCTTCATAAAAAATGCACCCCACACTTTCCATACCCTATTTCTACTCTTCATTTCTCACTTGCACACAAATTGGCTCTCCCATTTGCTTCAAAGTTTTGCATTGCATAAAGCTCATTCCACTTGCACCCACTCACTATCAAGTCAAGGTAAGTTCCATCTTTCACTTTCCTTCATCATAGTTCATGGGTTTTGCAATGCATGCTTCTTTTGGGGTTTGGGTGAGTGATTTGTGCTAATGCAAGTTGGGTTTGGGTTGTATTTGTTCATAATGGGTTGATTTTGTGCTTAATTAGAAAGGGGTTGTGAATTTGTGAGAGTTGGGTAGTTAGGATTTTGTGGTTTAGTGTAGTTTAGTTTTTGCTTACTAGGTGTTTATTAGAATGCCTCAATGAGTTCTTTTAGTCGATTTTTGGCAATTGCTTCTGTGGTTGTCTATTTCTCTTTGCCAAAATCACTATGAGGCTTGTTGGGTGCTCTTAGGTAGCTTTATTTTTACTTTTGTACAAAGTTTCTCCTCTTAATTTCTTTTTATTTTTGAACTAACGTTACTAACGTTTGTGGCTTGTGTATGTGCTAACAATTGTGCAGATGCCTGCAAAAAGAGCAAGGACCAACACAAGAGCTGCAACTTCTTCCTCCACCTCCCGGAGCTTTGATCGCTCCCGCTTCCTATCATTGATTAAGGAAGAGTTCTACCGATCTCACCTAGCACACAAAGAGTGTGTGAAGGAGCGGGGAGTTCTTTATCGGGAGGGAAGGAGAGACCTCTTGGGCATGCAAGAAGCCATGGAGAAAAGGAGATGGAAAAATTGGGTCAACCCCATTCCCTTTGCTTGTGAGGTCATGGTGAGGGAGTTCTATGCGAACACCTACTCTGACAATCAAGAGGATAGGTCCAGGCCACCGGTGAATTCATCTTGGTTTAGGGGGGATGTGATTGAGTACCATCCTTTAGTCATCCGAGAGCATCTTGGTCTCCTCACGGAGGACCAAGAGAAAGAGCGCTTCCCCGAGAAGACCACTTATCATGAGCTCTTAAAGGAGAAGTCACCGGAGATCTTAGAAGACATGAAGGAAGTGCTTGTTAGGCCTGGGCGGGAATGGGAAGCAGTTGATGATGAGATTATTTTTGTGAGGAGGAAGGATATGACACCGCTGGCCAGAGTTTGGGCTGAATTTTTGCAGGATTCCCTCTTTCCTAGCTCTAACAAATCTGAAGTTAGAGAGGTTGCAATGGTTGCCATCTACTGCATTGTGAGAGGCCATCCTATGGACGTGGCTACAATCATTGCTGCTAGGATTTATTCCCTCTACAATGGGAGTAAAGATATGCATCGTCCCGTTTTTCCTCATTTGATTTGTTCCCTAATTCATGCAATGAGGGACAAGGCTAGGAGGCCAGTCTATGTTATTGAGAAGAGGTTGCAGGTTGCCCCTCAACTAAGTAAGGAGAGGATCACTCAGCTTTATCAAGAGTGGATGGCAAGAATGCCTCAAGAGGAAGAAGAGGAAGAGGATCCTGAGGAGCCAGCGGAAGAAGAAGATGATGAAGAAGAAGAAGAAGAGGAGGAAGAAGAAGAAGAAGAGAATGTTGAGGTGGTGAATGAGATGGTTACTCCACCACGTGCTGACCTTTCACCGGCTTGGATGGAGGCCGCTTTCGGGCGGATGTTTTTGAGGCAAGATCGCCTACACAGGGATCTTGACCTCCATTGGAGGGGAGGTAGCACATCAGACCCCAGGTACAATGGCCCCATGGATTTCAATACCTTGGAGCAGGGCATGATAGATTTGAGCTTAATGCATGATGTCGGTGTTCATCCGGATTATGGTGATGGAAGGGGTGACCATGACCCCATGGAGTGACTATGTTGAGGTATTCCTACTCTTAGTTTAGGTCATGCATCTTTAGCATATTTTTCAATTTGTAGATTTTGTTTTTCTTTTTATCATGAATTGTTAGTTAGTTTGTTTCTCTTGGGTCTTTTACTTCCCTATACTCACATGCTTTTAGCTATAGTTTTGCTTCCCTACTTGTGTTGTTTTTGAAAATGCTTCTGTGAATACTTGTTGTTGTTTGTGGAGATGAGTGATTGCATGTTTGGGGAAGAGAGGAGGAGACTTCGGTCTTCCGAGTGTTTCTTGAGAAAGGAGTCGGTGTAAGTCCATTAAGGGTCTATCTTTGACCCTTCAGCATAAGAATTCTCTGGAAGATCCTGACTCACTTGCAATTCTTGGTTCTGCATTAATTTCACTCATAGCATGCTTTGTGATTCTTGCTTTATTCTTGAGACTTGTAGGATTTCTTGAGATTCTGAATTTGTTGGTTAAACATTATCCTTAGTTGTCCCATTTGAGCTTTATCGGAGAATTTTTTGTAGCCAAGTGATTGGGACGGATGTTTGGTTGGAATATTGGGGAGTGATGGTCCTTGATATATTGGTAAGGAGCTGAAAAAATTGTGAAAATGTCTCTTGCCCCTAGGAAGAAAGTTATTAAAAAAAAGAGAAAAAAAGAACTCCTAAACAAAGGTTGGAGTTGTAAAAGAAAAAAATAAGAAAAAGTTGAGAAAAGGGGGTGCAAGAGACTTGTGCTGAAAAGTTGTTGTGAAAAGCTCCGGGGTTTTAGAATTGGACCACACTCAATGTGCTTGTAAGCCTAGACTTCCCTTAGGGACCAACCACCATCGTGTTTTACCAAGCCAATGTTTCAACCCTTTTGAAAGTCTCTTTGAATATTCGCATGTTTGATCTTTGTTGCTATTGAGTGAATGACATTCAGGACCTATGAACTTGCTGTAAGATCAAGTTCTGATCTAGTAGTACAACTCTATGTTTTGATGATTACAAGTTAACCTTTTGATATGAACAATTGTGGTACTCTAACGTGTTTTTCTGAGTGTGCTATTTACAGGCTCTGACCTCAACTCAATCTCACACAAATCAGAAGCACTGTGTATAAAGAGTGACCCAAGCAACGCTTTCGCATTCACCATGTTCAGTATGAACAGTGGAAAAGCATCAGAAGTTCTGAAGTTATACAAACTCTGATGTGGACTCAGTCACTAGAAGTTCTGAAGATCCAGAAAGTCTGATAACCAAGAAACACTGAAGGTTCAGATGTTCTGATGGTGTAGAATGTAACGCCCCGATTTCTCGAGTGTTACACAGTAACTAATTAACCAATTTTCGTAAAGAGTTTTCGTCGATTCACTTATTAATCTTCAATTAATGACAAACCTTTCATTTTACAAAAACTCTTGAAACATAACCTTTCCAAAAAAACACGCGGAAGTAACCAACTTCGTAAAACTTTTTAAATAACCAACTGTAAAGAGTACGAAACAAAGGCCTGAATGAAAATAAAGATTACATCAAAACTTGTTCATTCGAATTTAAGCAATAAAATTGTTCGATACCAACACTTCGGAAACTCTCAACCCCAACAGAAAACAAAAGACTCTCAACCCAAACCCTATTCCTTAGCCTCTTCCTCTTCCTCTAAAGTGTAGTCGTCCTCCAGTATTGGCACGTCACGTAGCATCAACTCCCAAGAATGAGTCATCGCCATTATCTTCACGACCATCTACCCCCCCCAAACAAACACATAGCAAACAAGCAGGGTCAGGTCCAACAAAAGAATGATAATGACAAAATCAACAACAACATATATAATATAAGTACATTATATGTCTTTTATGGGAAAGAGTCAGTTACTAACGGAATCTCACTTCACACAACCCACCAAAACTTCCATGGCCATAATCACGATCATCCGCAGATGAACAAATCTCGGAGGGGACTCACCGTACAACCCTCAATCATGTGGGGGGACTCACCGTCCGCCAGACTCACCGTCCGTCCACAGAATCACAAGGCGACCGCAGTCAGCCAATCACGTGGGGACTCACCGTACAACCCACAAAACACCCTCGCGTGCAAGGTACCATCGTTCTCATGGTCCATAGTCCTCACCAGACCTATGTCCAATTATTCACATTTACTTGCAAGCGAGTTTATTACACTGTTCTCTTTGTTAAGTCTCTAAAATCAATCCTAGAGTCTTATCATACTCTTTATACAACAACCTTCACAACACAACATTCACGGGTTACAAGGGAATTACGGCTAGGTGAGCGACCCTTGAACCATTAACTCAGAAAATAAATATAATCCACGTAAAGGAACGCAAGAACATTCACTCATGCATAATATATCATCGCAACTTCAACATATTGACAGCAGAAACAACTTTCACAAAAATAGAGCCACAGAATGCATCTTTCAACCAAAAATCACGTATGATACCTTTCTAGAAAGCTATTTTAAATATCTACAAGTCTCTAGTTACTCACTTGTTCATTTGAGTCCCAGAATTAGGTGATATTAGGCCTTAAAGCTAACTGTCCGGAACAGGAAAAAAAGCAGGTGTGACAGTTACTAAACACGACCCCCAGATCACATTACTAAACCAAAAATTATGATTTTTATATGTCTGGAAAGATATTTCGAAAATCTACAACTTTCAGTTTAATCACTTTTTCATTTGATGACCTTAAACAGGTAAAAAGGGGCTCTGAAGTCCGCTGTCTAGTACAGGAAACTGGCAGCGAAACTTCCACCTCTAGTTTAAGCTATAAACCATCTCAGCCCAAGGCTTTAAGCTATGTTCCAGCAATAAAATCAAATCACATAGGTCTCATATGATAATAGTACAGCAAGCAAACCTTCAACCCAAACCCTCATGCAAACCCTCAACAATCAAGATTCTTCACAAACAAACATAGCAACAAGTCCCTAATAAACTACCCAAGTCCTAGGACCAGCCCTTACCTTGATTCTTGATCTGAAAAGAGAAGAGAATGAAGTTTGGAAGAACAATCTCTTGCTGTCCAAGTCTCCTTCACCTTCCTTCTCCTTCGCGAAACTCTCTCTATTCGCGCTCTCTCCCTTGCTCGCGCGCGTGACCGGCGACAATGGTGGTGGCTTGGGCGGCGGCTCCCTTCTCTTCTCTCACACGTTCTCTCTTTGTTTTTCACGTGAAGGTGCTGTAGTGTATCTCTGTTTTCTGATTGTGGAAGAATAGGGTTTCCCCCCTTGGCTAAAATCACATGCAACCCACAAGTGGGCTAGGGTTTTGTTTTTCCACAAGCCCGACCCAAGTCCAACCTTAACCCACCAGTCTAATTACCTAATCAGACCTGAAACTTACTAAAACCTAAGCCCTCAAAGGTAAATTCATAATTAAATTCGGACTTAGAAGAAAAACAATGTAATAATCCCGCTGGCACTGTACAGCCGGAACTACGTTCACTAAAACGAGGATATCTGGAGCTACAGATATCGGATCGACACGAAACCACTTGGAGAATTTTCTAGACTTGAAGGTCTACAACTCTCATGAAGGAAGTTTTCCCAAATGAAGTCGTTAAGACCCTCTAAAAATTCACACAAGTTGACAGTTCTAATCTGCCAGTTATCAAACATTAGCTAAAACTTCAATTTTATTCAAACTTCCATAAAATTGTTCCAAATTGAACTTAGGGCCTTACATAGAAGACTCTGAAGATCCAGAAGCTGAATAGTGGAAACTCTGAAGTCCAGAAGCAAGAAACTCTGAAGGCCATGTTCTTCCCTCTGAGTTCAGAATCAGAAGATACAATGGTCAGAGGATCTGTGCTTTCCCTCTGACTCTGATCAACCGGCTTCACAAGTTCCAATATGAAGCATTCCCCTGATCAGAAGTCTCCTAGGTTTAAAGGTCGTGTCGCTATCCAAGTACAAAAGCAACTGTACCTTCCTGACGACCTACCTAACGTTCTCAGCCACAGCAGAAGCTGGATTTTCCAGAACTGCCCTCCAACGGTAGCATTTCCCATGCATCGCTCAACCCTAATCCTTGGAGTATATATAGAGGCTGAAGATTGAAAGAAGCGGCTAGAAGCAATACATACGCGCAAGACATATTCAAATTATTCTAAGCTTTCTTTCATCTGAAATTCATTGAGTTTACTATTAGCTTTTTAGAAGCAAATCTCTTGTAAACAATTCTTTGATAAACAGTTTGTTTAGTTCCTTTAGGAGATCAAGGTTGATCGGATCCTAGAGAAGACTAAGAGAGTGAATCTTAGTGTGAGCTAAGTCAGTGTAATTGTTAGTCACTTGTAGGTTTCAAGTGCAGTTGTAACTCTTACCTGATTAGTGGATTGCCTTCATTCTAAGAAGGAAGAAATCACCTTAACGGGTGGACTGGAGTAGCTTGAGTGATTTATCAAGTGAACCAGGATAAAATCCTTGTGTGCTTTTCTATCTCTTATCTTTAGCACTTAAGTTCTCGAAAGATTTGTCAAAATCTTTAAGGTGGAAGTTTTATACTGAAAACGTTATTCAAACCCCCCCTTTCTACCGTTTTTCATACCTTCAATTGGTATCAGAGCGCAAGTTCTGATTACCACACCTAACAGTGTTCAGTGATCCGGGCCGGTGTGAAAAACAATGGCTGCCACCACCAGTGAAACTCAAAGAGATGGTTACAATGCAAAGCCTCCTATGTTCGACGGTCAAAGGTTCGAATATTGGAAAGATAGACTGGAAAGTTTCTTTCTGGGTTTCGATGCAGATCTCTGGGATATTATTGTGGATGGCTACGAGCGTCCAGTTGATGCAGATGGCAAGAAGATCCCAAGGTCAGAGATGACTGCAGATCAAAAGAAGCTGTACTCACAACATCACAAAGCAAGAGCAATTCTTCTAAGTGCTATTTCCTATGAAGAGTACCAGAAGATTACAGATCGTGAGTTTGCAAAAGGCATTTTCGAATCTCTGAAGATGTCTCATGAAGGAAACAAGAAAGTCAAAGAATCAAAGGCATTGTCTTTGATCCAAAAGTATGAATCCTTCATCATGGAGCCAAATGAGTCCATTGAAGAAATGTTCTCCAGATTTCAGTTGCTTGTAGCTGGCATACGACCTCTCAACAAGAGCTACACAACAAAAGATCATGTCATAAGGGTCATCAGGTGTCTTCCTGAAAGTTGGATGCCTTTGGTGACTTCAATAGAGCTCACGAGAGACGTTGAGAATATGAGTTTAGAAGAACTCATCAGCATTTTGAAATGCCATGAGCTGAAGCGCTCAGAGATGCAAGATCTGAGGAAAAAGTCCATAGCCTTGAAATCCAAATCTGAAAAGGCTAAGGTTGAGAAGTCAAAAGCTCTTCAAGCTGAAGAAGAGGAATCTGAAGAAGCATCAGAAGATTCTGATGAAGATGAGCTGACTCTGATCTCCAAGAGACTCAACCGAATCTGGAAGCACAGGCAGAGCAAGTACAAAGGCTCTGGAAAGGCAAATGGAAAGTCTGAATCCTCAGGCCAGAAGAAGTCCTCAATTAAGGAAGTCACATGCTTTGAGTGCAAAGAATCAGGGCACTACAAAAGTGACTGTCCAAAGTTGAAGAAGGACAAGAAGCCAAAGAAGCACTTCAAGACAAAGAAGAGTCTGATGGTGACATTTGATGAATCAGAGTCAGAGGATGTTGACTCTGATGGTGAAGTCCAAGGACTCATGGCTATTGTCAAAGACAAGGAAGCAGAGTCAAAGGAAGCTGTTGACTCTGACTCAGAATCAGAAGGAGATCCCAACTCAGACGATGAAAATGAGGTATTCGCTTCTTTCTCTACCTCTGAACTGAAACATGCATTGTCTGATATTATGGATAAGTATAACTCCTTATTGTCTAAGCATAAGAAGCTTAAAAAGAACTTATCTGCTGTTTCCAAGACTCCTTCTGAACATGAGAAAATTATTTCTGATTTGAAAAATGATAATCATGCCTTGATCAATTCTAACTCTGTGCTTAAGAACCAAATTGCTAAGTTAGAAGAAATTGTTGCATGTGATGCCTCTGATTGTAGAAATGAATCTAAGTATGAAAAGTCTTTTCAAAGATTCCTAGCTAAAAGCGTGGATAGAAGCTTAATGGCTTCAATGATCTATGGCGTAAGCAGAAATGGAATGCATGGCATTGGCTATTCTAAACCAATTAGAAATGAGCCCTCTGTGTCTAAAGCTAAATCCTTGTATGAATGCTTTGTTCCCTCTGGTACCATATTGCCTGATCCTGTACCTGCTAAAGTTGCTAAACATCCTCTTAAAAAGGGATCCTTCTCTATGACTAAATATCATGCAAATATTCCTTTAAAATATCATGTTGAGACACCCAAGGTGATCAGAACCTCTGGGGTAACTAACAAGAGAGGACCCAGAAAGTGGGTACCTAAGGACAAGATTATCTATGTTGCAGATATCCTTGATAGCTCCACTGAAACACCAATCATGGTATCTGGACAGTGGATGCTCGCGTCACATGACGGGAGAAAGGCGTATGTTCCGAGAGCTGAAACTTAAGCCTGGAGGCGAAGTTGGCTTTGGAGGAAATGAAAAGGGTAAAATTGTTGGTACTGGTACTATTTGTGTAGATAGTAGTCCATGCATTGATAATGTGTTATTGGTAGACGGCTTAACACATAACTTATTGTCTATAAGTCAATTAGCTGACAAGGGTTATGATGTTATATTCAATCAAAAGTCCTGCCGGGCTGTAAGTCAGATCGATGGCTTTGTTCTGTTTAACAGCAAGAGGAAGAACAACATTTATAAGATCAGATTATCTGAGTTGGAGGCTCAGAATGTGAAGTGCCTTCTGTCTGTTAATGAAGAGCAGTGGGTATGGCATAGACGGTTAGGGCATGCCAGTATGAGAAAGATTTCTCAGCTGAGCAAGCTAAACCTTGTCAGGGGCTTACCCAATCTGAAGTTCGCTTCAGACGCTCTTTGTGAAGCATGTCAGAAAGGCAAATTCACAAAAGTCCCTTTCAAGGCAAAGAATGTTGTCTCAACCTCAAGGCCGTTGGAACTTCTGCATATCGACCTTTTTGGACCAGTGAAAACTGAGTCTATAGGTGGCAAGAGATATGGGATGGTTATCGTTGATGACTATAGCCGCTGGACATGGGTAAAGTTTCTAACCCGCAAGGATGAGTCTCATGCTGTGTTCTCTACCTTCATTGCTCAAGTGCAAAACGAGAAGGCTTGTAGGATTGTGCGTGTCAGAAGTGACCATGGTGGAGAGTTTGAGAATGACAAGTTTGAGAGTCTGTTTGATTCCTATGGAATTGCACATGATTTCTCTTGTCCCAGAACTCCTCAACAAAATGGTGTTGTTGAGAGGAAGAACAGAACTCTTCAGGAGATGGCTAGAACCATGCTCCAAGAAACTGGCATGGCTAAGCACTTTTGGGCAGAGGCAGTAAATACAGCATGTTACATTCAGAACAGAATCTCTGTGAGACCAATTCTGAATAAGACTCCTTATGAATTGTGGAAGAACATAAAACCCAACATTTCTTATTTTCATCCTTTTGGCTGTGTTTGTTATGTTCTCAATACTAAGGATAGATTACATAAGTTTGATGCTAAGTCTTCTAAGTGTCTATTACTCGGTTACTCTGAGAGATCTAAAGGTTTTAGATTTTATAATACTGATGCTAAGACTATTGAAGAATCTATTCATGTTAGATTTGACGATAAGCTTGACTCTGACGAGTCAAAGCTAGTTGAAAAGTTTGCATATTTAAGCATTAATGTTTCTGACAAAGGCAAAGCTCCAGAGGAAGCTGAGCCAGAGGAAGATGAACCAGAGGAAGAAGCTGGTCCCTCTAACTCACAAACTCTGAAGAAGAGCAGAATCACTGCAGCTCACCCTAAGGAATTGATTCTGGGCAACAAAGACGAACCAGTCAGAACCAGATCTGCCTTCAGACCTTCTGAAGAGACCTTGCTCAGTCTGAAAGGATTGGTGTCCTTAATTGAACCCAAGTCCATAGATGAAGCTCTTCAGGACAAGGATTGGATTCTGGCCATGGAAGAAGAATTGAATCAATTCTCCAAGAATGATGTTTGGAGCTTAGTGAAGAAGCCTGAGAGTGTCCATGTTATTGGAACAAAGTGGGTATTCAGAAACAAGCTGAATGAGAAAGGAGATGTAGTCAGAAACAAGGCAAGGCTAGTTGCTCAAGGCTACAGCCAGCAGGAAGGAATAGACTACACTGAAACATTTGCTCCAGTAGCAAGATTGGAGGCAATCAGACTGTTGATCTCTTTCTCAGTAAATCACAACATATTCTACATCAGATGGACGTAAAAAGTGCCTTCCTAAATGGTTATATCTCAGAGGAAGTCTATGTTCATCAACCCCCAGGTTTTGAAGATGAGAAGAAACCAGACCATGTGTTCAAATTGAAGAAATCACTCTACGGTCTGAAGCAAGCTCCCAGAGCATGGTATGAGAGACTTAGCTCATTCCTTCTGGAGAATGAGTTTGTAAGGGGTAAAGTAGATACAACTCTTTTTTGCAAGACTTATAAAGATGATATCTTAATTGTGCAAATTTATGTTGATGATATTATATTTGGTTCTGCTAATCAATCTCTATGCAAAGAATTTTCTGAGATGATGCAGGCTGAATTTGAGATGAGTATGATGGGAGAATTAAAGTACTTTCTGGGAATACAAGTTGATCAAACACCAGAAGGAACATATATCCATCAGAGCAAGTACACTAAAGAACTTCTGAAGAAGTTCAATATGCTGGAATCTACAGTGGCCAAGACTCCAATGCATCCTACATGCATTTTGGAGAAAGAAGATAAAAGTGGTAAAGTATGTCAGAAGCTCTATCGTGGCATGATAGGTTCACTTCTATACTTAACTGCATCTAGGCCAGACATACTATTTAGTGTTCACTTATGTGCTCGTTTCCAATCAGATCCAAGGGAAACCCACTTAACTGCTGTTAAGAGGATCCTAAGGTATCTGAAAGGCACCACTAACCTAGGCTTGATGTATAAGAAAACATCAGAGTATAAGCTTTCAGGTTATTGTGATGCTGATTATGCTGGAGATAGAACAGAGAGAAAAAGTACTTCCGGAAATTGTCAATTTCTGGGAAGCAATCTAGTCTCATGGGCAAGCAAGAGGCAATCAACCATTGCACTATCAACTGCAGAGGCAGAATATATCTCAGCAGCAATATGCAGCACTCAGATGCTCTGGATGAAACATCAGCTGGAGGATTATCAGATCCTTGAGAGCAATATCCCAATCTATTGTGATAACACTGCTGCAATCTCATTGAGTAAGAATCCTATCCTGCATTCAAGGGCAAAGCACATTGAGGTAAAGTATCACTTTATTAGAGATTATGTACAGAAGGGCGTACTTCTTCTGAAGTTTGTTGATACTGACCATCAATGGGCAGATATCTTTACAAAGCCCTTAGCAGAAGATAGATTTAATTTTATTCTGAAAAATCTAAACATGGACTTTTGTCCAGAGTGAAGATGGATCAGAACCTCTGACTATGATACTTCTTGATCAGAAGATGTCTAGTCCAGAAGGTAACTCAATCAGAGTGTGTGTACCCACTGGTACTGACTCTGAAGCTGAGACAACAACGCGTGTGTCAGTATTTCTGATGCATAGTTCCTTGTGCCCGTGTGACAAGTCTGTTATGATTGCGTGTAGATATGCTTCTCTCCTGTGTGTGATTTGTGTATTTTACTGTTACTATCTATCTTTAATTTTCAACCGTTGATCTTAAAGTGCTTTTTCAATCAACAACGGTTATTTGCCAAAACCCACTATACACACACGATCTCTTTCACTTCCGGTTTTTACTCTCGCTCTCTCTGCTTTTTCGAAACCGCTTGTTCTCAATTTCTCTCTCGATCTCTCTTCATCTTTCAACCTTCATCTTCTACCTCAAACCTTCAACCACTTCAAAAAATGGTGAGACAAACCAGAAGATCTACTGCAGATGCACCTCAGTTCCCTCACATGGTAGTTGGTCTAGCAACGGGTCAAAGGGGCCCTGAGAATCCGACACAAGAACAAGTTCAAGCTCAAGAACAGAGTGTTCCAATTGCAGAACGGGGCTGTGCCGTTCACTGTGTATATCCTCCTGAGGAACTCCAAGTCCTGGCAGAATGGAGATTCAACCTCGACAACCTGGCTACAAATGGGTATGATCTTCGTCCTGAAGTCCAAGCTCAAGGTTGGGGAAATTACTTCAACAGACTTCGAGGACCGGTGTATGATAGATTGGTCAAGGAATTCTGGAAGCATGCCGACTGCGACGATACTCAGGTGGTATCGTACATTCTCGGAAGAAAGATCATCATCACGGAGAAGTCCTTCGTGAACTTGCTGGGTGCAGACACTGCTTATGGGTTTCGTTTCCAACTCACGGAATCGAAGCTGAAACCCAGCACCAAGGATATAATCAACCAGGCCCTGTACACCACTTACAAACCGGGCAAGACAAGTTACAAGGTGATGGACCTTCATCCCAAGCTCAGGATCTGGCACAAAATCCTGCTCCACTGCATAAACCAGAGACCGAAGGGCAGTTCTCCAGACTACATCAACTTCAACCAGAAGGTGATGTTATTCTTCATCCAAGACCAGAAGAAGATCTGCCTTCCCTACTTCCTGTTCTCCTACTTGAAGGAATGCATCTGGAAGTCTCGCACCACTGCCTCCATCAAGTCAGCAATCAAATATATCCCCTTTGGGAGACTGCTCTCAGACTTTCTCATTGAAAGCAATCTGGTGCCAGATCTGGTCAATGCTGGATGTGTAGAGGATTTGAGCACCATTGTCAGTGATGTCTTCACTGCAAATTCTCTGAAGAAGATGGGTTTGGTCCAGAAGAAGATTGCTCCTGCTCATGAAGACACATCTTCTGAGATCAGAAGCAGAAGGATGCCTCTGAATGACTACCCTCTGTGGACACAGGCAGACAATCCTGACGCCATCCGGTGCTATGTTGAAGACCTAAGGGCTCAAGGATTCGAAATTGATCTTGATGATTTCGTCAGCAGACTGCCGCCAGCTCCAGAGTTTTCTTCTCCTCCCAAGAAGAAAGCTCAAAGGAAGATGATAATGGACGAATCTTCTGAGGAATCCGATGTCCCTCTGGTCAAAAAGACAAAGAGAAAGCCTGATGATGGTGATGATAGTGACAATGAGGATGGTCCTCCCAAGAAGAAGAAGAAGAAGGTCAGAATCGTGGTGAAGCCTACTCGGGTGGAACCAGCTGCTGAAGTGGTCAGAAGGACTGAACCTCCTGCCAGAGTGACTAGATCATCAGCACATTCAAGTAAGCCTGCACTTGCTTCTGATGATGATTTGAATTTATTTGATGCACTCCCTATTTCTGCCATGCTCAAACACTCCTCAAATCCCCTCACTCCTATTCCTGAATCCCAACCAGCTGCACAAACCACCACTCCACCACATTCCCCAAGATCTTCCTTCTTTCAACCTTCCCCTACTGAAGCACCTCTCTGGAATTTGCTTCAGAACCAACCCTCTAGGTCAGAAGAACCAACCTCTCTCATTACCATCCCGTACGACCCATTATCTTCTGAACCCATCATCCATGAACAACCAGAGCCCAACCAAACAGAACCACAACCCAGAACGTCTGATCACTCTGTTCCCAGAGCATCAGCACGTCCTGCTGCCAGAACCACGGATACAGACTCTTCCACAGCCTATACACCCGTATCCTTCCCAACCAATGTTGCTGATTCTTCTCCCTCCAATAACTCTGAATCCATTAGAAAATTCATGGAGGTTAGAAAAGAAAAGGTGTCTACCTTAGAGGAATACTACCTCACTTGTCCAAGCCCTAGGAGATATCCTGGCCCTAGACCTGAACGTCTAGTTGACCCAGATGAACCTATCTTGGCCAATCCTTTACAAGAGGCAGACCCTTTGGCTCAACAAGCTCACCCTGTCCCTGACCAACAAGAGCCTATTCAACCAGAATCTGAACCCGAACAATCAGTGTCTAACCAATCCTCGGTTAGATCACCCCATCCTCTGGTTGAAACTTCAGACCCTTACCTTGGAACCTCTGAACCCAATGCTCAAATTATTAACATTGGTTCTCCACAAGGTGCCTCTGAAGTTCATAGCAGCAATCACCCAGCCTCTCCTGAAACCAACCTCTCCATAATTCCCTATACTCACCTCCAACCCACATCTCTCTCTGAGTGCATCAATATTTTCTATCATGAAGCCTCTTTGAGGCTCCGCAATGTGCACGGTCAGACTGACCTCAGTGAGAATGCTGAATGTGTGGCTGATGAGTGGAACAATCTGGGCACTTGGCTAGTGGCTCAAGTTCCAATTATGATGCAGCTCCTGCATGCAGAGGGAAGTCAGAGGATTGAGGCTGCAAAGCAAAGGTTTGCTCGAAGGGTGGCTCTTCATGAACAAGAACAGAGAAATAAGCTTCTTGAAGCTATTGAAGAAGCCCAGAGAAAGAAAGCTCAAGCAGAAGAAGCTGCACGTCAAGCAGCAGCTCAAGCTGAACAAGCCAGACTAGAGGCAGAGCGACTTGAAGCTGAGGCTGAAGCTCTTCGATGCCAAGCACTTGCACCAGTTGTGTTTACTCCTGCTGCTTCTGCTTCCATTCCAGATCCTCAAGCTGCTCAGAATGTTCCTTCCAGTTCTACTCAGTCAAGCTCATCCAGACTCGACATCATGGAACAGCGTCTTGACATTCATGAATCCATGCTGATTGAGATGAAGCACATGATGATGGAACTTCTGCGACGATCTGACAAACCTTAGTTTTAGGATCTCTTCTTTTTCTTTCTTTTTCTTTAACTTTGTTTTATCTTTGTTAAACTCTGTTTCCTTTTACTTATTTATTCTCGTTGTTCGTTTGTGATTATATATGCATATCTATATATATTTGTGTCACATATGTTTGCAAAACTCTTTTTATTCATCATATTTTTATGTTTACATCATACATTCTTTCCTAAAATCTAGAATGGAGGATCCCTCCTCATTCTTCTGCACTCCTGGCGCTGCTCTGACCTATCCTTCTCCAGACGCTCCAGTACATGCTGGATGTTGCTGAGCCTGTCCTTTAGCTCATCCCTCTCCAGAATCTCTTCTGCAGTCTTGAGCCTCTCTTCCAAACTTTCTTTTTCTTCCAGCAGCTTGAGTTCAAGCCGGCTGAGTTCTTGCACCTCCTCAACGAAGGCAAGAAATTCCCTCAGCTCTCTCTCCAACTCTGGACGCAGGTCCTCTTCCAGCAGTGTCCGTGTCAGCTCCGCGATGGTCGTTGTACCCTCTGGATGCCTGATGTTCAGGAACAAGTCCTCCTCAAAGGCCTTCTTCCTCAGCTCTTCTAGTGCTACGATGTATGATGCCATTTTTTTTCTTTACTGAAAATTGTTCGAGGTGTGAAGCTTACCTTTCTCTCCAACGCTTTATATAGGCTTCACTTTCTCTCTGAAAGTTAATGCTACTACGGTTTCTCGAGGTTAAGTTCTTGGTAACTGACCCTTCTCTTTACTCACTTGACCGGTGGTAAACGTTCTTCTCTTGCATTAACTCTTCTATTTATTTCGCCTGACTCTGTTTCTTGCATATTTTTTATTTTCTTTAAACTTAGACCTTCTCTAAGGGGGAGTACCTTGTACTTCAAGCTAAGTTTTTCACACCCCAAGCTTTTTGCTTATGACAAAAAGGGGGAGTAAACCCAGTTTTTGATGTGTAAGATGTGTTAGTGTGATTTATTTTTCTTTTGGAGAATTTAAGAGTTCCACCTTCATGACCATAGATGTGTCACTGCGCAAATACAAGGAATACATTTCACTTCTTCTGAAGTGATTATAAGTTGACTCTGATACCCAAGACTCTGATACCTTGTTCGTGACTCTGATTACTTATGCGCTCTGATTATTCGTTTTTCATCTATGTCATAAGTTTTTCACTCTGAACTCTTATATCATTTAGCTCAGAATCTAGACTTTACTAACGTTTTCATCAAGTATTAGATTCAGGGGGAGCTAAGCTCAGAATCAAGCAGTGACTTGAATTCAGAATGAGCAAGATAAACTATTCACATCAGGATAAGTATTATTCTATATCTCTAAACTCTGAGTGAATTCAGTTTAATGTTTAAGAATTGTTCATCAAAAATCTTAGTTTTGTCATCATCAAAAAGGGGGAGATTGTAAGATCAAGTTCTGATCTAGTAGTACAACTCTATGTTTTGATGATTACAAGTTAACCTTTTGATATGAACAATTGTGGTACTCTAACGTGTTTTTCTGAGTGTGCTATTTACAGGCTCTGACCTCAACTCAATCTCACACAAATCAGAAGCACTGTGTATAAAAGAGTGACCCAAGCAACGCTTTCGCATTCACCATGTTCAGTATGAACAGTGGAAAAGC